>NC_041394.2:94100067-94423192 GCF_900747795.2 Erpetoichthys calabaricus
GATCATTCAGGATTTTTTTCCGGCCACATTTCTTCCTCGAAGACGATATGTCCCCACTATTCTTCCAGTTTTTAATAATGCGTTGGACAGTTCTTAACCCAATTTTAGTAGTTTCTGCAATCTCCTTAGATGTTTTCTCTGCTTGATGCATGCCAATGATTTGACCCTTCTCAAACAGACTAACATCTTTTCCACGACCACAGATGTGTCTTTCGACATGGTTGTTTAAGAAATGAGAAGCAACTCATTGCACCAGTTGGGGTAAAATAACTTGTTGCCAGCTGAAAGATAATCACCCATGCAGTAATTATCCAATAGGAGGCTCGTACCTATTTGCTTAGTTAAATCCAGGTGGCGACTTTTTTTTTGGCCAGGCAATGTATAAAGATCATTGTCCCAAGTGTGGATTAGCATTTGTGGATCACAAGCAATATCACAGTATTAACACATGGGTGGACATCGAATCAAACTGTGTTGTATAGCCAGGATATTACCATGAAAATATACAGGGCTGGATGAGCAATGACAGCAACATGTCACACAGGTATGCTAAGCTTTGCATTCCATATACTCCTGGAATAGTTCGTGTTATAGTTTACCAGCCTGGGAAGATTCAAGAAGGCAAGGGCAGATTTCCAGGTGAGGAGGAGGAGGTTAGGAACACATGCTGATACAGTGCATTGCTGCACCCACCACATGGCAAACCAACTCAAGACCCCAGGGCTTTGGATAAATAGAACCTCACATAAGATATGACGGGGTTACAGAAAGGGACATGGCCAATGAATCTAGAAGATGATTGGAACAATGGAAGAATGAATGTGGTTTCCAAAACAGCACAAGCCTAGCGAATGTTAGCAACTGTTAGTTTATGAGGCGTTTCTCGAGGCAATAAAAGTTGAAGATGATTCTTCTGAAAATAAGGCTGTGGACCTTGCATTATTAAATAAACACGGCCATTATCGGGCTTTGTTCAAAATGCAGTCCTGCTTAAAGTTTTAGGGAAAAGTAAAACTCATGTAGAAAACAAAGCTTTTACTTATAGACCCTGAAAATACAGAAATTACTACCTACACAGAGAACAGAAGCACCTTGGAAAAATCATTCAAATAAATTAAAGACTCAGCATTTTAGCTTAGGGCATACCTGCCGGAAATGTTGCTGTGGCTCTGTCATATTATTTTTTAATATCTGTGCTAACTTTGGTTTATTTTCCATTCCCTTTTTTCCACCATGTCCGGGTGTCTCTATCTGGTATCAATGTTCTACTTACCACTTGGACCTTGGATCAGAACCTTGTGTGATAAGTGGTCTGTCGCACTGTAATAAATAATCGCTCCCTGCAAAGTGCAGGCACTAATTAGGCGCGGGCAGCTACACAAATGTGCATCGCTCCAGGGACAGATGAATGGGTGCCTACCTGATTGTGTCAGGCAGGTGCCTCATTAATTCCTTGGAGGGAGTGGCTAGTGCACACCTGTGCCCATTAAGAATGGCAGGGTAGAAAAGGAGTCTGCACAGATAGAGGGGGAGACAAAAAAGAGACAGAAAAAGACAACAAACAAAGAAAGAGCAGAGATGGCATGAGGACAGTATCGAAAGAAGAGGCAGGGTGAGCTAACTTACTTATGTGCGAAAGGCAGCCTGGATGATGGTCCCGCAACAGAGCAAGGCAGTGTGACCCCACTGATTGCACAGAGAAGTGGGTATGATCGAGGTGACATCCCCTCTAAGGAGAAGACGAGAGGACAACCAACCCTGAGCGGTCTGGTTTCTCCATTGTTTTCAATGACACTATTAACAACTAAGCACACATGCATGCAGCAGTTTTCAAGGCTTTTCAGCAACATGCTTGTTCAACTGAAGTCAATGATAACACTCATAAAATGCTGGTAAAAGAACACAAACAGTATTTTTATAAGAAGTTACCGTGATAAGAGGTCCATGGCAAAGTGTGATTTGAATAAATAATCATTAAGCAGACTCCGAACAGGTGCAGGTGCACATGTAAGCATGCATGGACCCCTGTGAAGTTGATTAGTTGCTTGGCTGGTTGTGTATTCATGTGCAAATCGAGCGTGTCTATCAAGTGCTTCATTCATACCTTGGAACAGGGGGAGGACAGCACCTACATCCAACTGGTGTTATAAAGGGAGCCTGCACGGTAAAGCGGTAGTAGAACCCCCTCATGCATGGACCCCTCTGAGGTTAATTGGAGTGCTTGGCTGGTTGTATATTCACGTGCAAATGCGAATGTTTGAGTCAGGTGCTTCATTCATACCTCACAACAGGGGGAGGACAGCACCTACATCCAAATGGTGTTATAGAGGGAGCCTGCCTGGTAGAAAGGTAGTAGAACAAGAAAAAGAAAGAATGAAAAGGAATCAAAAAAAGAAAGAATGAAGGTTAATAAAAGAAAACAGAAAAAGACAGGATCAAGGAGGAGCCCGTGTGATGAAATGGAAGCAGGCGGTCAAAATGACAGTTGTTATAGTAGCTCACTGCCGGAGCTTGAGAGGCAGGGGTTGCTCCTACTAAGTGATATTAGAAAACAGGAGTGACTGACCGCTCAAGCAAGGCTTCTATGTAAGTATGGCATGGAGGCTGGGACTAGCAGGGAATCCAAGCCATGTTAAGGTTGATTACACCTGTTGGTGGACATCTCCTCTGGCTGCAGATATCCCGTCTCAGATAAGCTGGGGAGACGTCAGTGTTTTAGAAAGCAGGCACTTTGGCTCAGAATTGGATTTTAAAGGATAGATTTTTCCTGGGATGTTAACCTTGTTTTTATGGGATATATTTATTTGACATTTTTAACCTCCACTTGGCACCTTGTTTTTATGGATTATTTAAATATTTATTGAAGATCTGAAGCACTGCACTTTTGGACACCTTGTTGTTTGGTTATAAATAAAAGCACCCAACACTTTGCACCAAACCTTTGCTGACTATGTCCTCATTTGCACGGCTCAACGTTAAGTACGTTATTGATGGTTCCAAGTTCAAGAGGCTCCTGAAAGTAACCAGGAAGTGCGGAGCTGACCCAAAACATCACAGTCACTGTCTTTTCTTGGGTGCAGCATCTCACTGAAATGAAAAAAAAAATCTGGTGTTGTTTTGCACATGTGTGCTTGGTCACCTAATGACAGCTATGGAGGGAGATATCAAATGTGCACCTACCATGAGATCAATTGACAGGTATTCAACAAAAATTATAGGGATACTGTACATATAGTTTTAATCAGGGTTAAGTTTAGTAAGTTTAGTACAGCTGTTTTAACTTATAGACAGAGTGGTAGCACAGAGCTGGCATTCCTTCTTACAATGCAAACTGTAAGGGAATTGAATGTTCTTTCTGTGTATTTCTAGATTGATCAGAATTAGTGCATGTGCTTAACTGAGTATTATTTCCTGTTTTAAATGCTAGAAATGTGTAATACGTTTCAATTAAGAAAATACACTTAGTCTTTATTGAAGTAAATAGCATCAATCCCCTTTTCTGTCCCCAGTCTGAGCCCCAAGGTGAACATTGCCTGCTGTGCCATCAGATCACACTGTTTCATAATATCTTTAGCAAATAACTGGATTAAAATGAAACAGATACTTTGTTAATAGGTTTCTGTTGCTTGATTGAACACGGCACACTCTGTTCTACTTATGTGACTGAGCCATAGAAAGGATTGGTGGACCATCCACCACATTTGCTTCTTCCCTTACACTCAGTACTTCTGAGATAATCACTGGCTGGCAGATTAAATTTACCCCTCAGCACATGCAGGGTTAAATGCATACGAATACAATGTATGTTCAATTGTTTTGATTGGACTAATGCTGTAAATGATAACCCATTCCTCACTACCTGTGACTAGATGACTGAATCACATGCTTGGATGATGTTTCACTGATAGCAGCGGGCAATTTTTTTTTGTAAAATAACAGAATTTTTTTTTTTACATATCACTAATTACGTGCTGTTTGACACACATATGTAATCCTGGAAATTTTCATGATGCTGCCTCCTTCATAGACAGTCCATAATTGTCGTCTCATCTCCTTTTGCTGCAGAACAGGGTGACCCTATATGAGCTATCAGGACATGAACAATACCTGCTCTTCAGTGCTTTGATCTCCAGGATTAAAAACAATAAAGTCATGGAACAAATTCTTGAAACACAATCACCTCACAACACCACAACACCTCACAACCAACAAAATGGAAATGACGTCAATCATATTTTCACTGCAGAATTCTTCTTTAAAATGTTGGAAGAATGCTTGAAAAATACTTGAAAACTGCCTGAAAAATTCCCAAAAAAATACTGAAAAATGCTTGCGAAAAGCTATTTAAAAACTTGAAAATGCAAAACCAACACTCAAGTGTGAATTGGCCTTTAGTGTTATAATTTATAAATACCCACAACTCTGAACTGGATGAAGTAGTTTGCATAACTTTATATTATTTAAAATTATTGCTAGGACCTGGTTAAGAAAGGAAGAATTGACTGTTGCACACTATTTAGGACAGGAGTTGGTCGGTGGTCATAAATGGATTTTTGGGTGGGCCTGTGCGAAAGTGTGTGGCTTGAGCTCTAACTGACCATTCTGCCAATATAGAGGTACCACTCCAACAATTTGGAATCCAATAATTATACAGAACAATCAGTTGGGAGACCTTTAAAATGTATACTAAGGTCTGAATTTTGTTGATGGCAGAGGAGGAATTTTCTCCAATGTAACAACAAAGAACAGATCTTATTGGTTGTGAGGCGAGGCTCAGGGGTTTATAAAATATCATCATGACGTACTTCATAATTGTTTACATAATAAAAAATAAATATTTTGACTATACTTGGAAATTTTATTTACGTGAATTATTTCCTGGTGTTACTATCTTTATAGATTCTTTTTGGATAGCCCTCTTTCCTCATTTGGCCACAATAGTAGCTGAGTAGCAGAAGATATGATAAATAATATTATTGATGTTAATCTCAGATCAAAAACAAGAAAGCAAACAATCCAAGGGATCTAAACAAACACAGAACCAAAAAGAAAAATCAGAAAAACACAGAGATGCAAAGACAAATGTACATTTCTAAATTTCAACTCAGTATTGCTACTAAGGTATAATACAAACCTTCTTTCTTCATTGGCAAGTTTGTTTGATAGCTCTTAAAATATCTGCAGTTACAACATGTGAACAAAATGTACCCAAACATGTAGAGCTTGCCCTTGGTTTCACGAACATCCAAATGAGTTTTGCATGTTAGATGCCTATACCATTGTTTTGAAAAAGGATTTACAGCACAGTGTCAATCTGGAAGAATCGTTGCAGCTACAGACACATTATTGCACCATTTCTGCTGTTTGTATTGCTTATTCTCTGCCTTTAGACTTTTGTTAATTTCATGTTTTATTCTGGTTGTATACATGACATCATCCCCACCAGCCTTTTTTACAGTAAGTTGTAATGTACTGCCACACATGTACATGCTCACACATCACAAATGCCATTTTATAAATTTCAAGTTTTGTTTAATATTGTCAGGGACCTGCAACTCTGGACTGAGTAGGGTCTGCATGTAATATTTAGTGCAGGGCTCTTGCATTTTTCTACTTTGTCCATTTGTTCTTGTCTTGTAAGAAGCAGCTCTGCTGTTCCTATCAACTATTTATATTCTGCCGTCTGTGTTTTGTGGTTCTGGGAGGGCTTTGAAATCTTTCTACAGCACTTATCAAAGTTTTATGCCAATATTCAAGATTCTTTGGATGAAAGTGTGTCATCACAGTTCTGTGATGTTGGTCACAAAGCTTCTGGACCTCTGTTATTTTGTTTTGATTGCTAGGTAGGGGTAAAATAGTGTTTTAGGAGGCAAAGGGAATAGATCCAATCACATTGTTTTTCCCTGTTGATCTTGTCGTCATGGTTCAGAGGCTTTCAATCAACCAGCAGGTACAAAATCTTCTAATTTTTTTTTAGCTTCCGAATTCCTGTGTTTGGTAAATACCTTCTTTGTTCATTTCTTCTTTGCCATTCTTCTCAGTTTATAGCCAGCCTGTTTGTGTTTGACTTTGCAACTGGCTATTCACCCTGTCTTCTCATGATCAGATACATTTATGTTAGTTTATTTTAGTCTCCCTGCTTTTTCTTTTGTGGCTGGCCTTCATATACCACCAGCCAGTTCAGGACTTCACTGATTCTGATACCAATATTGGCCGTAACCCAGGCTGACCACTAACTCATAAAGCAGGCTTCAAGGCCTTGAAAGCAGGATTTGACTGTAAAGCTCTAGCATAAAATGGACAAAAACGAAAAGGGATATCTTTATAAATTAAAATTTTATAATAAACAGAAGGAGAACAAAAATGGCCATGGAAGAAAAATAGGCAAAAACAGTTTGCCAAAAAGTCAACCCAGTGCTAACAAATTCAATATGTAATAAAGTAATAATAAATAAAACCAAAACAAAAATCTGTAATAAAGCAGAAAATCTAAGAACTGGGGGGTATTTTTCATACGTGGATTAGTCGTTTAGCCGGATGTAATCGTTGACGATTTGGCATGATCCTGGATCTGTCGGTTTTTCGACACTCTTGCTGGAAGTGTTGTCATAGCAACACATCCTAATCCTCAAACCTGCGAGCAGGTTTGTTCTACGTAAACAAGGATTAGCTCACACACTTAATCAGTGTCCGTGTGTGGAATTCATTCAGTCATGATATTGGTGCACAAATTATAAGACAAGAATTTCATATAGAGAGGGGTTTGTGCGATCGGCAAGATCCTTTATTGCTCCCGGAGGAAATTCTTTTCGAAAGATACCGCTTTAGCCGAGGGGGAATATTGTACCTCAAAGATTTATTAACACCTTATATTCGAAGTCAGACTAGGCGAAGTCGGCTCTCACAACCACACAGACAGTATGCATTGCTTTGAGGTTTTTTACAAGCGGCACTTTTTTATATACTACAGGCGATGCGGAAAATCTAACTAAAAGTGCAGTTTGCCAGGCAATTCGTAAAGTCTGTTTGGCTCTGAAATATTTCCTTCGGGTTTTCATAGTGTTTCCTGGACACCTGCATGTGCAGACAATAAAAGAGGCATTTCATGCCATTGCAGGTAGGTAATACACAGGCTAAAACGCCTACAGTTCCATGAAGAATCTCAATCAGCCTAACTTTCTCATTACCAGGATTTCCAAATGTGATTGGGGCACATGGGACTGATCAGAGTGGAGTATGATCAAACATTATTTGGAAAATGTACCTCTCTTCCTGATGAATAATCAGACACAGTGTCTTCATCAAATATTTGACCTTTGTCAATATCTCATTGGTCAGACACAGGTTCAAGGGATATGACATTCCCTGCAACTGACCCAACAAAAAAGATGGCTATATGGAACCTACCTATGGCACACATGGAGGACAAATATATGCAATGACCATCCTTTACCTGAAATGAAGTGACCACTGCATCCTGCCACTGGTTCTGAGGAGGAGCTTCCCCCTGGAATGCCCTCAGAAACAAGGCGAAGAGCCAACTCTTCTGCAGGGGTTAGGTCTGGACCGCATGGACCTCCAGCTATTTTTTGCTTGTCTGCCTTCTTATTAGCTTTAAAATTAATGTTTTTTATATTATATATGATTATTTATGTCAACAATTCTTTAAATAGTTATATACCGATATTTACCAGTTTGAAGTATATTCTTGTACTTCACTTTAACCTGTTCCCATGTTCTCCTTGTGCTCACGTTTGATCTGGAATTATGACATATTAAATAATAATTAATCTGACACATAGGAAATGAAACGTTGCATTCAGTAAGTACAATGCACACTACTTAGCGTTTAATTTGTCAGCCACTTTTTGCCAGCCGTCTTTTCTGGTCTGGGCTGCTTTTGCAGTGTTACCCCTTGTGCATATTAAATCTTGAAATTCTTCGTGTCCTTCGAATAAAAGGTCTTGCGCTGCGTGTGTGAAAAAAAAATGCGCCCGTTCTTTTGTCATTTTGTTACAGCCTATCAAAGACTTGCTGATCATGTTTTCTAGACTCAATATATATGGGCTTTTCAATCAGCGCGGGCGCACACATTCATCTCGGATGATTAGATCCAGCTAGGCTAATCTAATACACGGCTGCGTTTGAAAAACCGACCTATCCCGGATGAGTGTCACCGGCATTAACTTATTCAAGATGAGGCACCTGATCTCGGATGATTTAAGCGACGTACTGATGAAGACAAAACACACCTCACAACAGTCAATGACACAATGCTAGAGCCATCAATATAAAGTCTGAGGGCAGCCCCACACTAGTGATGTTATGGAAGCCCTGACTCTTGGGGATCCACTCACAAAACACGAGGAATCTAGCCTTGAAGCATATATACACAATAGGTAATATTTCAACAACATTTACATAGAGCAATATTACCAGAATTTACATACAAAACACAAAATAGGAGAAACAATAATTTAAAAGTATCAATAAAAAGGAAATAAAAATTAACCAGGTGACAACTTCTGGCTTTAACGTAACTCATACTATTTTTTTTATTACTAATACAAGTTTTTGCTTGTAATCCTCTCAAGTCACCAATCCTATTTCTGATTTCAAACAAATTTGGAATGCCTTGACATAATCTTTGTGGTTTTTGGCCATATTTGCCCTGACACTGGGCTCTGGTTCTCTTTTTGAAAGTGAGATTGCTGCATGGATACCTTTGATATTACCACCCCTGCTTTATTTCCTGTTTCATTCTTCAAAATCCCAACACAACATTTCTGCTAGAAAAACAAAGAGAGCTTGATCCTCTGTTAACAAAGTTATTTGGTAGCTCTTTAAACAACTGTCATTCATAAAATAAAACAGTACAGTTGACTATGGCCATTTGAAGCCTAAACAAAAGTTTTTTTATTGCAGCTATAGAATGGAAAATATGATTTCATTCATGGAACAGAACACATTGACGACGATTAACAGGGAGATGAAATAAATGCTTAATTCAAGTAAGAAAGGGTAAGGATATTTCTTTCATGTAATTCAGAAAGAAAGGAATGTTCTCTACCCTCACCATATGCAGCAAATATAAATAGGAACTTTTGGCATATTAAAATATATTTGTCATGGACCAAGAGGAAGTAGAGACCCATACATATTTATTAATGAACTTGACAATATCCTGAAAGGAATGCCTATTATACACTAAAATGAGTCAGGAGACAAAGGCACAGTAAGTTTTATTTGTTAAATTCTAAATGTGAACATGATGAAACAGGACAGAATGCCTAAGGTGTTTACCTCCAAACAGGCAGGATGTAAAGAAAGTAACTGTAACTGTGACAAGTACAGAGCAACTAAAGAAAATGTCTGGAAACATCCAGATCCCATCAGGTAGATGTCTACCATGTAGAATACATAGGTTTATTCATGGCAGACTGAAATCTGATCAAGAACGCCAAAAGTAACATTGACCGAAAATAAAAAAAAAAACAAAATCTGAAAGATTTAGAGACCTGCAACTTTAGCCTTCTAGATAACTGACTCAAACACATTGCTTTTTTGAATGTTGTAGCTACTTAAGTTGGGGATCGATCCCAGCTCTGAACTAATCTGACTGGGAGCCGAGGTCATATTGCTTGTATTGTTTCATGACAAACAGCATAACTGATGAAGTGAATAGTTTTGGCACTGAAGTCTTTCAATTAAGTGTGGCATGTTCACATATTGTCACGCCCCACTCATGCTCTAAAATTGCATCTGATGCAGCTTGGGTTGGCTGCAACAACCCATGATCCTAAATTGGACAAAGTGAAAGAAGGTAGTAGATAAATTATTTAATTATCATTTTTATCATGGCTCCGCGATCCTTACTAACCCCTACTTTCTCTGCGGTTCTTTTTCCGTTTTTTTAGGTGGCAATCTGTGCCACCACCACCCAATCAAAGCACTGTGTAGTCCCTACATTGATGGATTGAAGGCCAGTGGTCCACGTGATCATCATCGTCTATTTCTTCCATGTGAAGCCGAAAAACCATGAGGACTGATTGAGATCATTTATGTTAGGTAGAATGCCTGGTGGGGGCTGGGTGGTCTCGTGGCCTTGGAACCCCTGCAGATTTTGTTTTTTTTTCTCCAGTCCATCTGGAGTTTTTTTTTTCCATCCTCCCAGCCATCAGACCTCTTTACTTAGTATTGCCTAATTTTATTTTTATAATTTTCTATTTTCTTTCTTCATCTTGTAGAGCACTTTGAGCTACATAATTTGTATGAAAACGTGCTATATAAATAAATATTGTTGTTGTAAATAAATATCAGTTTTCAATAGTCAGGCTAGAGGAACTGGGATGTGAAACTTATTAATAAAATAATAATGTTGTGCAAAGACCAATCTTATAGAGTTTAACCAGCACACATTTCAGCAGAAGGAATTTGGATCAAGCTTTAAACTGCAGAACTGAGTTTTTTGTCCTAGACAACACTCCATGTATCAAAAGATGGTGCCCCAAAAAGGAGAATACAGATCCATCCTCATACTTTATGCACCCTAATTCCTTGTAGTTTGCCTTAGAGTACATTTGTTTCGAGACTAGACTAGACAACATCATTGAACAATACAAATGTAAGATGAGACAGCATGTGGACTCACACAGGAAAAATACTTTATATTGATTACAATCTCCAGTGGTGCCAAGAGTAAAAAGGAAGATGTAACACTGGCACAATTGTGCATGTTCTGATGCCTTTTAATGGAGACATTTCTTTTGGCATAATACCTTTTTTTTTTTTTTTTTTTTAAGAAGTAAATAATTCTGTAAATTTAGCCTCTGAAGCACAGTGTGAATTGAGCTGAGTCACAGGTCAGCCTATTCAGTATACCATAAAGATTTTCTCACGTATAAAAAAATAAAAACCGTCATGAAAAATTGAACTCCTGGATTTTCTCAAAAGTTGATAACAGGCATACATGGAAAGATATTGAGGTAGAGTATAAAATGAAAGAAAGATTGGGATCCTTTCCTGTTGACATTGAGCATTTAACCTAATTCATAACAAAAGTAGCAAACCTTAGTTCTCCATTTTAAAGCTATTTGAAATATGAGCGCCTTAAGCCATAAAGCTGCATGATTTGAAGCCACAGGGTAGCGTGGACAAAAAGCAGCTTCAGATTGTGTGCCGGAAATCCAATAAACCACTTGCTGATCCTTGAACACCATTGTCAATATAATATATTTCTGTTTCTGATCAACAGAAAAAAGTTTTAAAACATGATGAACCATATCAAGCAGGGTCTGAGAGCTGGATGTCTTTTTTATTCCTTAATTTTGACGTACATCGCTAAGCTTTAACCTTCTCTTCTGTGTACGTGTTCATCTTGGCAGCTTAATTACTGTATGTTAGCATTACTGGAAGACAAAGCAAGACTTTCATTAAATTATAATACATGCAGAATTTTCAAATATTCATACATGACCTATGATAATAGGCTGTTGAGAACAGACATTTACATAAAGAGAATAATTTTTAAAAAATTATAATAGTGTAAGGACGGTCCACATGGGCTGGTGTCCCTGCCAGGGTTAGTCCCACTCCCTTAACCAGCCAGAAGGCCAATACAATGGCGAGATCAGCATCCATTCGGACACCTGCAGGGAATGCTGGGAACTGTAGTTCAGTGGGGTAGCCCTGTTGGAGTCATTGGGTGCTGCCAGGCTGTACTGCAGAAAATTATGCACCCTACTTAATGAGACTTCTCTATTCAGGTCTTTTATAAAAAGAAGTGCACTGCCTTGTCCTGGTGAGTCGGACTCAGGAGAGGAGCTAGACAACAGTCACTTGGGAGGAGTGGAGAAAATAAGAGAAAGAAAGAAAGAAAGAAAGAAAGAAAGAAAGAAAGAAAGAAAGAAAGAAAGAAAGAGGAGAAGGGAGCATTTATAGCTACACAACATATAAGAAACATTTTTGTAAAGTATTGTTATTAGTAAACCATTTTATTTACTGTATTTCAAAACTTGTGTCGAGGGTTCTGGTTGTATTTGGCATTTGGGTGCTGCAATGCCCCATACTGGTCACAAATAAGATCGACGAACTGGCTGCGCTGGTGAAAAATGTCAGAACCTACAGAGAATGCAGTTTGTTGTGGTTTTGCGAAACGTGGCTAACTACCACCATCCCAGATGCTAACGTGGAGCTACCCGGGTTTAGCACAGTTAGAGCGGACAGAGATGCAAGTACCTGCGGGAAACACAAAGGAGGAGGACTCGCTCTCTATGTTAATACACGGTGGTGTAACTCTGGACATATTAACGTCAAAGTCTCCACTTGCTGCAGGGACATCGAACTGTTGTCCGTAAGTTTGTGTCCCTATTACTTGCCCAGAGAGTTTGGACACGTCATTGTTGTCATCGTGTACATCCCTCCTCGGGCGGACGTGGAGACAGCGAGTGACATCATCCATTCTGCTGTTGCTGAGTTACAAACGCAGCACCCTGAGGCGCTTGTGCTAATCGCTGGAGACTTTAACCATGTGACGCTGGACAAAACATTACCTGCCTTCTCCCAGTATGTGGACTGTAACACCCGGGCAAATAAGACTATTGATTTACTGTATGCAAAGTTAAAGACGCATACAGCACCACCCCGCTGCCTGCGCTTGGGAAAGCAGATCATAACTTGGTTCTGCTTCAGCCTCACTACAAACCAAAACTGAGGGTCCTACCTGCAACTACACGATCATTCAGGAAGTAGACCCCGGAGGCAGAGAAGGCTCTGAGAGAATGTTTTGGAACTACAGACTGGGATATCCTGCAGGGATCACATAGTGAGAACATTGAGGAAGTTGTTGACTGCACTACTGACTACATCAACTTCTGTATGGACGTTGTACTTCCAGTAAGAACTGTACGCTGCTATGCTAAAAACAAGCCATGGATTACAAGTGACATCAAGGGCCTTTTGAACCAGAAGAAAAGGGCTTTCAAAGGCGGTGATCAGCATGAGCTCAAGCGCGTACAGAAGGAACTCCAAGTCCAGCTCAGGGTGGCGAAGGAGCAGTACAGGAGAAAGCTGGAGCAGAAGTTGCAGAATAACAGCATGAAGGAAGTGTGGGATGGGATGAAGATCATCACTGGCTGCAGCTCGAAGTGGGGTACTACCATCGAGAGAGACGTGAAGAGAGCAAATCAAATGAACAACTTCTTTAACAGGTTTGACCACCCTAACCCACTCTCACCTCGGAGTACTGCACCCTCCACAAATCCTTCTGCTGATACCAGCATAGGAGACACATCCCCACCCATAATTACAACAGCGCAAGTGAGCAGAGAGCTGAGGAGACTTCATGCCAGCAAAGCAGCGGGTCCAGATGGAGTATCGCCACGACTGCTGAAGGTCTGTGCATCGGAGCTGGGGGGTCCTCTACAGCGCTTCTTCAACCTGAGCCTGGAACAGGGGAGAGTCCCGAGGCTTTGGAAAACATCTTGCATCACCCCAGTCCCAAAGGTATTACGTCCTAGTGAGCTGAATGACTTCCGGCCTGTTGCTCTGACATCACATGTGATGAAGACCATGGAGAGGCTGCTGCTTCACCACCTGAGACCACAGGTTCAACATGCCCTCGACCCTCTGCAGTTTGCATATCAGGAGAAGGTGGGAGTGGAGGATGCCATCATCTATATTCTACATCGATCCCTCTCCCACTTGGACAGAGGCAGTGGTGCTGTAAGAATTATGTTTCTAGACTTCTCTAGCGCCTTCAACACAATCCAACCTCTGCTCCTTAGGGACAAGCTGACAGGGATGAGAGTAGATTCATACCAGGTGGCATGGATCATGGACTATCTTAAAGACAAACCTCAGTATGTGCGTCTTGGGAACTGCACGTCTGACATTGTGGTCAGCAACACAGGAGCACCACAAGGGACTGTACTTTCTCCGGTCCTGTTCAGCCTATATACATCGGACTTCCAATACAACTCAGAGTCCTGCCACGTGCAAAAGTTCGCTGATGACACCGCTATCGTGGGCTGCATCAGGAGTGGGCAGGAGGAGGAGTATAGGGACCTAATCAATGAGTTTGTTAAATGGTGCGACTCAAACCACCTACACCTGAACACCAGCAAAACCAAGGAGCTGGTGGTGGATTTTAGGAGGCCCAGACCCGTCATGGACCCCGTGATCATCAGAGGTGACTGTGTGCAGAGGGGGCAGACCTATAAATACCTGGGAGTGCAGCTGGATGATAAATTAGACTGGACTGCCAATACTGATGCTCTGTGTAAGAAAGGACGGAGCTGGTTTTACTTCCTTAGAAGGCTGGCGTCCTTCAACATCTGCAATAAGATGCTGCAGATGTTCTATCAGACGGTTGTGGCGATCACCCTCTTCTACGCGGTGGTGTGCTGGGGAGGCAGCATTAAGAAGAAAGACGCCTCACGCCTGGACAAACTGGTGAGGAAGGCAGGCTCTATTGTTGGCATGGAGCTGGACAGTTTGACATCTGTGGCAGAGCGACGAGCGCTCAGCAGGCTTCTATCAATTATGAAAAATCCACTGCATCCACTAAACAGTGTCATCTCCACACAGAAGAGCAGCTTCAGCTACAGACTGCTGTCACTGTCCTGTTCCACTGATATAGTGAGAAGATCATTCCTCCCCCAAACTATGCGACTCTTCAATTCCAACTGGGGCGGGGGGGTTAAACATTAACATTATACAAAGATATTGTCTGTTTTTTACCTGCATTATTATCAATCTTTAATGTAATATTGTTTTTTGTATCAGTAAGGTGCTGCTGGAGTATGTGAATTTTCCCTTGGGATTAATAAAGTATCTATCTATCTATCTATCTATCTATCTATCTATCTATCTATCTATCTATCTATCTATCTATCTATCTATCTATCTATCTATATCTAAATGGGTAGAAGACATTTTAAATTATTAAAAATAGTGCTAAACAGTGGTTCTCAACCACTTTACTCCTCCAAGGTCTGCCAGTCTATCATGAGAATATGTTAGCCCCCCCCCTACATGATGTTTAGCCTCTTATATTTTGCTGCCATGTTGACAAAGGTGCTTATTTTTGAGCATTCATTTATTTAAAAATATCATATTTGCTGCTAGTGTTATTACACTGCTTGTGTTTTGAAAAAATAATGCAAAATTAGGAAGCCATTTGAAAAACAGCCTGTGTTCTTTTATTAAATAAAACTTAATTTTACTATTGATTGAATTTCTCAATCATTACATTAAATGAGTAGGCATTTCCAAAGAATAAATAAAAACCATTGATTACCAAAATACAGAATTTGCCAGTACAGATGTTGGGATTAAGTATTACTTTTTTAAAATGTGCTTAATCTGCTTTGCTCGCCAACCCCCTGGCCTGTGCTATGCGCCAGCCACTTCGCGTCTCTGCCGCTCGCATATGTGGATTTCACTTTCACCAAACAACAATTTTTTTAATTCTCGCGGATACACCTCTTTATTGGGAAGAAGCACTGCTTTTCCCTGATAGCAACATGAATTAGACGATCTACAAGTCTCCGACTTAAATTTTAAAGCCAAACAATATCCACATACTTCTGTCATATCACCTATGTCCATATATTCAATCTCTTTTCTCTGTTTCATTATTTCATGGAGTAATAATTTCCATTTGTTAGCGCTAATGCAATCTTTACTATCAGTTTTTTTGAGACTTTCAAATTTTAGTACTTTCATAATCTCTAACCTGCTCTGCATGTGTATCACGCCAACGTTTTTGAACCTCTTTACGACGTTCTACTTTATTTTCTGCCCTTTGTCTTTTATTTCCGACCCCGCTTGGAGCTGAGAGCACAGGAACTGTGTCTGACAATAGTATTCACACGAATGAGAAGTGATTGGACCGTGAGCGTGATTGTCAATGTTTGAGAGGAGGGTGGACTTGTCAAAATCTCTTGGCCAAAAGTCTCATCTCGCGGGACCTGAAATTTGCTCTCACAGGAGTTGAAATTATCTCAGAGTAAGTCTCGTCCCAGGAGTTCCTTTTATAATAGAGAAAAAAAAAATTTAAATTAGCTTTTCAAATGCAGAATTAATAGCTGCAGACATTTTTTCATAACTTAATTACAGATGCTACTTCATCATCCTCTGGATTCAGCACTGCAGTGTTTCCTTCTGCAATAGTAACATTTAAAATGAGTGATAATGCAAATGCGTTTTCTCTCCTCATACAACAATCAAGTCAGTGGAAAAGACAAAATAATTGGGTGGGTGGTGACAACAGTCAGGTGGCTAACTATGAAACCTGTGTAGTTTTGAAAGTGAGCAGTGTGGCAGCAGTGCCATATGTTGACCTGCATCTCTTTCATGAGACTATAACGTCTTCGGCATCATGCTAATACACTAAATTCTATTATGACAGTGTTGTGTGATACTTTTTGTTCATTTTTTTTCTTGTTGGGTTGTTGCGAGCAGCCTGTTCCTATTCCAAGGACAGATATCTATAAACCCCTCACTGTTCTGGCCATGAGCAATGCCTGAGCTACTGAACTACTGTCCAGACCTTGCTTCTCTACTGATCTTCTGCCTGGTGTCTGGCACCAGGTCACACTGCTACCAGCGCTGCACACTCACTACATTTAAACACTCCAGGGTTTCTGCACCACCGCACAATCAACGATGACCCTGATGCTCTTTTCTCCACAGACAAAAATCACAAATGACCACAAGCCTTAACAATCCAGTTAAACACTCCAGGGTTTCTGCACCACCGCACAATCAACGATGACCCTGATGCTCTTTTCTCCACAGACAAAAATCGCAAATGACCACAAGCCTTAACAATCCAGTTGACGTGCTCAACTTGTTCAAAAGAAAAGCTTCACTTTCCAGTACCTTTCCTTTTCATTGCGCCCACTTCAAATGCCACCCCTTTTCTCCTCTCAATGTTAGCATTTTTCATAATTCCCTGATGTACATATCAAGCAGCTCTCTGAATCCCTCATCAGATCTAACTGTCTCGCATCCGCCACTCTGCATTAATGGCAGAGATGCTACAATATTTTTGGATATATAAAAATAATAATAATAATAATGCATAAGTCTGACAACCCTGCTGTAGCTTGGTTTTTAGTGATTTGATCATTTTGTTGCTATTTTATATTTATTTTCATGTAATGAAAGTTGTAAAATACCCCTGTGACCTGCTGTTGAAATAAGGTAACTGTCCCTCCTGTGTGGGTGACTAAAGGAGACTGATGTGCAGATGGGTGTTCGGCTTTAAAAACCTCTGCTCCAAAACCCTCAAAATGTGGGGTGGGGGCAACCAACCAACCTGCCTTATAGCTCTAGGTGAGTGGGATTGAATCTTAGCCTGGCAAATATCTACATGTAGTTACCATGTTCTCTCTTTTATCTCTGAGCATTTTTGTATTGGTATTTCAATTTTCTCCTATATCCCTAAAATGTAGATGTTAGGCTGATTGGTAACAGTACATCCGCCTGGTATGAATGATTCTGGATGTGGGCATGAGTGCGCCTTGCAATTGACTGACTTTGACTCACTGTAACACATGCACATTGGAGGGGCACCTTCAGGGTTCATCCAAGGAATGCAATACCCAGCCAGGGCAAGAGGGGGCACTGCCTTTATTTCTCCTCCACAGCAGTGAGAAGACAATCCTTGAGGGCAAGTAACCCCACTACTTTCAGCCGGAGAGCTATAGGAATCCGATGCCTCTGAATGTCAGTGTCTCATTTGGACCCACACATTATTCAGGAAGGAGCTCTGACACTGTGACCCACTCATAAGAGACATTTTAGATAACACTGAGAAGGCTATTTATGTTATGTTGTGTTTTACACCTACAAGCACTGGTTTTGTTCATTGCTTGTCACTGCAATTAAAAGGGGCGACCTGACTGGCACCCCAACATTTCATACAGTCATTCATTGTTCCTCTTACCCATTCATATAGCATTTATTGAATATTTGTCTGCGAACTTTATCGAAGGTGACATACAAGTCCAGTTTTCATTGTTTTTTTAATTATTAGAATCAGGTAAAGCGACTTACTAAGTATTGCACATTGAACAAGAGGAAGGCATTAAGCCAGGAAGCTTGTGGTTCAGGCCCCATTTCCTTAGCCACTATACCAAGTCGCACTGCCAGAATCTTGAAAATTGAATTAAGATAGTTTAGAAACAAATGGATGAAAAAACTGTATCTGGAATCTAAGAAATAAACAAGCATCACAGTCAGTGGCAGGGGCACCATCATACATATCAGAGATTAGTGTGTTCAGCCTCGGCCTCACAACATATTAGTCATTTAACCACAATGTTACTAACTGACCACAGTCAATGTATATTTTATAACATTAAACCAAATGCTGAACATTATTAATACATATTATTTAACATTTCAAGCTAAATGCAAAACATTACAAGTGGTTATTCAAGCCAAATGCAGAAAGCTAATCAAATTGTATTTTGTAACACTGCAAATGAAGTACAATAAAACATCCTTTCAATATCATGTAAAACAGATATGGTAGATAACAGGTCCTGTCTTACTGCACAAACTGATACAGAATCCATTCCTAAGCTTCTCTTTGTGTGTGAGTAAGCAATTGCAATAATTGCAATTAAAGAATAACTGAAATGTGGCTGAGATGGGAGACCACTTTAAACCTGTGGCGAGCATTGGGGACACTAGAGGCAGAAAGACGATTTTCATGATATCCCACTAGAGTCTCATGTCCCATGCAATTGTTACCACCACTCTGTCATTGGTGTCACTGTTCTGAAAACAATGAATTTCTGCAAAAACCTCCTGAGCAACCAAAAAGTGTTATCATCCGTGTATCCAGCAGGGGTGCTTGATCCTTGGGGATGTGTTACTTTTTAGAAATTAAGGACATACTTGAACCAGTGTATATACCCCTTCAGTAGCCATTGTGGAACTATGGAACAAAAAGGTTTATACTGTATATTTAACTTACTTTAAAATGCAGTTTTTGCTCCTAATATACATTGTAGTTATTTCCTCTAGGGGTCGCTAGTTCCCTAGTTGGAATATGTTCTTTTGTAATTGCGGTGTTTTAAGTAACCCGAAACTATATAGATATAGTGTTAAAAGGCGATACCTTTCCCATAGTGATATGGCGGTAAGAAATCACATAAGAGAAAATAACTTAGCTTTCTTTAATGATGATTTACGCGGCATTACAGACGAAGGAAGCCATAGCAAGACAATTACCAAGGTGGGATCTTGATGTATACAGTCTACCATTTTTCGTCGCTACGCTGGAAGAATTCTCAGGATGGATGATGTTATCACATATCCGTCCGTCGGCTTCGAGGTGTTTGGCTGCTGTCCAAGTCTTTTATACTGTTTTCTCCACGTGCAGGCCCTTACTTAGGTTCCAAACTAGGCAGGGAGAGGATTCAAATTCATCTCTAACATACAGAAATAGTACAATGCCCATTTTCGTAGTTGTCCCCTTCTCTCTTCAAATGCTTGCTTAGCAGTTCTAAATGCTGAGAGCTCCTGGCCTGTACATGTGAGTGGATTTATAAAGTAATTTTTGTACAGAGCACAGTGACATTAAACTTATATTCTGATTACAGTCCACCCATTGTCACTATCTGTGACAAAAAAATAATACTTGATGGTCTTATCCACAAAGCTAAAGGTACTCAATCCCCCTTCACCGTGTAGACAGTTCCTCAAGAATGTTTGTGGAAGTATGGAGTGTAGTGCCACTATAGCTCCTGTTTCATTCATCTAATATACCAGCGTAAATAAATATTAACAATGATAAGTTACAGTACACTTGGACGAATAGTTACATTTAGCATTGTGTTACTAAGTAGTGATCACTGTATTCCACTGATGGTGTAGGTGGAGATCTCCTGTTATGTCTTTTTATTACTTAAATAGTCAGTATTGTAACTGAATATAACAGGGCCTATGCAGTGGGTACCATAGCCTCAGATTACATTATAAATCTATATAGGATCTTGATGGACTCCACTATTCTATGGCACTCATAACATTTCTAACTATAGTATGTTGCTATATGTACCCCACCCTTTGGTGTCTGATCCCTTTATATGAGTTACAATAGTTGTAACATAAATCAGATGCTGTTCTAGATCTATTGCTATGAATAATAATTGTTCTTAACCAGTATTATTGCATAATTGTACAGTATCTTTTATCCTCCTCAACTTCACTATTGGATGTTCTATTCCCTTTCAGTTTACAAGTTAACATCATTGGTGGTAAATTATGCATAGCCTCATACCTTTGAGCCCCTCTTATAATACATTCAAGTAGATTCCTAAGCTTTCTATATACATTCCTTGTCCAACTCAGTGGTTTGTAGGTAAAGTCTTTTGCTTGTTGGCTTTGCAGATCCTTCCGAACAGACTTGTGACTGGTACAGGAATTAAAGTCTTTGCAATTACTGTAACAGAAACTAAACAGTCCGATTGCCATTAGAGAGCTAATGAGATGCACACATGTTGACTGTACTTTTAGCAGAGGAACACTTCACTTGTCCTGCACTGGATACAGCAGTAAATCAAGGGAGTCCTTTGCATTCAACAGCTGTCATCTCACTTCAGTGGCATTTCACAGTCTGATTGTGTTAAAATCCATAAAACTTTGTTTCTGCACAACCATGGCATCAGATTTACTTAGCTGGATTTACAATCTTTGCTTCAGTCGTTTCTTCACCAGCTATTATCAGGTATGTGCAGCAGACCAAGAGCCATTAGTGCAGTACAGTCACTTTGAATCTTCATTCGTAGAACACCACCTTTTCTTCATTGATAAAGCACCACCACTGAGTTGGAGAGGTCTGAACAACCACTAAATTGAGTGGTCAAACTAAAATACTTGCTAAGCTAAATAAAGAAGGGTGAAGGGTAGAGCAAATACATAACATAAAACAATGTTTTATCAATCATATATGTATAATACAATATAGCACTATTAATGAAAATCCTAGACTCTCAGTGTCCAGTCTAATATCATACATCATAAATAACAGTTAAAGATAAATTAATATGGCAAATTATTACATTTAAACCAGGCTAGTGAAAATGTTTCTTCAGTAGGATAATACACTAAACAAAATAAATGCATTGCATCAGTTATTCATCACAGATGTCTTAAATTATAACAAGATTTTACACATTTGAACTTAAGTGTTTTTAAATTCTTAACTCTGAATGACCATGCTACAGGCTGTCCTTCTTCGTTCAGTTAAACTTTTCTAAGATTCATCAAGGTCAATAAGTTATCTTTATTTAACGCTGCATGTGCTGCTGGGCTTCATCAAGGACATTCCAGGTTCACTGACTAGGCACAGGATGGATTAAAAATACCAATTAAGTTATTCTTATATTACTTTTGATTTTACTTGCTATAGCATTTTTTAGACATTCACATGTATTACTAGTAGAATTAAATTTGGATATGATCCCCTATTAATATGTTATTATGTGGGGCATCCCCCATCTTTTAGGGTTTGCTTCACATTATTAATTAGTCAGCTGACAGACAAAGAAGTACAGACTGTTAATAGATACAGACTTACAAATAATGACATATAAGAGCATCTGCAACCCCAGACTCTGGATAAGAGTAATTAGTCTTTTATTTTTCTTTACTAGTTTTTACCCCACTTCATGCCCAAGTAGTTTACTTGGCTAAGGCAGAAGTTCTTTAAACAACATTCAGCACAATGGAGAAAGCAACTGTTCACAATCAAACAGTCTCCACTCTTTGCAGTAAGTACTACACACTTAGCAATTGCTTCATTCTTTCAAATATCATCTCATATTCTCCTACTCAAGTTCTCTTTTACAATTTCACTTCATTCACAGAATAAAGTTCTTTTACAATTGTATTTCATTCACAGAGACCTCTATCACACATGCTATAAACTCACTCGAGATTGTGCTTTTTTTTTTTTATATAAGGTTTTTCCCGTTCAACACACTTAAACACTTCTTGCCCTTCATGCTTATCACGACAGTCAAGCAACTTCTCAGGACGTAAGCTGGTATTACTTTCATCAAATTAGGAGTACATATTAGCTTAGTTTCATACGGCACTAGTCTCCAGATCATGGAAACTCCGAGACAAACCAATTCGGTGTCAATCAAGGAAAAATATTTGTGTGGCAATCTGATTCAGCGACAACAAGGTGAATCCACCCATTGGAAAATCACGTGGTACAATTCCACAACAAGAAAGCATTCCCAGAAAAGGCTACACAGTCACAAAGAATATCCTGACTCAACAAGGAAAACATACATGCTTGAACCTTTATTTCCTATCACCGGGCAAGTGTGCTAACCACTTCGCCACCATACTCTTTACCGTAATAGTTCTTAAAATACAACCTCCATTCACTCACATCAGGCACATTCTGCTTATCGCAAGAACTTGTCTCCCTTCTCATTTATTATTATAAAAAGAGCATTTTTCCTTTAAACTTGATCAGGGTTTGAAAGGAAAAATGTTTTGCACGTTTATGATAAGCTTTAAACAAACCTGGAAACATTTTATTTACTTTATCCCAATTATATATATATATATATATATATATATATATATATATATATATATATATATATATATATATATATATATATATATATATATATACTGTATACAATATAATATTTCTTTGTGATGTGAGAAGTTGTCTCATTTTAAATCCACACTTATCCAACTAATACCTTTACTAAAGTGTGGCCACCACATGCAGGAAGGCAACAGAGCCAAAGTTAAAACCGAATGTATTTATTCTTTTTCCAATTTAAGTTAGAGCTCTTTTTTAATTTTATTTTTTATTTGCTATTTGTATACACATTCTACAGTTTCCTTTTTAATACTAACCTATAACGTAGGTTTGTAATTTAAGCAATAGTAATATTTTTTACCACACGCCATGACACTTAATCAGTGTATGGGGGTTGCCAAAACCCTTAACCTTTTGGGCAGCGTGACAGCAATAGCTGCACAGCTCATAAACTGCTTTTAGAATAGACGGACGAATCGTGTATTTTGGATTATATTGGACTGCTATTATGCCATTAAAGATTTCTACAATTACTTTAGTGAGCGCGATCAAGACTTTATGGATTTTATCGGCATTGACATTGTTTATCTTTAAGTAACTGACTACCAAACCCACTGGATGAGTAACTCGTCAGACAACAAGGTAAATGCATGCCTGCACGCATCAACTCTTAATAACACACAGTTTTTCATAGCTTTACAAAATACTATTTCTAATGGCTAACAATGTAACTTATTTAATAACAATGTTCCTCAACACGCCATTTACTTCTCTGGCAGGTTTTGGACATTCGTACAGCAACTGATTAATCTGAATTGTCCACCCGGGTGCCATTTCATTTTATTCTGGACAACCAGTCTCGTGTGTATAAGTTTAAAACTGTTGTTTTACAATTTATCATGTCCGGTTTAGTTTCGTCTTTTATTTTATTAATTCTCACATTTTATAATCATGCTTTGGACTTTTAAGTCCAAACCACATAATGTAATTAGCAGAAGCTGCATTTACCAACAGCTGTTTTTTTTTTAATTTTTATTGTCCATGCACTGTATCCCATATTTTCAAGACAGCCTCTTGTACTGTTTTGGGGTTAATTAATATCCCCATTCCAGTTAGGGCCATGCATTTATGACAGTACTCAGTCACAGGAGTCCATGAAAGTGCACGCGACCATCCCGATACACTCAGTATCTGACCGAGACCATCCATGCCATCGTTATCAGAAGCATATTTTTATATATATATGATATTATAAATATAATATGGTTATTAATTTAGCCACTATCCTGCTCGCAGCACCATTATATTTCCTCTAGGGGTCGCTAGCTCCCTAGTTGGAATAAGTTCTTTTGTACTTGCGGCGTTTTAAGTAATTCGAAACTATATAGATATAATATTAAAAGGCGATACCTCTCCCATTTAGGGCGGAGTGGTGGCTGTGAGGCTAAGGATCTTAACCTTCAATTGCTCCAGGGGCGCTGTACAATGGCTGACCCTGCGCTCTGACCCCAAGGGGTATGCAAAAACTAACAAATTCCTAATGCAAGAAATTGTATAAGGTGAAATAAAGAACAAAAAAAAATTAGTGATATGGTGGTAAGAAATCACATAAGAGAAAATAACTTAGCTTTCTTTAATGACGATGTACGTGACATTACAGACGAAGGAAGCTATTGCAAGTCAATTACCAAGGTGGGATCTTGATGTATACAGTCTGCCATTTTTCGTAGCTGCACTGGAAGGATTCTTGGCTGCTGTCCAAGTCTTTATATACTGTCTTCTCCACGTGCAGGCCCTTACTTAGGTTCCAAACAAGGAAGGAAGAGGATTCAATTTAATCTCTAACATACAGAAATAGTACAATGCCCATTTTCGTAGTTGTCCCTATCTCTCTTCAAATGCTTGCCTAGCAGTTCTAAATGCTGAGAGCCCCTGGCCTGTACATGTGAGCGGATTTATAAAATAATTTTTGTACAGAGCACAGTGACATTAAACTTATATTCTGATTACAGTAGTGTAATCATTTATACATACAAATCCAGGCCGAAGTGAAACCATTGGAACAGTACAATCATCGTTCAGTTCTTCAGTGGAGATTACTGATAACTATAGTTCCGGTTCAGTGGAGCACAGGAAGCATTCGTCTTGCAGATGGTTTCTAGTAGTTCCCTGACCATCCTTAAATACCCATATGTTTAGCATATTCAGTGACTTATTTGGGAAAATTACCAGGGATGGGTAACTGCCAAACAAACTATTTGAATATGCTATATATGCACTGTGTTCTTCTAAGACCCATACACTGCACATTTTCTGTCTCTGAATAATTCATCTGTCCTAATCACTTAAGCCTGCCTGTAAGAAATGTCCTTATTTCAGCTGCAATTAGGCTAACATAATTAGGCTGACTACAGGTTGATTACACTACAGTACACCTGGTCAGTGGTGTTTTTATTTTCTCGTTTACAAACTACAGTGATCCCCCGCTATATCGCGGTTCAGTTATCATGCCCCCGCTACATTGCAGATTTATTAATATTATTATTATTACTAGGGAGCTCGCCCACCCCCGGGTTTGGTTTACCGGATAAACAATTTAAAGAGATTGTCTATTTTTGGGAATTGTTACATATGCATTATTTTAAATTTGTCTTTAAAACTTTTGTAAAAACAATATTTGTACTTTATTTTCTGCCCCAGTTGTGGTTAAATCTCTTGCGGCACTTATAACACTGCTCGCTTTCTGAAGGGGGGGGGGGTCTGAACGCACGCTAAAGAAATGCGATTGGTTCAGCTGGTGTCTTGCTGCTACTCCTGGCCAGCTGTGTGTTGTGCTTGTCGCACTTTGCGTCAATCACTTAAAAGCCTGTATAGCAGCTGTCCTTTTGCCACTTCGCGTTTCTGCCGTTAGCGTTCTGAAGGAGGAAGGGGTGGGGGGGGGCTGGGGGGTGTGAGGACTGAACGCACTCTAAGGAAGAAATGCTTGGATCATCTGCTGGTTTGCTGCAGCTACTGCTGGCAAGCTGTGTGTTCTGCTTGTCGTTGTTTTAAGAGCTGGGAGCACCTGAAGTTTGTCTGCCAAAAGCATTCCAACAACAGCTAGGTTAGATGTCAGTGAACTTGTTTTAAATTGTTTGTAAGTAGAGTGTGACGTGCAAAAGTCATCGTCTCACGGATTTTGCTTCCTAAGATTGTAATGTCTAGTGTTGTCAAAGTGTCTCTCCGAGATGATTTAGTCTCGATCTCTTCGCTCGACCCCCCTGGAGGCGCGCTACGCTCCTGCCACTTCACGTCTCTCCCGCTCGCGTTGTGAAGGGGGGGAGCTGAATGCATGCTAAGCAGAAGTGGATGGATCAGCTACTGGTTTTGTGCTGCTTCTGCCAAGATGCCTGTTCTGCTTGTCGCTCTGTGCGTCGATCATTTAAAAGTCTGTACAGCAGCTGTCCTTCTGTCTCACTGCCTTGTCTTGCATGATGTTAAAATGTCTCTCGCGGGATGTCAAATTGTCTTCTGAGAAGATCAAGCCTCGCCTCCCTGGTCTCCCTGCCAAGATTTTTTTTTATAATAATGTTACTCATATCCTTAGCCCGACATCCACATATCATATGTGTTTACAAAGTGTGTTTTAATAAGTTTACATGTGTTTAAAGCGTGTGGGAGGGGTATTTTATGGCTTAAACTATAAAAAAAAAAGTTTATTTATATGGTCTTTCTATATCGTGGATTTTCACCTATCGCTGATGGGTCTGGAAAGTAACTTCCGCGATAGGTGGGGGATCACTGTATAGGGAAAGTATTGGAATCCTCCAAAAATTCCATTTCGAGATTTTGATAAATCTTGACGTTTTAGACCTCCCCGAATCCGAAAATACCATTTTTGGAATTATTTCTGTGTGTGTGTGTGGGGTGTGTGTGTGTGTGTGTGTGTGTGTGTGTGTGTGTGTGTGTGTGTTTGTGTATGTATATATGTATAACTTGAGTACGCTTTCACTTTGGTCAACCAAATTTTGCATACAAGTATTAGGTACGAAGTGTAGATTTACATCAACTTTTGGGCTATTTCCGTTAACCAGAAGTGGTACTTTACCTTTTATTCATGCAGTTGCACAGCCCGATTTATTCAACTTTATTTTTATAATAATTGTTCAATATATTTTTAATTTGATTTGATTTGATTTGTTGTTGATGGTTCTTTAATGTACATAATATAAAAATATAATCATTGTCTTGCGGTTTACTCCTCAAATATCATCCCTGCATCTGAGTATATGAGAAAGTCTAGGGGAGATCACACCTGAGTTTTTGGTATGAAAGTTCTGGTGGTCCACAGAAGGATTTTTCTTCATGTTTGCAGACATCTCTAACGTTAACATTACGTTACCTAACTAATATTATCCAACCCTCTTTTACTAATGCACCTTTCACATCACAAAAATCAAATAAACAATGGAATGCAGGTGTCTGATCTGTGTGTATTGGCATCAGATCATTGTGATACTCTCTGACATCAACACCATCTATCATCCATCCATCCATTTTCCAACCCGCTGAAACTGAACACAGGGTCACGGGGGTCTGCCGGAGCCAATCCCAGCCAACACAGGGCACAAGGCAGGAAACAATCCTGGGCAGGGTGCCAACCCACTGCAGGACACACACAAACACACACACACACCAAGCACACATTAGGGCCAATTTAGAATTGCCAATCCACCTAACCTGCATGTCTTTGGACTGTGGGAGGAAACCGGAGCGCCCGGAGGAACCCACGCAGACACGGGGAGAATATGCAAATTCCACGCAGGGAGGACCCGGGAAGCGAACCCAGGTCTCCTAACTGCGAGGCACACTATCTAACAAAATTCCTAAATTTTAAGTAAAAGAAGAGGCTTAGAACCATCTGCTGCGGAGAAAAAATCTATCAGGTATAAACTGTGTAAATTGTACCACCTCAAGCTTAGAATCAAATGGCTCTGACATTAAAAATTGTCAAGTTACAATAACATGGGAAGAACATGCAAGCTACACGCACCGGACAATGCAAACACCAGACACTTGAGGCTGTCTACTGGGAGACAGTGTGGCCAGGTGTTTGAAGGATAGCCAGGTGCCATAGTCTTTTGCTGCTGTTGCATTTACTTTTTTATTATTATCCATCCATTTTCCAACCCGCTGAATCCGAACACAGGGTCACGGGGGTCTGCTGGAGCCAATCCCAGCCAACACAGGGCACAAGGCAGGAACCAATCCCGGGCAGGGTGCCAACCCACCGCAGTTTTTTATTATTATTCATAAGATTATTTTATTTTGATATTTTTTTGCAATGTTGTGGTAATGTCTTTGTTGCACCATTTTTTATTAGCTCTGGATTGCAGTTGCCACCATTTTATGTGTTTCTGCATTGCTTAAGGTCATTATGCTTTTTATCAGTCACAGAGGGATCAAGCAATGTGTTATGCCATTGTTCCTTGTTTATATAAGGTGGTGGATCCCTGCTTTCAGTGCCCAGGCTTTGAATTAAAATATAAACTCTGGTGTAAAGAATGTGATTATTCTAGTTAGGGAAAAGCTCTTTAGTACAGTTAGGACTTCTCACTCTCTCTTGCACATGCTTCCTGTCTAATGTTTATTGCCGTATAGGGGATACATTAACCTTTACAGCTGACAGCTGATTTCTTTTGTTAAATAATGTTCAGTATATGTATCAATAACTGTCCAAGAAAAAGACACACGCCATTTGTGAGAACTGAGTATAATTTTGTGTTTCCATCTTCCACTCATTATGTCATGCAGTAGTGTTGTTGCAGCCTTGGCATTTAAGTAGTTGATCTGTCTGTCCATTGCAATAAAACTATTGAATACATGGTGCTGAGCAGGAGTGAAAAATCCTTTCTTTAGATTAAACTTAATGTCTGACTCCTGACATACTAATAATGATTCAAATTTTCTTCTGCTCTTGTCTGATTCTGTGTCTTATCCTACTTTAGTGCTTATGATAACAGGGTAATTTTATGCACTGTAGTCATCAGCATTGCATGTAAATGTAAAACTCATTTTACTTTTGAAATACCTCATTGACAAGCACTTATGGAATAATATTAGCACACTAGCATTAATCTTGTGTTTTTATGAATCCTTCCTGTCACTTATAATTCTGTAAGTTGCTTTAGATAACAATGTCCCTTAGATAAATAAAGGTAAATCTAGTGGTCATGAATAAACTATATATTTTTTATTAAATACAGTACATTAAGGCTACCTATTCCAATATTACACTTTACTTGCTCTAAATCTTGACTACTCCAACTATTTTGTGTTTAACTTCTGCCAGTTATTCCAACAAATTTATAAAGTTCAATACTTCTTTTGCCCCATTGTCAAAGATCTATTTTTTCCTCTTTAATTTGTTCTTATGTGTCATGTCCGTATTATTGTATCTCTTTTTATTGTTTAACTAGTCATTTAGCCCATTACAATAACGGGTGCTAGAACAGTAGTGCATAAACATTAGTAGGAACAGTCTACTGTATATTAAATGGCATGGGACTTTGACCTCATTCTTTATGTTGGTCGTATTTTTCTTTCTTTCAGCCTTTCTTTTGTTGATGTTTACTTGCTGAGGTGACCGTTCTTTGTGGGCTGCCGCCGTGTATTGTGTGTGTTTAATTTTCTGTGACAGTAATACAGGCGTGCACGTCGGTAATATGCCTTTAATCTCCTCTGACAGTAATACTGGCTGGTATGTGGCTGTAATATGAGTCACTGTATTGTGTACCTTTAATTTCCTCTCGCAGTAATACTGGTTTGTATTTCCTTCAAACGCCTATAACTTTCTCTGACAGTAATATCACGCATCGCACTGTGCCCCGCGCATGCGCACTTCACCAGAAGACACACACGCACACAGGGATTTTATTAAAGAGGATACTGTAGTCATAATTTTGAGTAGTGTTATGCATTTGCCCATCTGTTGAGCTTTATATGGATATTTTCACACTATATTTGATGTTGTTTAATGACACCATTTTCTTTCTAGTATTTAAATATAGTTTCTGCCATGTTGTTGTTTATTTTCTGCACTAACTACTCCTATTGTCATTCCGTGACAGCCAGAAGTTGTGTTGGATGATGCCAGCGGGTCAACATGATTTTTAAGCATTAAATATACATGTACTACATTATTTATCCACGTTTGTGGCTAGTCTTCAGGAGAATTAGAAACTGAGGGCTTTTGCTTGTGCTCTTCGACAAAGATATTTCTTTTACATTTTAGCTTTGATAATCAGTTTCTTTTGTCCTTTTGGCTTTCCATCCCTGCTTGTTTAAAATTGATAAACATTTTTTCTTCTGGTCCATCTACTGTACTTTCTTTAAATACTGTATTCCTTAAAACTGGCAAACCACACATATTTATTAATATGCAGTGAGAATACTACTGATTCACCAATACTTTTAGCAGAAACAAAGAGGCAGAAAAACAGAAAGTGAAAGGGTGTATTGCAAATCTGAAAACAGCACTTATTAGACCTGTAAGACAGCTTTATTGAGCTCTCAAGAGCCTACCTCACCCACTTGACTTAGATGTATGTATAAACCACTACGGTACTTAAAAAAAAAAAACCCAAAGAAATAGAACAAAACATAAACAAGGGAGGACAGTACATGCTGTAAGAAATGTTTCATAGTTAATAAACACTTTTGCATTTTGATGACTGTGAGGGCATGGGCATGATTTAATATTATTATTATTATTAAGTGGATCCAAAAAGCACTTATGGGTTATATGGATCTCCCATAAAGTAGGGAATGTACCCCATGGAAGCACTCATAGAACCCAACAGGGCTGCTCAACTGGACACAATTCCCAGCATTCCCTGGGGGTTTCAGAATGGATACTGAATCCCTGGGATGCTGCCATTTAGTGAAGGAGCATACAGCCTTGATATGGAGCCTCCCATTATCTTTCTGTTGTATTGGCCTTCTGGCCGGTTAAGAAAATGGGGCCAATCCCAGCAGGGATGCCAGCCCATGCGTTTTGTCCATTACTGTATATATATATATTTGCATCTCAATAAATTACAATATCACTGAAAAGTTAATTTATTTCAGTAATTCAATTCAAAAAATGAAACTCATATTGTATAGATCCATAACACACAGAATGATATATTTCAAGTGTTTTTTTATTTTCATTTTGCTGATTATGGTCTACAGGTAATGAAAATTCAAAATTCAGTATGTCAGAAAATTAGAACATTACATAAGACCAGTTAAAAAAATGATTTTTAATACTGAAAAGTATGTCCATGTATGCAATCAATACTCCTTTTACATGAATTACTGCATCAATGCGGCGTGGCATGGAGGCGATCAGCCTGTGGCACTGCTGAGGTGTTATGGAAGCCCAGGATGCTTTGATAGCGGCCTTCAGCTCGGGTCGGGTGTCTCTCATCTTCCTCTTGACGATACCCCATAGATTGGTCAGTTTGCTGGCCAATCAAGCATAGTGATACCATGGTCATTAATCCAGGTACTGTATTGGTACTTTTGGCAGTGTGGGCAGGTGCCAAGTCCTACTGGAAAATGAAATCAGCATCTCCATAAAGCTTGTCAGCAGAGGAAAGCTTGAAGTGCTCTAAAATTTCCTGGTAGATGGCTGTGCTGACTTTGGACTTGATAAAACACAGTGGACCAACACCAGCAGATGACATGACTCCCCAAATCATCACTGACTGTGGAAACTTCACACTGGACCTGTGCCTCTCCACTCTTCCTCCAGACTCTGGGATCTTGATTTCCAAATGAAATGCAAAATTTACTTTCATCTGAAATGAGGAATATGGGCCACTGAGCAACAGTCCAGTCCGTTTTCTCCTTAGCCCAGGTGAGACGCTTCTGTTGTTGTCTCTGGTTCAGGAGTGGCTTGAAATAAGGAATGGAACGTGTCCCGGATACATCTGTGTGTGGTGGCTCTTGAAGCACTGACTCCAGCCGTTGAGCTATTTCAAACTGAGCTCCTTCTTTTCCTGCTTCCCCAATATAGTTCCTTCTTCCGTGATCCCGTTATCTTCAGTTTCTTAATTCATTTCAATCCTTATTGAAATTACATAGATTCTTAATGGCACAGCTGGTTAACAAATGCATATCCTTACATTTCCCATCCATCCAGTTCCATCATGACATCAAAAATTAAGAAAATATCTATCGATTAAAGATATTGACCTATAACCATCGTTACAAGCCAACATCATAACATTTTTATCTGAAGTTTACTTTTATGATTTAATTATTAATTCTTACCATTTTAATTTATTGCAACAGCATGATAATGTCATCACTCCATCATTTCAGAATTTTAGTTGTTATGGTGTTACAGGTTTAGGCATCTTGTTTAATGGTGAATTGTCTGTCCTTTGTTTTGGTAAAAGACTTTTTGTCTTGCGAAAGAAAAGTTTCTGTTTCAGGCTATTCTGGCTTTTATGACCAGTGTCCTAAATTCAGTCCTGTTGAGTTCAAAATGTTGCGCCGTGCACTCTAGTTCTTTCAACTTTTCTGATCCAGACTTTCTGGAAACATTAACACTCAGGCCTACTCCATTCTGATACTCTGATCTATCCACACTACTGTGGTCTCTGGCTGGACTCTCTGCTTGTTAGGATGTCCCATGGATGGCTGCTGCACTTTTTATGCTTATACAGGCTTCTAAAATGCATCTTCTTCTCTGGGTTTCTTTCTATTAGTAAAATTCTCTAGAAAGTGTCTAATCATGATCTATGCTCAGTGAACAAACTGGAAATAAAACTTCCCCCAAGCACAGACATGAGGAGGAAAGTATTATTATTTTGTATAGTGCAATCTAATCAAAAAAGAAGCATGCTGATATGTCAACATTTAGAAGATGGAAGAGAGAAAACCAGCCTGGGGATATTAAAAACTTCTTAATGGCTCACTGTCAGTTTTGAGGCTTCATTATTGGCAGTGAAATATGAGCTTGCTACTGTATATTAAGCACAAATAAGGCTACATGTCCTCTTTACTCTCAGCCTAAAGAAGGAGAAGAAATACATTACATTGGGACTCCCAGTGCAGGGTGGTGTGTATTAATAGCTAATGGTCAAAATGGCCCAGAACAGCCTTCATAATATGGAGACTGTCATGCGCCAGCCTGTGCTTTTTTAAATAATAGCTTCAAGTCCTGCCTCCACACCCTTAAAAACCCTGATTTAAAAAGTCTTCCAAAAAATAAAACACTTAAACGGCTCCTGTGGAACTGATAAATCACTGGAGGGCTTTCATGTCACAGCCAAAATTCAAATTATATAAAGCCAGAGTTTTCTGTCTCGGAAAGCGCAAAGGAGGGAACTATGGAACTAATCTTCACTCAAATTAATGACAGTTGGCACCCTCAAGCAGTTTCCAGGAAGGCAAAATCAAAACCTGGAGGTATAATCTGTTTAATTGTGGGAATACTTCACTAAAAGAAAATGCCTTTGATGTCTAAAGAAAAGTTGTAAACTGTCAAAGTATGATCTCGCCTTCCTGCATTGCCATCCAACTTACACAATATGTGTTATCAGTTTAGCATATACACTTGTTATCAGTGCTTAACAACTATAATCTTCAACCTCTTTCCTTTCGCAGAAATAAAAATGAGCTCTGTGTTTAAAACATTTTAAAATGAAACAATGTGGCATGCCTCAAAAATGTGTGCATTGAAGAGTAAGAAAAGAGTTAGGCCTGAAGCGATTTTACCAGTGATTCTGAACAAAGTGAAAGGTCATATTTATAATAATTTTTGACCATATTCCGACAATTACTTCAGATTGGAGAAGTACCTGATAACAGGAAAGTTGCAAATGTGAGTGCATTCTAAATCAGGGGTACCAAATTATTGTTATTATTAGCGAAAAGCCTGTTTAGTAAAATGGGCTCAGTGGTACAATGCTGGAATAGAAAGAAAATGGAAGTAAAAAAAAGAAAAAGGGCATCTGTATATTATTGTGATATTAGGTTTGCAGAATAAACAGTTTCTATTAAAGGCAGGACAGAACGGAAATAGTGCCAATGTTATTGGAAGAGTCAAGTGAAAATTTCTTCATTGTATATTTCATTTTTATTTTTATTTGTATTATTTGGAATGTTTTACAGATTGGGGTTGTATAAAACTACAGTGATTCTGTAGTCTTTTGTATAGATTCTAAAGCCTAAAGATTTCTTTATATACAATGTTGTTAGTAAACTGTATTCTAGATGTAATGAACCAGCATAAAGTTAAATCACACCATTAAATTGAAAACGACATGGGCAAAAATGGTGGAAATGCATTTCCTGGCACCCATAAGATGCAAATGCTAAGGAGCTATTGATTGATCTTATGTTTTCTACAAGCCTTTTGGAATAAAAATGGTGTCCAGTCATTAACTGTGCTTTTTGTTACCTTTGTTCATCGGACATTCCATTGCCATTACATTTCACCTTCTTAGTGCTTCTTGCTGTCAGTGCTCATTCGATTTCCTAGCTCACCTTTCTTTTTCTTGTTCTTCCCTTTGTTTTTATCTTGTTTTGCATGTCCTAATTGCTCTTCACCTGAAGGAAGAATTCAGTTACGGTTTTATTTATTCCCATCCATCCATCCATCGTCTCCCGCTTATCTGAGGTCGGGTCGCGGGGCAGGTCGCGGGGGCAGCAGCTTGAGCAGAGATGCCCAGACTTCCCTCTCCCCGGCCACTTCTTCTAGCTCTTCTGGGAGAATCCCAAGGCGTTCCCAGGCCAGTCGAGAGACATAGTCCCTCCAACGTGTCCTGGGTCTTCCCCGGGGCCTCCTCCTGGTTAGACGTGCCCGGAACACCTCACCAGGGAGGCGTCCAGGAGGCATCCTGATCAGATGCCCGAGCCACCTCATCTGACTCCTCTCGATGCGGAGGAGCAGCGGCTCTACTCTGAGCCCCTCCCGGATGACTGAGCTTCTCACCCTATCTTTAAGGGAAAGCCCAGGCACCCTGCGGAGGAAACTCATTTCAGCCGCTTGTATTCGCGTTCTCGTTCTTTCGGTCACTACCCATAGCTCATGACCATAGGTGAGGGTAGGAACATAGATCGACTGGTAAATTGAGAGCTTCGCCTTGCGGCTCAGCTCCTTTTTCACCACGACAGACCGATGCAACGCCCGCATTACTGCGGATGCCGCACCGATCCGCCTGTCGATCTCATGCTCCATTCTTCCCTCACTCGTGAACAAGACCCCGAGATACTTGAACTCCTCCACTTGGGGCAGGATCTCGCTACCAACCAAGGGAGGGCACTCCACCCTTTTCCGGCTGAGGACCATGGTCTCGGATTTGGAGGTGCTGATTCTCATCTCAGCCGCTTCACACTCGGCTGCGAAACGATCCAGAGAGAGCTGAAGATCACGGCCTGATGAAGCAAACAGGACAACATCATCTGCAAAAAGCAGTGACCCAATCCCTCAACAATAGAGGCACGGAACATGGCCCATTCGGACTCAATGTCCCCCACCTCCCTCGGGATGTGGTCGAAGTTCTGCCGGAGGTGGGAGTTGAAGCTACTTCTGACAGGGGGCTCCAAGTGGATTTATTCAAAGTAACTACTTTTTAATAGATATTCTTGTGGATGCTGGTTGCATTGATGGATGCCAGAAGTTTTGTTATGTTAAGCCCAGGCACAGATGGACATCAAACAGTTTACCATGTTACGGCTGGGCACTGACAGACAGTTTAGTATGTTACACCAAGCCATGGCTGGATGCCAGATGTTTTGTCATTTTATATATACATAGAGGAGAGGAGAGGTGAGGAGAAGATTGTATAATGGTTACATATGATGTGACTCAAGCAAAGCTCTGTTTTATATACCATTAGGGCCAATGAATGAACTTTCTGATAAAGTTAATCATGTAATGTAAATAAGTAACTTTACTACATTACTGACAAATAAACAGTAATTGTGCAGGTCTTCTAAGATACTTTAAACTAAGAATACTAATAATTAATGTATTTGTTATTACTGTTTTACACCTGGGCATTGACAGATATCAGACGATTTAGAATGTTACTCAGGCCACAGGCGAACTCCGGACGCTGGACGTTTGTTCATTTCATATGCTTTATACAGAGATTATTGTTATTATTATGTAGTAGATACCTTTATCATTCAGATGAGTGATCTCTGCATTTGCCCTGTGTGAGATTATGGAAACTGTATGCTATAAATGGAAATAAATTGGCTGAAATCAACACTAGTGTTGACCTGATGGCCTATTCTGTCAACTATTGCAATTATTATGTTAAAGCCAGAGTTACACCCTTGGCTTATGTTTAAATTCCTTTTTTATGTGTTTTTCTGTACATTTTAAATTCTGTGCGTTATTATCATTTATGTTAATATTGTTATTTATTTTTATTTGTCTGTATTTTTTGTTAATCGTATTGTAATTTTCTGATTATTTACTATGTATGTGTACATGTTGCTTCTCCTGTGTTCCTTGTACTTTTTGGGTGAACCCTAAAAGAGGCAGAGCAACCACTACTCCACCGCAAGGAACTGCCCCCCTCAGCTTGCCTTTTTATGCAGCCTGGGAAAGCAAATTTCTTGAGGTTTATATGAATTCATTTGGAAGGTGGGTTTTGTGCATAGTGCTCTTTCATTGTTTTTTGTTGGTTATTTGATCTTTTTTGCTTCTGTTTATTGGTTTTCTCTAGAGAAAGGATGCCACAATAATTTGCCACATAATTACAAATCAGTGGTGTACTGTAGCGTCTTGCTGGTGCTCGGCAGCTCTGAGCACCGATGGATTCTTGTTGTTTACATCGTTATTGTAGAGGCACTGACTGGTTGCATTAGCCTGGTGAACATTAATTGTCATTCCATCAATCAAATGAGCGACCTTATGGCCAGATCCAGAGGTCTCATTTATAAAACTTTGCATGGATTCAAATGTGAAAATATGTGCATGCTAAAAAACATGAAAATGCATATGCCAAAAAAATCAGATGCATAAAACCTGGCATGCACACATTTCTACACAATTTGCCCATTAGAAATCATCTTGTAAATATGCGTACATGAGCGCGTGTCGAACATCACCCTGAAACATCCATATATGGAGCATGCTAATCAACCTCATACATATGTAATCACAGTGCTGGAGAACTTCATTGGCTGGTAGAGCAGGTCCTTCCTGATGCACTGAGACCCTGACACCTGCATTCAAGAGTATCTGGCTATGCTCCGTAACTGAGAGTTACTGAGAGTCATCTCTGCTCTGGGGGTCCCAGGAAAGGTGTAAGACACCATTGTCTAAGCAGGTAGCTGCTATCATCTGCTATATGTAATGGTGTGATTGCTATTACAATGAATAGAACAGGTCATATAAAACACTGAGCGTTCAGCCAGCTACCTTACCAACAAGCCAGCCACCTCGTACAACACCATCATGTCTGTGAAAGATACTTTGCCTAAAAATAAATAAATCAAGGTTTGACCTAGACTACTGAGACACAATGTTTGCCAGTCATATGTTGGATGACTTGAGCAATAATGGAATGTACTGTAACGACTTACAGTTAACAAATGCAGCTTCATTCTCACTTGGTGGCCAAATTGCAATATGAGGGCAGTAAAGTGCTCTGATTACATTACGAGAACTGGACACTGCTGCAAATTGCCTTTTTATGTCAAGAAAAACATTTTTTTTGGTTTGTACACCCACATTATATGAAAACTGGATGTAGTGCCTCGCCGGTCAGTAATGGCTTCCAGCACATTGAGCATGAAGGAGTGAAGCTTGGCAAAGATAGACCTGACCTGTTCCCTGCGAGGTAGTCGATATAAGCTAATGAAAAACCAATGAGTTCTTCAGCAAAAATACGCAGCATTGTCTCTCTTGAAATGGAGTTAAACATAATTATCATTTTTGAGGTTTAATATGTTCGTCATGTCAACACAAATTATAATAACAGTTTGGTGATATGAATTATTATTAACCTCCTTAGCGTTACATTTTTTCTCAAAGCATTACATCGTTCTACTGTAAATCATGCAAAACACTGAAAGTACAAATTCAGAAGTGTAAAAAGTATAATAATAATAATAATAATGCCAATGCCATATATACTGTCAAAATATGTCTTTTGTGTGGTACATGAGTATCTTTGAATGGGAAAACAGCTTAGGTGTTTAATCATTTACGTTATATTACGTTACATTATGTACATTTACATTTCATCATGTTCACAGCATAACAGTTCATCTCAACAATAATTCTTTCGATCATGTCATCATCAAGAAATAACTTCAAGTAAGTAAGTGGATCGTAGTTGTCAACGATTACTTTTATTTCTGGCTGTCCCTAAAAATCAAAACAAGGTAGTGCAGGTTTATTTGAATCACTTTTGAATTCATCACAATCGCTTTCAGCCTCATTGTCCATTTCAATTTCCCTGCCTGAAGACAGATTCACTTTGTCATCACTGCAGATGAGAGGCTCCTCAACATCACTGCTCATATCGCTGTCAAGAGCATTCAATACTTCAACTGCTGAAAAACATTTCTTACGAGACACCATTATGACGCTAAGAGAAGACGTGTCTACATCATTGCCTGAGTAATGCTCGGTACCAATGCTTTTAACACTCTTTTCACAGCCCAGGTAACACTTGGGTCTAACGCTAAAGAGGTTAATGCAAGTCGTCATTTTGCTGGTTTGGCTGTATTTCCCTGCTTGATCAAGGGTGTAATCATTTCCCAGTTTCCCCAAAATATTGTATATACGTGGGTCAGAGTTAATGTACTATAAACTATACACACGCTTTCAAATCAAGTTTTCTTTTATAAATCCCAATGTTTGAGTGGGAATTTGTGTACACACATTTCGAGCCTCTTTTTGTGTGAAGAAACACTTTATAAATGAGGCCCCAGGGGAGATGATAAAAATGTCAAGCCCACCAAAGTCACAAATGAATTCTAACTAGTGTGGCAACAGCAAGCAGTCCTTCTATACATACTGAGCTCGCTGAAAGAGTGATGGAAAGAACAAAAAATCCATTGACATTCAGCATAGCTAAACACAGTGTGTGTGACAATATTCATAATAGCAACAAATTACATCTTTAGGAAAATATATTTAAATATTTTATTGTAGAAAATTGTTGCCCATACTAACAAGTACATGTATTGCAGCATTTGAATGACAACATGATTATGATAAAATCAAAATTAACACACAGAGGGTTTTTAGGCTTTTAGTGAATCTGGCTTGTATGTGTGCTTCTTCTTCTTGCTGTGTTGAGCAATTGGCTGCTCTGATTTTTGTAAGCCACCAGATGTTACTGTGTTTGAAGCTTCTGAACTCTTTTCAGCAAAAAGCAGGAACAAGTTTCAGAAGCATCATGTGGCTTCATCCACCCATGACTAGTTTATTCTGCTAGATTACAAAATTGAATTTGTTTGCTTGGATTGCCTTTAGACAACTTTTTGCTTCTTATTTTATCATTTGCTTCTTTCCTTTATAAATATTTGTAATTATAAAGATACTTTAGAAGACTTTTTTTTCTCAAGCCAAAGATTTTTCTGTTTTTTTCCCCTTTCTCCTGAGAGACACTTTGTATTTTTGGGATATTTAAGTTGAGTAGCCATTCATTTTTCAAAAATATTGTATTTCTCTGAATGACTATATAGCACCTATATCACATTCGTACATACAAATATGTAGAGGATGTAATGAATAAGGGCGGCACGGTGGCACAGTGGGTAGCGCTGCTGCCTTGCAGTTGGGAGACCTGGGGACCTGGGTTCGCTTCCTGGGTCCTCCCTGCGTGGAGTTTGCATGTTCTCCCCGTGTCTGCGTGGGTTTCCTCCGGGCGCTCCGGTTTCCTGCCACAGTACAAAGACATGCAGGTTAGGTGGCTTGGCGATTCTAAGTTGGCCCTAGTGTGTGGGTGTGTTTGTGTGTGTCCTGCGGTGGGTTGGCACCCTGCCCGGGATTGGTTCCTGCCTTGTGCCCTGTGTTGGCTGGGGTTGGCTCCAGCAGACCCCCGTGACCCTGTGTTCAGATTCAGCGGGTTGGAAAATGGATGGATGGATGGATGTAATGAATAAAGTAATGAATGCTTTGTCTATTTTAGCCAGAATTGTTGATCTGGAACAATATGATGCCTTTTTTGACTTACGTTAGTATTTAGTTACATGCCATGCAAATAAACAATATCTGGTGGACAAATAAACTCTGGAGGCCATTGAAAGAAGCCAAAAAACTAAACCTGCTACTTTAGTTTCCAAACCCAAGTATCTAGTCCTTATTGCACCCGAGGTTTGGGTGGCCTTCTGCTAAGCCACCAGTTGCTGGTTTTGCTTTCAGACACACATTGCATTGTGTTTTACTGAGTACTTGAATCATCACCTCAAAGGTATGTGATTACTAGTATTGAGCTACCAATGGTTTTGTCTTTTGCTACCTTCATGATGCCTCACACGAATTTTTAAAAATTGAAGATTTATTTACCTAAATAAGAAAATGTTACAAACAATGCTCAAAAGACCAAAAAGGGAGTTGCCTATAAGGTAATCGAAAGCAAACAAGTCCCAATATGCAAAACCAATGGAAACTCCAGAGCAAATAAATCACAAACATCTAAAGAAACAACAAAACCGATGAGACAGGCTCCAACCAAACTCAATGCACCACTGCCTGAGATCATCTTTCCTTGGGCTCAAAGAGCCCAAGTAAGGTCTCAGGAATGATGATGTCAGGGTGGCTGCACCTCTTGGGGAACAACCCATGGATCACAAGGAATGTAATTACATTTAAAGTGACTGCACATAATTACAAACATAGCATAAATAATGTACCAGTATTATAAATAGCAATTCAAATATCACAAAAACAACAAAATTATAAAATAAATATATAAATCCATGCTGATACATAACATGAATCACTTCTGGAACACATTTTAAGATCACAACCTGGAACAAACCACTGAGTTCTGTAATTGAAGTAGAAGCTTTGGCAGCTTTTAAAAAATGGATGAGATATTATGACAAGTTGCCTATTAGCTGGCCAAGTGAGCTTGATATACTGAATGGCCTTCTCTCATTTGCTCAAGTTTGAATGTGCCTGATGTATCTCACTGTTCCTAAGCCATTTTATATACATTTGTGAGAGCCTATTTCACTTTGTGACTCTGTCCCTAGTGATCTCTGTGATGATCTGTCAGTGTCAACCTAGGGCTGAATGCAAAACATATCTCTCCTGTATTTTAGATTGGTTACACTTATCTTAATTTTTTTTATGTAACTAGCTTATAGGCCCCTATTACATCAATACTAACATGGTCATAATGTTTACAAACCTTGTTTTATCTTTCCAGGGCTGTATACATTCGTTCACTCAATCACTTTCATTTTCTGACTTTTATGCCCCGATTACATCAATACTAACATGGTCATAATGTTTACAAACCTTTTTTGATCTTTCCAGGCCTATATACATTCATTCACTCAATGATTCATTCATTTTCTGGCTTATATTTCCCTATTACATCAATATTAACATGGTCATAATGTTTACAAACCTTGTTTTATCTTTCCAGGCTTCTATACATTCGTTCACTCAATCATTCATTCATTTTCTGGTTTATATGCCCCGATTACATCAATACTAACATGGTCATAATGTTTGCAAACCTTTTTTGATCTTTCCAGGCCTGTACACCTTCATTCACTCAATCATCCATTCATTTTTTTAACTCTGTTTTTTCCTTTGTAGATTTATGGTGCAGTACCTTCAACCTGTTCCAACAGTTTTTAGGCATAAAACAGAAACCAACATAAGCAGGATACTAGTGCACATTCATTTTTTATCGTTATATTATTTAAACTACACTTACCTTAGATTATTATTATTTAATGATATGGAAGTCTAGATTAAGGGCTGCTTTTTTGTATTAAAACTTTCACCTCTTTTATAGATCTTTGTTCAGTTTTCATTGTTTTTATTAAAATAGGGAAAAAAAATGTGATAATACTTGAAAATCATTCAATTTAAGTGGTAAGGTGCATTACTCAATCTTGTATTCTGATCATTTGGCTCACTATTATTGTTTCCGAACCTTTGTCTATGAATTTTAGGCAGATTTTTCTTCACTTTCTTTTTTCCAAATTTGTTGGACAGCACTGTGTGTTTGTCATTGTTTTCATTTACAGTAATATCTTGCGTGACAACAGATGGCACTATACCAGCACTTAACCCAACACAGACAGACGCCAGAGGCACACTGATCAAAGCACACGCTTTTATTTTACAGTTCACACAGCGCAAAGCACCATAAACAACTCACAATCCTTTTTTTCTTCTTTCTTCTTTTCCTTTTATCTTCTCCATTCCTCTCCCGCAAGCTCTGTCCTCTGCCTCCCGACTCTGGCTTCTTTTATAATGCACCCGGATGTGCTCCAGGTGCTCCCTGAAGACCTTCCTGCAGCACTTCGTGGTGTGGCAGAAGTGCTGCAGTCCATGGCTCCGGAACCATCCAGGCGCGGTGGCCACGGACCCCCACAGGGTCGAGCTTCCAAGCTCCGTGGACCCCATGCAATCCAGGAGGGCTGCCCTCTTGCGCCCCAGGGAAGGAATTGCCTCTGTCCCGGACCTTTGCTTCTCCAGCATCCCGATGGGGCAAGGTCCGCGGTCGTCTTTCACAATTGGCTAACACATCCTCTGGGAACAAACTGCGATAGTCACTGCACAGCCTCCTTGTAACAGAATAGCTGTTGTCTGTTGTTGATATCATACTGCATGTACTGTACAATGCAAAATTACGATGCTTAGTTATTTCATATGTGCTGTAGTTATTTTAAATTTTTATAAAATAATACAGTTTTGCCCAGGATGTTCTGGAAATGTAAAACAGTATCTTTACAAACTTAATATGCAGATTACAAAGAGTGTGGAAGCTAGAGAAAAAAAATTCCATGTATAAAATCATTGGAGTAAGCACACAGCCATGAAAGGACCTGGTGCAAACCATGGAAGAGGAGCAATGAGTAGACAGCAGATGCTTGTCTAAGGTGCTTGTCCACTGCTAAAATCCAGTTGCCTGGGTGCCTGGCCTCTGAATAGTATCCTGGAAGCGAGATGTTGCTTCAGACCCCAAGTGAAGTGTGAGGTGGAGAGAGCATGCAGTGTGAATATGCAGGTTACTGTAAAGGCATACAAGAGTGTATGGAGGTACATGAAAGGAACCCTGGAAAATCAACGTGGTGACAGAGACATTGAAGGTTGGCCAAGGAAAGAAGTGACATACCTTCCTTGGGTTTGATAAAAATGTGTATTTATACCGCTTCTATGCTAAATGTATTACCAGTAACAAAGTTTCTTATAATACACAAAGGAACACAATGCATTTTTTTTATTTATTTATAAAGCGCCATTCGCAGACAGAGTCACAAGGCATTGTACACCATAGAAAAATTAACACACAAAGTTGCAAACAATAAAAAATAAAATTGAACTTACATTTCACAAATGAACATAAAAGAGAAGAACCAAAAAAGGCTACCAATATGCTAGCCTAAAAAGGTTCCACTTCAACTGTTTTTTAAATGTATCAATTGTATCAGCAGCCTGTGAAGCACAAGGAAGGCAATTCCACCATTTTGGTACCTGATCCCCACGAGTCTTTAGCCAAGAATGTGGAACAATAAGAAGGCCCAGGTTAGATGACCTAAGTGGGTGACTGGTAGTATAATGTTGTAAAAAATCTATAATATATTGTGGCGTTTGACCATGCAGAGCTCTATAGGTGATTAGTAAAATTTTAAAATGGATTCTAAATCCCACCGGAAGCCAATTAAGCAAAGATAAAATTTGAGTAATATGAGACCACTTACTGGAGCTGGTTAATAGTTTAGCAGCAGCATTCTGAATAGACTGAAGACGCAGCAGGGATGTCTTGTATAAACATGTGTAAAAGAGACAAAAATAGAGAAAGAAGGTTTGGGGATCCACCCCTTATATTGTAACAAGGACAATAGCACACTCAGCAAAAAAACGCGTAGTGGTTGGGTCGTATAGGTGGTGAGCAGGAAGAGGTGGGTTCTTGGAGGAAGTGAGGTCAGTAGGAGGCATGGTCTAGCAATGGAAGTGGATGGAGCTCTAACCGGGCTTTCCTTCTGGTGGCCTGTGGAAGAAGGAGAAAAGGCATTAGTTCAATTCATCAACCCCTGACCCTGCATCTTACTCTCTTTTAAGCCCTTAGACTGCCTCCCATGTTCGCCTGTGTGACATGGCACCCCCCCCCCCCACACAGCCCAGACCCACCAGGTTGGGAGTCCCAGACCAAGAGGTCATGAACCTGGGAGAGAGCATCAGTGGTAGCCTGAAGAGAGCCCCTATGATAAATGACAGAGAAACGATAGGGGTGAAGGTAAAAAATCCACCTTGTGACCCGCGGGTTCAACTCCTTATGGAGGGCCATCCTACTGGAGGGTGGCATGGTCTGTGACGAGGGTGAACTTGCGGCCCAGGAGGTAATACCTCAGCTGTGTCACTGCCCATTTGATCGTGAGGGCTTCTCTCTCAATCGCAGCATAACTGGTTTCCCAATCCAGCAGTTTCCAGCTCAGGAACATGATGGGGTGTTGACACTTTGGCTCAGCACTGCTTGTGTCCAAAGCATCCATCTGCAGAATAAAAGGTAGAGAAAAGTCTGGTGCCCTTAGCACCGGTGCTGATGTAAGGGCCTTCTTGAGGGCATGAAATGCAGCCTCCGCTTTGTCATCCCATACCATGTGACTGGGGAGCCCGCTTCTTTCTTAAGTCTGTCAAGGGGGTTGCCCTCTCTAAGAAGCGTGGTACAAACTGACGGTATTAATTCGCTAAACCCAGGAACACATGTACCTCCCGATTGGTCTTCAGAAAAAGACAATATGACAGTATGGAATGAACTTTGGTGCACTGTTGTCTGACGCTGCCTCTACCCACCAGGCAACCCAAGTATTTGGCCTCGGCAAACCCAAAGAAACACTTCTTTGGGTCGATGCAAAGACCGGCCTCTGCCAGTATTCGTAGCACCATCTTGATGTGCTGTATGTGTTCTTCCCACATGCTGGAATAGATGACTATGTCATCCAGGTAGGCAGCACTATAGGCATTGTGGGGCCAGAGCACTTTGTCCACCAGATGCTGGAAGGTAGCAGGGGCCCCATGCAAGCCAAATGGGAGGACACAATACTGCCAGCGTCCACTAGGGGTGCTGAACGTTGTCTTTACTTTTGTGGACTCCATTAAAGGTGTTTGCCAGCACCCTTTAATCATGTCAAGCGTGTTCAGATAACTTACCTAATTGTTCGAGGAGGTCATCAGCATAGGGGCCGTTTGGATCTCTCGATTATCGTCGCTCAATTATTTCTCTAATGGCTTCCATGTTCTTAAACGGCTGCTTACGGACCAGCTGGGCGAGGGATTCAGGAAGGCCATTTATAAGCATGTCACAAGCCAACTGCTCGACAATTTTCCAAGCATCGTTAACTTGTGGCCTTAGCCAGCACCCAGTTTTGACCCAGATTTCAAAGGCCTGTGTGCGGGTCAACCTCTCCAGGTCGAAGTGCCACTCCCACCTTTTCCTCACCTGCTGGTCCATGGATATGCAGAACTGTTTGACGACCTTTGCCCAGAGCTTATCGTAATTGGCGGTGTCTTCCTCCGAGAGCTCATGATAGGTGCGCTGTGCATTTCCCTTCATGAAGGGTGCCAGAATGTTACCCCATTCGCTCTGGGGCCAGCAGTTCCTGTTTGCTGTTCTCTCGAAGATGAGGAAATATGTCTCTATATCATTCTGAGAGGGACAAGTACCTGTGAGGTCATTTTGGCTTTGTCTTGTTGTAAAGCGAGCCGTCCCTCAATCCTTGCCTTGGAATTCGGCCATCTAATCCTGGATTTGCTGCAGCTCGGTTGCCAGGATGGTTGATAGAGTTCAGGTCCTGCTCCTCTGACATTCTGGAATATGATCCTGCTGACTATGCCACTGTAAAAGAAACAAAAACAGAGAAATAAAGTTTGGGGATCCACCCCGTATATTGTAACAAGGAAAATAGCGCATTTAACAAAAAAAGGAGTAGTCATATAAGACTTAGTCAAATTGTGGCTAAGTTGAAGATGACGTGGTTGAGTCTTATAGGTGGAGGGCATGAAGAGGTGGGTTCTTGGTAGAAGTGAGGTCAGTAGGAAGGCATGGTCTGGCAGCAAAAGTGGGAGGAGCTTTAGCTGGGCTTCCCTTCTGGTGGTCTGTGGAAGAGGGAGAAAAGGCATTATTGCACTTCATCACCTCCTGAATCTGTGGCTTACCCTAAGTTAAGCCCTTAGACTGCCTCCCAAATTTGACAATGTAAATAAAGAATTACAATAATCAAGACAATGAAACTATGCATTAATGTCTCCATTTGAGACTTCGATACTATTGTTCTTAGCTTTGACATAATCCTCATATGATAAAAACAAGAGCAAGATAAGGACCATACATGAGAATTTAGGTTTAAAGACTGGTAAAACATAACAGTAAGGTTCTAGACACAGCTTTTAAAGTTGGATGAAACAATAGATAATATGAGACTGATCTCTGCATGCAGATTTAATGGGGCAGTAATTAAAATCTCAATTTTTTTAGAATTGAGCTGTAAAAAATAAACAGGTAGCCACTTAATTTTTTCACTCAGGCAATCAACCTGGGCAGATAACTTATGGAGGTGTTTTGGTTTAAAAGAGAATGAAAGATGAATATTGTCAGCATAAATTTGATATGAAATATCTTTAAAAGAACTTAAAAATTTGAGCTAAATGAAGAATGTACAAAGAAAAAACACTCGGCCAAAAACAGATCCCTGTGGCAATCCACATGACAAGGATGCTGGGGCTGACTTATTGTATACTCACCCACGCTAACTGAGAAACTACTTCCTGCCAAATAAAAAGTAAAACAGTCTAAGGCAGTCCCAGAGATACCCACACAATGCTTTAACCTATTAATTAATGCATCTACTTCATTAACTGAGATATTACTGTATTTGACTATTGAAATATTCAAGACTAGGAGATTTGTGTTTTTGCTGTATTGGTTTTTTACACATGCCTTACTGCAGAGGTGTTAAAAATGTACAGATCGTTTTCTGCCTTGGGTGTATTGTGTCCTGTTACTAATTCACAAAAAGTTATAGTAAAAAAATAAAAAGATTTAAATTTAGAGGTTGACCTGGGAATAAAATTCAGGTTTTTGAAGCTGTGAGATCTGAAAACATCAGTGCTAGCCAATATGCTATTATGTTATCAGAGAGAAATTATCAAAACGAAACCTTAAATACTAATAGCTGCTATATTTATAATATGGTTAGATTAGTTTAAAGCAAATGAATTTCATTTAATTTGCATTAACAGATGAACACTGTTTCATGGGCTTGCATCTTGTCTTCATACTCTTGTGTGAGTAATGCCTTCTACATATATTTGTCTTTTGAGAAAAAGAAGGCTTCTTTCATCCTTTGTTTTTTCATCAACAAGAATTGCATTTTATGAGGGAAGAATTCTAACTAAATTGGAAATGAAATGCCATTTCCATTTGATATCAAGTGAAGTTTTGTTTTATTCCGTACATATGACCAGATTTATGCCAGTTTTTATTTGTTTGGAGAGCTTCTTTTATTAAAGTGTTAATATTTGTCTGCAACAGGCTAAAAGCCTTTTGTTCTTTCATTGCTGTATTATTGTGAATTTCCACGAAACCACCATGCCAGCTTGAGCTTTGTATACAATCATGCATAATCAATTAACTCCTGTGAATAAATTAATGCATTATTCAGCAGTCTAATCCATAATTTGACAAAGATTGATGCTGACATAACCAGTGAATGGATTATACAATATAAGCAGCAGTGGCTGAATTACTACATGGACATTTAAAAATATGATGATTTCAGTACCATGGATAGCAACAATCTACACTCTTCTTGAATTAAGCATTTTTACCATAATGTGTTATGTTTTAATATTTTGCAAATTCTTCTAATGGATAACAGGATTCTACTGTAAATGCTCACTACATAATACACTACACTTTTTATTCAATTTGTACATTCTTATTGCGTATTTATGTTTAGTACTCAACTGTAGTTTTAACTCAAGATCCCCTAAAAAGAGTAACATGGCAGAAGTTACCTGATCCTGGACTGAGCCATTACACAGACTGGTTGAAACTAACCTCTTGGTTGTCTTATTTTAAATAATAGTAGATGTAACTGAGCACACCTTGTTTTTTGTACTTTGGTAAGTCTCACAGCAGCTCAGCAGCATCCAAAGACACACAGAGAAGCCCATATTCACAGGAACACAGTGTGATTTATCAGTGATTAAGGGAAGGTGTGATGTAGATGTTTTCGGGAATGCATTCCCAGAAACTATTTTTTTTTCTGTAGCTGTCAAAGTCCTACCTGATTAATAGGTGGCAGCAAGGGATCTGAGTAGAATACAGGTAGAACACTACACATGTCATGGAGGATGAACTGCCTTGGGTTTCTCCAGCAATCGTGGTCACTTAGTTGGGAGCAAGAGTGCAGGTTGCTCTAGAGAAATATCTCTAGGTAGGCTTCAATGGACATTTATGACCCTGAAAGTGTTTAACCCTGCCTTGTCATTAGAGGCTGGATGAGTGTGAAATCTGTTGGTGATTCTGAGACAAGTGCTTAACTGACAGAACAAACAGGAGACATGGTTCAGTCCAGAGAGAGAGAGCAAGAAAAAGACACAAAGGTATTGGGAGTGTTTTGCAGTCTTTCAGTGTTTCTGGCTAACCGGACAGTGACCCCAATGTATAATTGGGGGTTTGCCGGAAGAGTAAGGTCTAGAAGAGGCTACATGTGCTTTTGATCTCACTTCTGTTTACACTGTACCTGTAACCCCGTGTTCAACTCTCCATTTCATTATTTTGGAATTAAACCAGTGCCTTGATATTTTAGGCTCCGTGGCATTATTCTGGGTTCAGATATGCTATGATACAATCCTCTACTAATAGTATCCAAACTCTAAGCATCTATAATTAAATTTTCACTGTTTTCAGTCTTAAAGGATAAAATCAATACAAATCATGTTAGGAATTCAGTCAGTCAGTTATTGTCCAACCCACTATATTCTAATACAGGGTCACGGGGTTTTGTGGGAGTCAATCCCAGCCAGCACAGGGTGCAATGCAGGAACAAATCCCGGGCAGGGCACCAGCCCACTGCAGATGTTAGGAATTTTTCACCATTAAAAAGACCTCACAACTAATAATATTTAAGTGAAAAACAAATGGATCATTGCAGGTAGAATAATAAGAAATAAAAAAGTTCAATGACTTGGTTGCATGAGGGTGCACTCCCTTTATAATTAGGGTTATAGCTCTGTCGAAATAAATGATAAAATTCCACATTGTTTTAAAGGTCATTTGCATTCCCCTGACATCAGTTGAGGTGATTTTGATGAGACCAAAATAAAACAAGTTGTTCCTGAATTATTTCCATTTTAATAAGGGTGTGTCAACTTTTATAAATTGTATGCACATAAGCCATGGACACATGTTTAGAATTTTAACTTGTTTGAGGAAATTGATGATTACTATCAACGCACTTTAATTCTTATATTGCTGCCATCTGGTCGAATGGCTTACAATATTCCAAAAATCAAATACTCTTCACCATCTGTCAGTTTCCTCTTGTATTTCGCTCGTTGTTAATTTTTCTGACTGTACTCCACCTCTGCAAATGAATGACTGCATCAAAATACCAGCTGTAAACAGCACAATATACAATATCACAGTATGAGTCATTCAAAATGGCCTGAAGGTGCTATATAGTTCAATATGTAAATGGTGCCAGTCGTCAGTAGCGTCCAAATAGTGCCAACATCTGTAGAAACCCTTTCACTTTTGTACTGTCTACCATTTATGTTAGTTATAGACTTTCTTACATAATTGAATACATTAAGAATTATTAAGGGATAGACTGAGCAACACATGCCAAGAACAGGAGTTTAATTGATCAGTCAGCATGGGTTCAGAAGAGGGTGGTCATGTTTTACCAACATGATGGAATTCTATGAGGAAGCAACAAAAGGATATGATCAAATTGGAGCATATATTATTTATCTTGACTTTTAGAAAGCTTTTGATAAGGTACCACATGAAAGGTTGGACATCAAACTAAAAGAGTGGGAGTTCAGGGTGTATTGTGATGATGGGTGCAAACTTGACTCAACACAGGAAACAGAGCGTGATGGAGTGAGGAATTGGCTGACATTAAAAATGGTGCTCTGAAGTAGTGCTAGGGCTGCTGCTATTTTTAATATATATAAATAATTTGGATAGGAAAATAAGTAACAAGCAGGTTAAGTTTGCAGATGATACCAAATTGACTTCTACTTGCAACAAATGGGGACTGCAATGGGCTGTCACTTTGTACCTCACTATGCAAACCTATTGATGGCAAAATTGAAGGAAGATTTTATGTCAATGTGCGTCTTAAAACCAATGTTGTATCTCCATTACATTGATGACATCTTCATAATCTGGACTGCCAGTGAGAAGGACATCATCTATTTTCATAATGAATATAATTCTTTCCACCCCAACATAAAGCTGAAACTGAATTACTCAAAAACAGAAGTCCGCTTCCTTGACACCACTGTTTAACTGAAAGACAACACCCTTGCAACTTCTGATTTTCACAAAATGACAGACAGGCGGACCTACCTGAAAAGTGACAGCTTCCACCCCAAGCATATAAGGCGCTCAATTAATTTCATTCAAGCAATACGATACAACCATATTTGCTCAGACTCGACAGACCGGGATAAACAACTGCAGGAGCTTAGACAAAATTTCATTAGACGAGGTTATACCCCCAAAAAAACAGACACTCAAATAAGAAGAGCTACGGCCACACCCAGAGACAACCTTCTGGAATATAAAAACAAAGACAACAAGAATCGCATCCCCCTTGTTGTCACCTATAACCCACATCTTGAAGCACTTCGAAAAATTATAAAAGAACTTCAGCCAATGCTACACAATGACGAAACACTGAAAAATATATTTCCAGAACCTCTGCTCCTGGCATACAGACAACCACCAAACCTGCAGCAACTAATTGTCCGAAGCTCCCTAAGTGAACCAATAGAAAATGGCATAACTCCTTGCCTACAGAAAAGATGTAAAACGTGTGCTCACATTTATAACACAGACCGTGTAGTTATACCACACTGTCGACTAGAACATCGCATAAAGGGATTATTTGGACAAAAATCTCGCCTAAGAATGAACTTACACAGGTTCCAAATCAAGCATGGCAATACAGATGTTCCTGTAGCAGCCCACTTCAACAGCCATGGACACCGTGAAAGGGAATTTAAAGTCACAGTGCTTATGGGCAACTTCAGAACACAGCAAGAGAGAAAGGAATAGGGTTAGGGTTAGGGTTAGTCAAACTCATGCAAAAATGTAACACATTACAACATGGTTTGAATAGAGACAAGAGTTTTATGGCCAGATATGAGGATTGTTTGCATCTCTCGGACTGACACAGACAACCTGTCTACAGACCCACATAGTATTAAAAAACTCATCAGAAACTTTAAAAGACATTGTTGGACAGTTATCTTATCAAAAGATCTGGACTATACATTGTTCTCCTCTCTTGCTTAATGAATCTTAATTTTTTACATTTAAGATGTCTCACTTAAAGGTTTTCCAATGTTGTGTCCGTCCTGGGGCCTCATGTATAACGCCATGTGTAGAATTCACCCTAAAACATGGCGTACAGACAAAAGCGGAAATGTTTGTATGCACAAAAATATCCAGATGCATAAATCTGTGCTTTCACCAACTTCCATGTTCTTCCACTACATAAATCCCGGTCGGCGTGAAAAGTAACGCATGTGCACGCGCCTGCTGCCCCTCCCCAACTCCTCCCAGAGTTACGCCTCTTTGAATATGCAAATCAATATAAATAGCCCTTAAGCTCAGCATTCTGTGAAAAGGCAATGGCAAAAGCACAGGTGAAAATAGAAGAATTTCAGTGAATACCAAGTGGAGGCAAGGAAAAACATACTATTTGTTGGTTTTAACAGTGGTATAAACAACAAAAGGAAGTTGATCAAGTGACACAGAGTGTTGGAGAAACTCGAAAGCTCAAGTTCACAAAGTCGCACATTGCCCAAAATAAAAAAGAAGTTGTCAGATATCAAAGTCTATGTGAAAAGGCGAGTCATAGCTCACCATCTGAGTGACATATGGAAGCTTATTAGGGTACAGAGAAAAGAAAAAAAAAATAGGGACACAGTGGGAAAATAGCTTGAAATGTCAACTTTAATCTCGACATTTCCACTTTAGTCACGTAGTTTATTTTGTCATTAAAGTAGAACATCATAAACTTCATCTTAAAATAGTTTAATTTACTAGTTTCCCAAATACCATTGTAACTAAAGTAGCACATTACATGCTTTGTTTTGTATTTGTTCTTCTATGTGCTCTATGTGTGTGACTCACTACGTGCTTCTTAAATGGGCTTTCTCTTCATCCGACAGGACACAGAATCCATTACATTCATGATATTACCGCTCTCTGAATAATTTAAATACTGAAATGTATACTTGATATAATTTTCATGATGATAGGAATTAAAGCATGTATTAAACATGGGAACACATTGGCGCAATGATAGTGACGAGCTGGTGCCCCGTCCAGAGATTGTTCCTGCCCCCCGCAAGATACTTGCTGCACCGTGCACTACCTTTGATGAAATAATTTATTGCAGCAGTATTGTCTCTTTCAAACGTACTAACGACCAATTCCTGTTCTTCCTTTTCTTTCTCCAAGTACCCAATCAATACACAATCATCTCTGTAATAGATGTTAAGCCATCTGTAAGCTTTAGAATTCTTCTAAACTTTTAAGGAACATTGAAATATCTTCGTAGTACATGTTTAATTATTCTATCCATCTATCCTTCCAGTGTTGCACCAGCCCCAGCAAGAATACAGCGCGAGGCAGGAACAATCCCTGAGTGGGCGCCAGCTGTACTTACATGTTTAATTATTAACAATATAGATTATTTAAATGATGTTAACATTTTATCTGTATAATGTAATAAACATATTTTGCTGCATTTCATCTTAAAATGATATCGTCATCATATGTAAATATGCGCTAAAGTGGCTCAGGTTGTGCAATATTATAACTGTATCGCAAGTTTACAGTTTGGTAATTGTACTTATAAGTACAAACAGTTCTACAAGGAGCACTTAATGGACCGATTGATTGTATTTATAGTTCTTGGGATGAAACTGTTTCTGAACTGCGAGGTCTGTACAGGAAAGGCTCTGAAGCATTTGTCATATGAGAGCAGTTCAAATAGGCAGCATGGCTGAGGCAGCATGTGCTTGATGCTGTACACCGATAATTCTCTTTCCGATCAGCTGCTGTAGAGCTGTGATTCCACACTCAGATACAGTGATATAAATACTCCGAATGGTGCAGTGAGAGTAATATGGAAAAAGATGATCCGCTGTGGCAACCCCTAAGGGGAGTAGCTGAAAGAAGAAGAAGAAGGTGCAGTGAAAGTAACAACGCTAAAGCAGCTATGGTATTTGGAATAGTTTGGCCATTCCGTGCACCATTATATTGTTACGGGTTAATTACAATCAGATGCCTTAATCTAATAAACAATATGCAGTTAATTTCAGTGTATATGATAAAGCCACGTCAGGGACGTGGAACTAAAAAAGAAAGAGAAACTACACTGGAACAAAAGCACTGCTTTGATGCTGGGTGCCGCCAGTTTGCAGAGAGTGGAGAACTTGCGTACGCCAGGGTTTAAGATAGCGTGAAAATGTGCATGGATTTACATCAAGTTTTGGTTTTATACATTCCGATTTGAGCGTGGAAATGGGCGTACGCCACATTTTTGTGCGTACGCACCATTTATACATGAGGTCCCTGATGTCAATATAAACACAGTTTCTGTATTACATCTTGCCTGAAGAAGGGGTCTGAGTTACCCGAGTTGCCTCAAAAGCTTGCATATTGTAATCTTTTTTAGTTAACCAATAAAAGGTGTCATTTTATTTGACTTCTCTCTACAGATGATACCAAGATAAGTGGATTGGCAGATAATCTCGAATCTGTTGAATCATTACAGAAGGACTTGGACAGCATACAGGCTTGGGAAGATTTGTGGCATGTGAAATGTACGTAAATTTAAAGATTTACATGTAGAAAGTAAGGTTTGGGTTTGAATACACAATGGGGTGGGGGTCTGAAATCGAATGTATATCTTATGAGAAGGATTTAGTAGTCATAGTGGACTTGACACCTTTCAGACAGTGTACAGAAGCCATTAAGAAGGCCAACAGAATGTTAGGTTAAATAGCATGATGTGTGGAGTACAAGTCAAAGGAGGTTATGCTCAAGCTTTATAACACACTGGTGAGGCCTCACCTGGAGTACTGTGTACAGTTTTGGTCTCCAGGCTACTAAAAGGGCATAGCAACAGTAGAAAAAGTCCAGAGAACAGTGACTAGGCTGATTCCATAGCTACAGGAGATGAGTTATGAGGAAAGAGGTGAGCCTTTTTTAATTTAAGTAAAAGAAGATTAAAGGGAGGCATAACTGAAGTATCTAAAATTACAAAGGGAATTAGTACAGTGAATTGAGACTGTTATTTTAAAATGAGTTAATCAAGAACATGGGGACACAGTTGGAAACTGTCACACAAACATTGGGAAGTTTTTCTTTACACAGAGAACCATAGACTGCTGGAAGAAGCTACCAAGTAGTGTGGTAGACAGAATGACTTTAGGGACTTTCAAAACTCAACTTGATGTTATTTTGGAAGAATTAAGTGGACAGAACTTGCAAACTTTGTTGGGCTGAATAGCATATTCTCATCTAGATTGTTTTAATATTATTTATTATACCACAAAGTTTTGGGTAATGAATGAATAGAAAAATAGCAAAGAGTACATAAGGTAAGCTAATTTGTGAAAAGTTTATGTATTTGAATACATTCTTTTTTATCATGGCATGCTGTTACCTGCTGGATGTAGTAGCAATAGAGAGAATAAAGACAAAACTGAGTGCTATTATAAAGAATGATGCACATCCTCTTTCTGACACACTAACACTGAGTAGTTTCAGCCAACAAATTATTCTGCAGAAGTGTGTTAAGAAATACTAATGGAGCTCCTTTATACCAATCGCAACATGTATAATATCTCACTGTTTCTGCTCTTATTATCTTTAGCCATGTGTTGTTTTTTTTTTTCAAATAATGGGTCCATCCACTCAATATGCATTCCTACAATTCAGGGCTACTGGAGATCATCCCGGTGGGGTAAGGAGGGTACGAACACTGATGGCAGTCCATTGGGCCACATCCAAACACATACACTCATTTAGTCACAATAAGACAATGTAGAATTACCCATTAACCTATCATGAGGAGTTAACTAGACTACATGAATAGTACCTGAGCCTGGATTTCAAACTCCATCACTCAGACCCTGTAAGTGAAAACTTTCTGTGTGCTTTTCTGTGTAACTAAGACTTGTAGTATTTACAGTATATGTAAGACATTCTTATTCTATTATAAGATGTTTTGTTAAAGACTTTTAATCTATTCAGACATCATGGTGCCTTTCTATCTATGCAAAACTTTAAATATATAAGATGGGCTGTAATTTTCTCTTATTTTACTTGGTGTGAAGTGTGCATTTTACAGCTGTGGTATAGAAGTTGTCCTAGCCTTCATAAACTCAAGCTATCCCGTATTTGTTCAGCCATTGCGAATCAAGGTTTTTCATTTGTCAGATGCTCCATCAGACCTATTGTAATAAAAAATGTCCATTGGAAATATTGCAATGGTGATCTCAGCTGTAATTTATATGATACTAGCTGATTACCCAGTGGCTTCGCTCACTGAGTGCAAGGGAAAAAAATAAAATGTAGTCTATAAGTTATTAAACAGTAAAACATTAACATTTAAGAAGTAAAGATACATTGAGCACTACTGGAGTGGTTTCGGGCGGTATAACACAACTGGTAAGTAGTACTAACAGCAGCTTAAATGTATTTGGATCATCTGTCGGTAGTAGATCCCTTGTGAAAGGCGCTACACGACCGCTGTGGTATAGAAATTACATTTTCTAAGTGATCGTCCAAATTTCTGCCTGACAACCTTGCACTACGTGCCTGTGATTTAAGAGAAAAATAATTCTGATGTGGACGCTGCCCTTCCGTGCTTAATGTGCAGAAGGTTCAAACAATTCCCAAGTCCAACACTTTACATGAAGAGGTCTGTACATCTTCTTAGATGTAAACTCTCCATCTTCTTCAAATAATTGATCACAAATGCAACCTTGAATGTTGTGGGGTTTTAGTGACCCGAACTCACCTTAAGGGACAGTAAGTAGTCGTGCAGGGCAATTTACAAACAGAGTCCTGCTACTATTGTCTATAATTTATAGTGGGTTAAACTGAATCTTCCATTAGCTATTTTAAGCTACGTTCATGCTAAGCAGACTAAAGAAAATTTACCACTAACATTAACTTAAAGGATTTCGCTTTTATAGTGTTGTTATTAACACAACTTATAAAACACTATTTGATTCTTAGAGAGATACTTCTATAATAGAAGTGCATTTTTCCTGTTCATCAATGGTGCTTTGCATCATTCTCAGGTCTAATTTAAGTGCATTAATTTAAATTCTCTGTTTTACATTTTTGCAGATGATTATCAAAGTATACAGTATGTTTATGTGTAAAAGCTTCACACAAGTTAGCATTTAGTTGAATGATGCAAAAATATGTCAGAATGCATGGTTAAGTTCACAGATTTTGAATTAATTTGTCAGACATTTTTAATGAGTAGTAAGCAGTTTACTAACAAAACAGAGCAAAAAGTTTAGTATAATATAGTGAGCAATTAAAGGGCAGAATGCATCCATTAGGTCAGTGTTAAAAGAGCAGTGTGTGCTTGAACAATGAACATCCAAGCTATTACAGATATTGCAGTAATTATCATTAGTTGTAGTGACCTACTTTGACTTTATTTGTAATCAGTTCATTCCAGGCTGCTTGCGGCATTTTGCAGTCCCCTGGAGCCTCAACTTCTTTCCTGATCTTTGCATTTCTTTCACAATTTATTTTTATATAAATATATATATATACACATTAGAGTTGGATATGCAGAAAGGTTTCAAATCACTTTACTTCTTACTCAGCAGGGGAACTGATGAGTCTCCTAAATAACTTAAAAGCATAAAATATAGCCTGACAATTCTTTCAGACCAAGCTGATTCCACTCACAATTTGCCTCATTCTGTTTAATTCACCAGAACTGACCTCTTGCAGCAGGGCAGGTAAGGTCCATCTTTTCTCCACAGCAATCTGAAAGGCAGAAAGACTTCTTTCATTAGAGAAATGGACAATTATACAGACCTATATTAACACAAGAGATAAAACTTGCTGCAGATTTGCTCTAGCATCAGTTAATCCCACATTAAAAATTATTTAAAATCATGAGAAAGTGCATTTTCTTGCTGCACAAGCATCATGAACTGGCAGTTTCCTATCACTATATATATATATATATATATATATATATATATATATAATGTATATAGATAGATAAAGAGAGAGATAGGAGATTATACAGTATATACTGTGTGTGTATATATATATATATATATATATATATATATATATATATATAGTATATATATTGTGGGAAACAGCCCAGACACAGACAGACGTACATCATTTTAAAGTCCAACACATGTTTAATTATAATAATAAAGTGCACAAATCTAGTGCCGCAGCACCAATCACTCCAACAGTCCAGGCCAAAACAATATGCCTTTTCTCTCTTCAGGCTGCCTCTTTCCTCTCCCAGACCTCGTCCTCTTCCACCCGACTCCAGCCCTGAATGAAGGGAGGCAGCCCCTTTTATTGTCCCCCGGATGTGCTCCAGGTGTGCTCCGGCAATCTTCCACCGACACGCCCCAGTGTGGCGGAAGTGCCGGCTGTGCGCCCGGAAGCACTCCAGGTGTCCCTAGTCGTCTTCCCCCCATCACTTCCAGGTGTGGCGGAAGTGCTGAGGGCCAGGGCTCCTCAGGCATTGGGGTGCCCCCTGGTGGTGGCCATGGGGCCCTATAGGGTTGAGCTTCCAAGCTCAGTTCCCGTGGTCCCCAACACAACCAGGACGGATGCCCCCAGCCGCGTGCCACAATATATATATACAGTATACTGTATATATATATTATACAGAGAGAGTCTGATCTTGTATATATATACAATTGCTTATATATATGGTTTACTTTCTGTCTGTCTTTCTGTTAGAGCATCATGGGAATAATACCACCACACCTACTGCAAAACTTTTGCAGTTATTTTCTAGATTATAGTCTAACTTAGAGTATACATCAAAAACATGCAGTTTTGTAAAGTCAAAAATGTCTAAATTCTACCTTTAGCCTATGAAGCCAGCTCTTTTTCTTTCCTTCCTGTAAAAGTAAAATGTCACAAAACCCATCATTTACATGTTTAAAACCTGTTAGTTTCACACCTCAAACAATTATGACTGATAAAACAGTCTGTCTAAAAAAGGAAAGCACAACCGTGTGTCCAAAACAGAAATGCAGAGGTGTGATAACTGCACTACACAACGTTTTTTTGTAGTAATTCAAGTATCATCAGACCATATTTTTTTAATATGTGGGGAAAATATAAAAAATATGTTTAACAAATGAAAAAAATGTATTGGATTGTATGGGATGATAGTCCCAATCTAAAACAATTGATTGCTTCTGTTTTTTAAAGACAATACTATGGTAAATACTGTGGTATAGTTTGTAAGTAATCCTTTTTAATATGATTACGACATTTGTAATGAAACATTAAACTATGGCAACTTATTTTTAAGAGGATGACTGTGTGAGCAAAATGCGTTATATTTTACCATGATGTTGGTAGTTGTGTTGCTTGGGTTTACCAGTGTCATACATTTCTCTTAACAACGAAAAAGTTGAAGGTTATTTCCATATTTTGGTGACAGACCTAATGAAGGCTATACAGCTAAAACATTGTGCCTCTAACCTTCCATCTTTGAAATAACCTTTAACTTTTTTTCCTTTGCAGTTCTACACTGACAAACCCAGTTACTGACTTTCTGTTATGTTGTTTCACCTGAAAGAAAAAAAAATACAAGACTTTTAGCAACATGGGCTCTCATCATAATTGTTTTATTACACTGTTCACCATTTTTATTTAAAGAAATCAATTTAAAGGGTTCACTCTGCAGGATGTAGTCTCTTGTGGACCTCAGCCATTTAGGAAAAGTACTACCTAGCCATGCCTACTCATGAGAATTAAGTACCAATTCACCAATTAGACGAGTGACATTTGCAGTTGTTTGAAAATTGGAAGAGGTGGAGGTTAACTTGGGTGGCAATTTGCTGGATAGAAATGGACTAATCAATATTTTGCTAGATTTTATAGGATTGTGCAAGATTTTGACAGTAATTGGGTGTAAAGTGCCTTCCAAATCTGGCAACCTTGAGCTAAACCCTCACTTGTCTCTCAGCAATCGATTGTTGTACAATGCGCATGTGGTGCATTCTATAAACTCTATAAAATTTGAATATTATTACTGAACTATTCAGATTATTATTACTACTGTTGTACAAATTGCTCTTTGCTGCAAAATTACTTTTATGTCTCTAAACCTTACACTTAATTTCACAGTAGAATTTCACAAAAGCTCAGATTTACCAGATGTCAAATTATAGAAAAAAAATACATGTCCTTCTGTCACAATGAGAATATCATATGTGCCAGATCTGCTTTTTATTCATTTTAAGCAAGTAACATACCTTTTATTACTGTTTCAAAAAAAACCAAGTAGCACAACTATATTACATATATTGTCATGTATACCAATTAGATGATTGCCTTCTGGGTGATCCTGAGGTATTTAGTGTCACCTGGGATGAGAGGGGATGCTGTCATTAACAGTATTGTCTCTTTTTTCCATCACAGTGTGGAGAAGAAAACTAGTGAGGGCTATTGGTCTAGAGAAGCCCCACCCCTTCTGGTCAAGACAGTATAAAGCCAGACATCTTTTTAAGCAATAGAAGATTAATTAAGCAAAAGATGATTAAGAGGTGACATAACTGAAGTGTTTAAAATTAGTACAGTGGATTGAAACTGCTATTTTAAAATGAGTTCATCAAGAACAAGGGGACACAGATGGAAACTTATTAAGGGAAAATTTCACACAAACAGGTCATTTTTCTTTACATAGAGGACCATATACACGTGGAATAAGCTACCAAGTAGTGTGGTAGACATAAGACTTTAGGGACTTTCAAAACTCAAGTTGATGTTTTTTTGGAAGAAATAAGTGGATAGGACTGGCGAGCTTTGTTGGGCTGAATGGCCTGTTTTCATCTATGTTTTTATAATGTTCTAATCTCCGGAAGGGAGGGTTGCATTTTGAAATTGAGTCATCCTATGATGTAGCTCTCCCAAAGCCTCAACAGTTCTACGGTGCCATTTATGTTTGGATGCCTGGCAAGGCAAATATGGCAGTGATTGCCTGATTTTGGTTTTTATGCACTTGTTTATTTTCACATTTTTGTTTCAATATTAAGTGGAGTGGCCCAACTGGCACCCCATCTACTTTTGGACTCCTTCATAGCTATCACTCATTCACGATATACAGTGGTGTGAAAAACTATTTGCCCCCTTCCTGATTTCTTATTCTTTTGCATGTTTGTCACACAAAATGTTTCTGATCATCAAACACATTTAACCATTAGTCAAATATAACACAAGTAAACACAAAATGCAGTTTGTAAATGGTGGTTTTTATTATTTAGGGAGAAAAAAAAATCCAAACCTACATGGCCCTGTGTGAAAAAGTAATTGCCCCCTGAACCTAATAACTGGTTGGGCCACCCTTAGCAGCAATAACTGCAATCAAGCGTTTGCGATAACTTGCAATGAGTCTTTTACAGCGCTCTGGAGGAATTTTCGCCCACTCATCTTTGCAAAATTGTTGTAATTCAGCTTTATTTGAGGGTTTTCTAGCATGAACCGCCTTTTAAGGTCATGCCATAGCATCTCAATTGGATTCAGGTCAGGACTTTGACTAGGCCATTCCAAAGTCTTCATTTTGTTTTTCTTCAGCCATTCAGAGGTGGATTTGCTGGTGTGTTTTGGGTCATTGTCCTGTTGCAGCACCCAAGATCGCTTCAGCTTGAGTTGACGAACAGATGGCCGGACATTCTCCTTCAGGATTTTTTGGTAGACAGTAGAATTCATGGTTCCATCTATCACAGCAAGCCTTCCAGGTCCTGAAGCAGCAAAACAACCCCAGACCATCACACTACTACCACCATATTTTACTGTTGGTATGATGTTCTTTTTCTGAAATGCTGTGTTCCTTTTACGCCGGATGTAACGGGACATTTGCCTTCCAAAAAGTTCAACTTTTGTCTTATCAGTCCACAAGGTATTTTCCCAAAAGTCTTGGCAATAATAGAGATGTTTCTTAACAAAATTGAGACGAGCCCTAATGTTCTTTTTGCTTAACAGTGGTTTGCGTCTTGGACATCTGCCATGCAGGCCGTTTTTGCCCAGTCTCTTTCTTATGGTGGAGTCATGAACACTGACCTTAATTGAGGCAAGTGAGGCCTGCAGTTCTTTAGACGTTGTCCTGGGGTCTTTTGTGACCTCTCGGATGAGTCGTCTCTGAGCTCTTGGGGTAATTTTGGTCGGCCGGCCACTCCTGAGAAGGTTCACCACTGTTCCATGTTTTTGCCATTTGTGGATAATGGCTCTCACTGTGGTTCGCTGGAGTCCCAAAGCTTTAGAAATGGCTTTATAACCTTTACCAGACTGATAGATCTCAATTACTTCTGTTCTCATTTGTTCCTGAATTTCTTTGGATCTTGGCATGATGTCTAGCTTTTGAGGTGCTTTTGGTCTACTTCTCTGTGTCAGGCAGCTCCTATTGAAGTGATTTCTTGATTGAAACAGGTGTGGCAGTAATCAGGCCTGGGGGTGGCTACGGAAATTGAACTCAGGTGTGATACACCACAGTTAGGTTATTTTTTAACAAGGGGGCAATTACTTTTTCACACAGGGCCATGTAGGTTTGGATTTTTTTTCTCCCTAAATAATAAAAACCATCATTTAAAAACTGCATTTTGTGTTTACTTGTGTTATATTTGACTAATGGTTAAATGTGTTTGATGATCAGAAACATTTTGTGTGACAAACATGCAAAAGAATAAGAAATCAGGAAGGGGGCAAATAGTTTTTCACGCCACTGTATACTGTATATAAAATGAAGAGTTGACTGACTGAATCACTGACTCGTCAAAAAAAAACACTAATTCCCATTTAATTAAACAACTGACATGTGAAAGGATTGTATCTTCTACAAATTTAATATATTGCATTATTTTAATATTTCAATATTTAGGTGTTAAAACTCCTACAATAGATAACCTATATATCCCAAAATCTAAAAAACGTTTTGACTGATTTGATTGAAATTTGGTGATATTATAGAAAAAGGAAAACTAGCTGACCTGTGTTTTTCATTTGTCAATGATAATATTATAGCAAGTAGGCTTTGTTAACATGCTATGCCCTTTTTTCAGCACAGTGCTGAGAAGAGCCTGGATAGAAACAGTTACAGCCAGCTGTTCAGGGCTTGCCAGTTTATGCAAATGAAGGCTGCCAGCAGATGTGATGGGCGGAGCACACAATGAGCAACACTGACCAATACGGTGGACAGACGAGTGAAGAAGTGAAGGTCTCCTCTACAGGAAAAATGGATGCATACGGGATGACATGTGGCATGGAGAGTGAGCTGTCAAGTGGAAGAAAGGAAGTTTGGTGAAGCTCAGGGAAAACGTGGTTAGCAAGCTTGCTGTAAAGTTCAAGTGCGGGTGCCTATGCAGTAGCTGTGAGCACAGGTATTACTTCACAAGAAGCAAAAAAGGAGGGAGAGAGAAGAAGAAGAGGAAGTGGTGTCCTTGGGTCCAATAAAAGCAAGGTGCACCCCTTGGTCAGTTTAATGCTTGGTTTAGGGGTCTCCACAACTAGAACAGAGAGAGACTGGGCTCTATATACTGTTCACCATAATATTTGTTTTAACCCATTCTTTTCTTTGCAATCTTTACTTCTCCCCTGTTTTGAGTCTTTCTTCTTTCTAAAAAGTTCTTTCCTTGGGAGTCTACATTAGCAAGTCACATATTTTCTTTCCTCTACCTACGAAGAAGAGAAAACAACCCCAAAATAAAAACGTTCAATTCACTGCATGAATAAAGTATAAGTGCAGCCTTTAAATGTCACTTCTGTTTGTTATAGCGTTAAAGTAAAAGATTATTCAGTATACAAACTTTATAGTTTGGCTATAGCTTTTGGGTTAAAGCCAATATCAATTAAATTAAGAAAAAAAAATCAAAAAACAAATTACAAAAAAGATAGGTTCTTGAACATGCAACTGAGAAATAAAAAAGAACAAATGCTTGAGTGAACAATGTAAACAAATAAAAATCATAAACATTTAATAATAATAATAATGATAATACTATACTATAGTTTCACCAGTGAATGAAGTAAAACACCCACAAATCAAAGGCATGAAGACAGACACATAAAACTTAAAGAAGAATACAAATCATAAATGAAAGCAATATTAATATATCAGTCATTTTCTAACCCAGTTAGTCAAGAAAATAGTTCTGGGGTCTGCTGGAGTCTATCCCAGCTAAAATAGGGTGCAAGGCAGGAACAAACTCTGGTCAGGGTGCCAGTTCATTGCAGGGTAAATATACACACACATACACGCACACACACACTAGAGCCAATTTAGATTTGACAATTCACCTAGCCTACATGTCTTTGGACTGGGGGAAGAAACTGAAGCACCCTGATGAAGCCAATGCAGACACAGGGCAACATGCAGACTCCACGCAAAGGAAGAGCCAGGACGTGAACACTGGACTCCTTACTATGAGGTAGCAGCATTACCACTGCACCACTATGCCACACTTTAACATATACAAAAAAAATGTACAACAAAGGCAAGAAACAAGAATTTGAACTCCAGCCAGAGGAAGAACCTTGGCTGAAATATAATGCTTTGCTGTGGCAGTCCAAATTGTGCTCAGGTGCATCCTGTTTGGTTTAATTATCCTTGAGATGTGTCTGGAAAAACTTGATTGGAGTCCACCTGTGGCAAATTGAATTGATTAGACATAGTTCATGAAGGCACACACCTGTGTATAGAAAGGGCACACAATTCCCATTGCATGTCAGAATAACAACCAAGCCATAAAGTCCCAGCAACTCTTTGTAGACCTCTGCGATCAAAATGTGGTGAGGCGTAGATCAGTGCAAGGTTATAAACCAATTCCCAAAGGTTTGAGTGTTCCTAAAAGTACAGTGGTCTCAATAATTGTGAAATGAAAGAAGAGTAGAACCACCAGAATTCTTTCCAGACAGTCAAACAGTAACTGGGCAAGAAAGGCCATTGTCAAGGAGGTGACCAAGGACCCAAAGGTTATTGAAACAAAATGTTAAAAATCCTCTGCTGAGATGAGAGAACCTGTCAGATGGACAACCATCTCAGCAGCGCCCCATCAATCAATCATTTATGTCCACTTGAGTAAAAAAGCATATGACAGTCTGCTTGGGGTATGACAAACAGTATTTTAAGGAAGGCCATGAGAAAAAATATTCTCTGGTCTGATGAGACAAAAATGGATCTATTTGGTCAAAACTTCAGGCACTATGTCTGGTGAAGATGAGGCACTGCTCATCACCTGACTAATATCATCTCTATGGTGAAGTATAGTGGTGGCAGTACCATACTATAGGAATGATTCTCAGTGACAGGGACAGGGAGACTGGTCAGAAAAGACCCAAGATTGAATGCACCCAAAAACAGGGAGTTCCTTTAAGAAAGTGTGCAGAAAGTGAAATTCGAGGGAGGGATAAACAACAAGAGAATTTAACGTATCAGAAGAACACCCATGCAAGGCCTAAATATACTATTTTTTCTGAACGTTCATTGCTCTGGCAACTTCAGGTTCCCTTCTACTTGTTTTTATTTTTGTTTATTTTAGCTCCTAGTCTTTGAAATTCCCGTGGATGAACTTTTCATAGTTCCTTTATTAAGATTTCATTACTTTGCCACCTTACTTAAATATAGATACAAAATTGAATAACTTTTTAATCTTCTTTTACGAGAGGTTAAATTGCTTATAACTGTCTCACCTGGTGGTTCACATCACTATAACTGTATATCCTTCAATTCACATCCATGGCAGCTTCCTAGCCACATAGCCATTATTACCCACACTGCCACGATAACCAGAATATTCCTGATCCATTTTTGCTGTTTCCAGCCCCTTTCAGAAATGCCGATGCTTTACAAGACCATCCAGCTGTCATTATATTTCAGTATAAGGAGGAGGTTGTGGAGAGCCTTCTCCTTTCTAACATTTAAACTAGTGGTCCTGTACCTGGCTTCTGTTGCCCTTGCTGTCAGGATGTAAGAAGAACAGAGAAGTGAGACCACAGTAACACATGTATTGCACTGTGTTAAAACATAAACTTGAGCCCAGCTATCCTAACACCAGTGTGAGGAAGACTATTTCAGGCTGTTTTATTGTTGCAAGACCAGGGACGTGCGGTCAGGGGAGGCAGGATGATAACATAAAATAAATTTGTCTACTGGTCTTTGCTATAAATTTGTTTTCTTTATGATTCCAATCATTTTGATAATTTTTTATAGTTAAAATCATTCCCTGTTCAATTACTGGGGAGAAACGTTAGGAAGTGCGGCAGCAACAAGCTGAGCCTCACCTCGGACGGTGTTGTCCCTCACATACTGGGTTGATGCATGCAATTGCCGTGTGCCTGTTGCTGTCTCTCTGTATGTCGCCAATATAATGTTTGCAGACACGTTTATTATACACCCTGACTTTCCACAGTCTGGCTAATATCTTTAACTAGCAAAATACCCGCGCTTCGCAGCGGAGAAGTAGTGTGTTAAAGAGGTTATGAAAAAGTAAAGGAAACATTTTAAAAATAACGTAACATGATTGTCAATGTAATTGTGTTGTCATTGTTATGAGTGTTGCTGTCATATATATATATACATATACACATATATTATGTATATATACATATACACATATTATATATATATATATATATATATATATATATATATATATACACACACACACATACACACATATATTATATATATATATATATATATATTAATATATATATATATATATATATATATATGTATATATATATATATATATATATATATATATATATATATATACACATACACAGACATACACACATATATTATATATATATATATATATATATATATATATATATATATACACACACACACATATACACATATATTATATATATATATATATATATATATATATATATATATATACACACACACACATATACACATATATTATATATATGTGTGTGTGTGTATATACACACACATATACACATATATTATATATATATATATATATTTATATATATATATATATATATATATATATATATATATATATATATATATATATATATATACACATTCACGGCATTCGTAGTCTGTGTCACAATCTGATTGTATGGGTGGTTACCTACCAGGTAACGCTTGTGGTTGGCCAGCAATCTGCTAACATCCGCCACGGTGCCCTCTTTGCATTTATTTGACAGTAAACTATTTCAACCATATATATATATACATACACACACACATATTATATATATATATATATATATATATATATATATATATATATATATATACACACATATACAGATATATCATATATATATACATATATTATATATACATATACACATATATTTTATATATATATATATATATATATATATATATATATATATATATATATACATACATACATAAATATACACACATACATGCACTTACAATAACATAGAAATCAATATAAACAACATTAACATCATTATCATATGAGAATATGAAGTAATATATAAGAAGCACATTTCATATAAATATAAATTATTAAACAGTAAAATCTTCTTCTATAATTTGCTACCGTGGCTATTCGTTTGTCTGTCCAGGATTTTAAATCACCTGTAGCTCGCAAACCGTTTCACCTATTGACTTGAAATCTGGTACACATATAGTACGTCACGTCTGCTATCCGCTTTATGGGTGATGATTGTATTACTCTTTTTATCTTTATTTTATTTTATTGTAGAATCAACTCCTATCTGCGCACATCAAGGCGGCTGTGGGCGGATGCGTATGGTGTATTCACTCCATGTTATCATGCATTGCGCTGTCACTGGTACTTTGATAAAAGAATTTCAACAACATATAAGAAGCGTATAAATTATTAAACAGTAAAACATTAACATTTAAGAAGTAAAGTTACATTGAGTACTACTGCAGTGCCTTCGGGTATACCTCATTTTTTCTTTGCCCATTACATGCTTAAATGTATACATTTTTTGGTGTACCTACCGAGAACACGCGACATATAACCGACCGTGGGAGAAGCATGGATTTTAAACACGCGTTGAGTTCATCTGCTGGTCTCCCTCGTGGAATAACTGGTAACGTTTGACTAAAATCTACAGCGAGTAAAACGACATTACCTCCTTTTTTTTTTTATGATCTCTGAGATCTTGCTTTTTTCAGTTCAAGGCTTCATAAGCTCTTTCATGTTCCATGGTGTACTTATCCCAAACCATCATCTTTGAATGTTGCAAGACTTTCGCCTTGTATGTAGATCGGGGTAATTACATTCATTGCATTCCTAGTGTGAATCACAATCTGATTGTAACATCCGCTACGTGCCCTCTTTTAATTGCGAGAAGCAGATATATATAGCCAAATTCTCATGCTTCGTTGCGGCGAAGTACTGCTTTTAATTTTTTATTAAGAAGAAAAGAAAACCTTTTTAAACGGATCGAAAATATACCAATAACAATTTGTTAAGGATCTGTTTTTTTGTGAAGCTCCCTTTTCACAGCTGTTGCGCTACGGCGTGTGTTTCGTTTATTTGACAGTATGTAGATCATGGTAATTACATTCATGGCATTCGTTTTCTGAATCACAATCTGATTGTATGGGTGGTTACCTGCCAGGTCACGCTTGTGGTTTGTCAGCAAGTCGCCTTACGTCCGCCACGTGCCCTCTTTCTGTTCCCAGAAGCGTTTCTATAAACTTAATTTAAACTTACGTTTTACACCATGCTTTTTTCCCTTATGAAGATGCTTGTATGCTTCACTCGCTCGCTTCTTATTGTTTCGCTCCCTTCTCAATTGTTTAATGAATTTTTTTTCTTCGCGGTTTGCGGCTCTTCCTTCATTTCTCCCTACTGCGTTCTTTTATCTCGCGAATATGTTATTGCAATCCGCAGCGGGAGCGTTTCTATAAACGTAATTTAAACTTACGCTTTACACTGTGCTTTGTTTCCCTTATGAAGATGCATGTATGGTTCACTCGCTCGCTTCTTATTTTTTCGCTCCCTTCTCAATTGTTTAATGAATTTTTTGTTCTTCGCTGTTTGCGGCGCCAGAGTTGAAGCCCCTAACGTTGCGGTCAGCAAGTCGGCTAACATCCGCCATGTGCCGTCTTTCAGTTGCGAGAAGCAGATCATAGAATGGTTTTAATAGTTTACTTTCAAATAATGCAAAGAGTATGCGACACGTGTTTCTCCCTAATTCTGGACTCATCAGGCGTACACACTCACTGCATCCACTCTCGGGAATCGAATCTGGAACGTCAGCGCCAGAGGTGAAGCCCCTAACATTGCGCTACGGCGTGTGGTTCGTTTATACCTCGTGTCTTCTCATTAAACTTTTATCTCGCGAATATGTTATTGCAATCCGCAGCGGGAGCGTTTCTATAAACTTAATTTAAACTTACGTTTTACACCGTGCTTTTTTCCATTATGAAGATGCTTGTATGCTTCACTCGCTCGCTTCTTATTGTTTCGCTCCCTTCTCAATTGTTTAATGAATTTTTTGTTCTTCGCTGTTTGCGGCTCATCCTTCATTTCTCCCTACTGCGTTCTTTTATCTCGCAAATATGTTATTGCAATCCGCAGCGGGAGCGTTTCTATAAACTTAATTGAAACTTACGTTTTACACCGTGCTTTGTTTCCCTTATGAAGATGCTTGTATGCTTTACTCGCTCGCTTCTTATTGTTTCACTCCCTTCTCAATTGTTTAATGAATTTTTTGTTCTTCGCTGTTTGCGGCTCCTCCTTTGTTTCTCCCTACTGCGTTCACAGTCTTTTCACGTGATTACGTGGGAGGCGTGATGACATGACACTCAACTCCTCCTCCCACGGCCATCGAGCTGCCGTCCATTACAGTATATTGTGAAAAAAGAGGTTCCAGTTATGACCATTACACGTTGAATTTCGAAATGAAACCTGCCTAACTTTTGTAAGTAAGCTGTAAGGAATCAGCCTGCCAAATTTCAGCCTTCCACCTACACGGGAAGTTGCAGAATTAGTAATGATTCATGTCAGTCAGTCAGTCAGTCAGTGAGTCAGTGAGGGCTTTGCCTTTTATTAATTAGTATAGATGAATGTGTGTGACATATCTAGTCTTGCTGATTGGATATAAAACCACAGTGGAATGGCACAAGGTGAGGCAGACAGTATCGTGCTGTACTGAAGAGGGCGGATGTGAGCCCAACAGGTAATATTTGCTGGCTGTTCTTCTTGGTGATAATCTTCATTGAGGCAGAGACTTTTAAAACTAAAGGAAAATAAGGAGGACTTTTACAAGACAGAGATGGAGATTTTCGTGCAAAGGATAGGCGCATGGATTTCATTTACAAATAAAGGTAAGACCATAAACGGTTTTCAATTTTATAACAAATGGGATCAGACTAAGAAAAAAAATCCAATATTTAAAAACTTAATTTTGACCTTAAATAAAATATTCCTTTGTTTTTCTTGTTATCCTTTTGTTGAACAGTCTGTAATAAAATTGATTAAAGCATCAGAAATACAGTGGTGTGAAAAACTATTTGCCCCCTTCCTGATTTCTTATTCTTTTGCATGTTTGTCACACAAAATGTTTCTGATCATCAAACACATTTAACCATTAGTCAAATATAACACAAGTAAACACAAAATGCAGTTTTTAAATGATGGTGTTTATTATTTAGGGAGAAAAAAAATCCAAACCTACATGGCCCTGTGTGAAAAAGTAATTGCCCCCTTGTTAAAAAATAACCTAACTGTGGTGTATCACACCTGAGTTCAATTTCCGTAGCCACCCCCAGGCCTGATTACTGCCACACCTGTTTCAATCAAGAAATCACTTAAATAGGAGCTGCCTGACACAGAGAAGTAGACCAAAAGCACCTCAAAAGCTAGACATCATGCCAAGATCCAAAGAAATTCAGGAACAAATGAGAACAGAAGTAATTGAGATCTATCAGTCTGGTAAAGGTTATAAAGCCATTTCTAAAGCTTTGGGACTCCAGCGAACCACAGTGAGAGCCATTATCCACAAATGGCAAAAACATGGAACAGTGGTGAACCTTCCCAGGAGTGGCCGGCCGACCAAAATTACCCCAAGAGCGCAGAGACGACTCATCCGAGAGGTCACAAAAGACCCCAGGACAACGTCTAAAGAACTGCAGGCCTCACTTGCCTCAATTAAGGTCAGTGTTCACGACTCCACCATAAGAAAGAGACTGGGCAAAAACGGCCTGCATGGCACATTTCCAAGACGCAAACCACTGTTAAGCAAAAAGAACATTAGGGCTCGTCTCAATTTTGCTAAGAAACATCTCAATGATTGCCAAGACTTTTGGGAAAATACCTTGTGGACTGATGAGTCAAAAGTTGAACTTTTTGGAAGGCAAATGTCCCGTTACATCTGGCGTAAAAGGAACACAGCATTTCAGAAAAAGAACATCATACCAACAGTAAAATATGGTGGTGGTAGTGTGATGGTCTGGGGTTGTTTTGCTGCTTCAGGACCTGGAAGGCTTGCTGTGATAGATGGAACCATGAATTCTACTGTCTACCAAAAAATCCTGAAGGAGAATGTCCGGCCATCTGTTCGTCAACTCAAGCTGAAGCGATCTTGGGTGCTGCAACAGGACAATGACCCAAAACACACCAGCAAATCCACCTCTGAATGGCTGAAGAAAAACAAAATGAAGACTTTGGAGTGGCCTAGTCAAAGTCCTGAGCTGAATCCAATTGAGATGCTATGGCATGACCTTAAAAAGGCGGTTCATGCTAGAAAACCCTCAAATAAAGCTGAATTACAACAATTTTGCAAAGATGAGTGGGCCAAAATTCCTCCAGAGCGCTGTAAAAGACTCATTGCAAGTTATCGCAAACGCTTGATTACAGTTATTGCTGCTAAGGGTGGCCCAACCAGTTATTAGGTTCAGGGGGCAATTACTTTTTCACACAGGGCCATGTAGGTTTGGATTTTTTTTTCTCCCTAAATAATAAAAACCACCATTTACAAACTGCATTTTGTGTTTACTTGTGTTATATTTGACTAATGGTTAAATGTGTTTGATGATCAGAAACATTTTGTGTGACAAACATGCAAAAGAATAAGAAATCAGGAAGGGGGCAAATAGTTTTTCACACCACTGTAAAAGCTTTTAAAAACAACTAAATATTTCAATCAAGGTCAAAATTGAAATCAGTTTTTTTTGTACACCACTCTATACTTTCATTTGTATTGAATGAGTATGAATTGTGGAATTGCAACGACAAATTTAGAACACATGGAGAATGTAGAGCAAATGTGCTCTTTCTGCTCTCTCTTGCCGCTATAATGCAACGTTCTTTCTTAGCCAAATACGTACCTTACCTATGTGTGTGTACAGAATGCTGATGAGATTTGAAACATAACCAGTAGCCAATGTGCAGACTGACAACTAAATAGTGGATAAGCTACTCTTTTGGGTTCATTTATTTGTAAATCTGACTCTGAAGGAGCTAGTGCCTCACCAGCCATAAACCTCACAAGAAATTGTGCAAGAAATTGTGTGTCCTCACAAGACTACAAAGAGCATGAATATCATCCTTCACAAAATGAAACAGGAATTTCTTCACCATCTAGACTACAATCCAGAACTGGCACCTTCTGTTATACATCTATTTGTGCACAAGTGTGTATTGGTTGGTAGTGAATTTACAGGTGATGATCAAGTACTTGCAGTATATGGCTTCACACTCAACCAAAAAGCTTTTTATTTCTGAAGGATATCAGAGCGGGTGGCATGGTGGCGCAGTGGTAGCACTGCTGCCTCGCAGTTAGGAGACCCAGGTTCGCTTCCCGGGTCCTCCCTGCGTGGAGTTTGCATGTTCTCCCCGTGTCTGCGTGGGTTTCATCTGGGTACTTCGGTTTCCTCCGGTTAGGTACATTGGCGATTCTAAATTGTCCCTAGTGTATGCTTGGTGTGTAGGGGTGTGTCTGTGTGTGTGTGCGCCCTGCGGTGGGCTGGTGCCCTCCCCGGGGTTTGTTTCCTGCCTTGCGCCCTGTGTTGGCTGGGATTGGCTGTAGTTAGGATACAGCGGGTTGGATAATGGATGGCTGCGGTGGGTTGGCACCCTGCCCAGGATTGTTTCCTGCCTTGTGCCCTGTGTTGGCTGGGATTGGCTCCAGCAAACCCCCGTGACCCTGTGTTCGGATTCAGCGGGTTGGAAAATGGATGGATGGATGGATGGATAATGGATGGATGGATGGATGAATATCAGAGCATTGTACTGTACTGGAAGGGGTGTCACACATGTGTGCATGGGAGGCAGCTAACAGAACCGATAGAAGGTAATTCCACGCTAGACCATGGGGTAGCAGGGTGTGCTAAACTTTTGTCTGAAATCCTGATGAAGTCACTTCTGGTTCCGGCCCCGATGACGTCATTTCTGGTTTCCGGCCCTGATGATGTCACTTCCGCCAACCAGCCCTAAAAGCCAGACCACATCCTGCTTTTACTCAGTCTTGTTCTGGACTCAACTCTGTACACATCTGTACTTAATACTTGCCTTTTTGCAGCCTGGATTCAAGTAAATGGGTGGCTGCCCCAAACCTTTTTCGTGTGTGACGGCTATTCATTTCATATGGGATATATTGAGATGTAATAAAATGAAAATATCTTTAACAAATAAAAAAAAAGGATAAAGGGTCAAAACATTTTGAAAACCCTTATATATACTGTAAAATATTGAAAGTGAAAGTACAAGTGGTAAACATGGCAACAGCCTACCATCACATACAAGCATCAGTTCCATCACACATGCCTGCCAAGTTTTGTGCGCTGTCTTTCAGTACAATAGCTGGCAGATCTCTTTCAGTTATGGCTGACTGCCATCACGCACACTGAGCTGAATTAACATCTTACACTCTTCTTCTGTCAACCTGTTAAATAAAAAGCAATTTTTATATACTGTCAAGCACCTATTCCCAAATGATAAAGGCCAGCTCTATTTAGCAAGTAACACATTTTTAATGTATAAAACAATAACCGAGCCAGGTAGATTACAACTTTTTTATTCCATATTTTAGCAAAATATAACTGGGCGAATATGAAACTTTACTAGTAATACTTCACTGGGGTCAGATTTATAAAACTTGTGTATGCACAAAAAGAGACTCAAAATGTGTGTATGGAGCATCAAACATCAAGATTTATAAAAGAAAGTTTCATGAAAGAATGTGTCTATATTTACAGCAAGTCTGACCCATCCATAGGCGGCATTTCAGAGACACCCTTGATAAACTAAGCAGCCACACTAGCAAAATGATGACTAGTGCATATAATTATTCATACCACCAAGCTGTTATTATTAACGTGCATTGACATGACAAACATTTTAAACCTCAAAAGTAATGAATATATTGTACAGACTCAATTGTAGCTGTTTTGGATCTTCTGTATGTGCTAAGTTGGTCCTGGTATTAGAAAGATTGCTTTCATGAAACTTGATCATGTCCAGGTTTTAAGAATTGCTTGCTATCTGCTTGCTATCAGCAGGTCAGGAATATCGCTGGCAAGCTTCAGGTCAGTCGTGACTGCTGTGCTGAAAGTCATATATGACTGATGCGATGCTATATTCAGTTTCCCTGGTTTAGTTGTGCATGCCATCATAAAAAAGGAAATGTGTAGCAGTGTCCAGTTTTCCTAATGCAATTGTAACAATTAACACCACTCATATTGCAGTGAGTGCACCTAGCAAGAGTGACACTGCTTTTACTGTATTAATTGTAAGCAGGGACTTTCCATTAATGCACAAATCATCTGTGAAGGCAAGGTGAGGCTGACAAAGTTATGGCTCAGTTGCCTTATTAATTGATTTTGAGGCAAAGTAGCATTGATCAGATGACTTGCTGAAGGTGCTGTTAGGTGATGGCTGTCTTGTTGGTTAGGTGACTGACTGAATCCTCAGTGTTTCATATGTTCTGTACTATTCATTATAACAGCAATCATATGATTACATGTGCCATGTGCTCAAACGCTGGTGCCTTACACCATTCCCCACTTCCAGAGCGCAGAGGAGTGGCATTTCAATGTTCTGCAGACCACAGGACTCCTCAAATGCAATTGGCAATGTCTGGATACATCAGGTGACAGGCGGCTCTACCAGCCAATGAGTGCCTGCAGCATTGTGATTGCATATGGCTGAGGTTCACTAGCTTAATTCATGTATAGTTGTTCCAGAGTGGCAACCTAGTAGTGTTTGAGGTGTATTTACTTAATGTAGATTTACAAGGTGATTGTGATGATTGCGTATTAATGTGAGTATACCAGGTTTTATAAATCTGATTATTTTTTTTGGCTTACATATTTTCCGTTTTTTTTGGCATGCATGTATATTTTTATGTTCTAATCCACACAAGGTTTTATAAATGAGATTCCTGAGGCTTCATGTATAACGCCGTGCATAGAACTCATACTATAACATGGCGTAAGCACAAAAAAATCCAGATGCATAAATCTGTGCAAACGCCAACTTCCACGTTCTTCCGCCACATAAATCAAGGTCAGCGTGAAAAGTAACGCACGTGCACACGCCTGTTGTCCTGTCTCAGCTCCTCCCAAAATTACGCCGCATTGAATATGCAAATCAATATAAACAGCCCTTAACCTCAGCCTTCTGTGAAAAGACAATGGCAAAAGCACGGGAGAAAGAATTTCAGCAAATACCAAGTGGAGGCAAGGAAAAACGTACTATTTGTTGGTTTAAACACTAGTATAAACAACAAAAGGAAGTTGATCGAGTGACATAGCGTGTTGGAGAAACTCGAACGCTCAAGCTCACGAAGTCGCACAGTGCCCGAAAGTTGTCAGATATCAGAGTCGCCGTGAAAAGGCAAGTTGTAGCCCACTGTCTGAGTGTCATATGAAAGCTTATTAGGGTACAGAAAAAAAAAGGCACACAGTGGGAAAAAAGCACGAAATGTCAGCTTTTATCTTGAAATTTCCACTTTTTATTTTGTCATGAACTTCATCTTAAAATCGTTTAATTTACTAGTTTCTCAAATCCCATCGTAACTAAAGTAGCATGTTAAATGCTTTGTTTTGTATTTGATCTTCTATGTGCTCTATGTGTGTGAATCACTATGTGCTTCTGGACTTTCTCTTCCTCCGACAGGACACAGAATCCATTCCATTCGTAATATTACACCTCTCTGAATAATTAAAATACTGAGATGTATACGTAATATCATTTTCATGATGATAGGAGCTAAAGCATGTATTAAACATGGGAACACGGTGGCGCGGTGTTTGTTCATGTCTCACGCAAAATGCTTGCTGCACTATGCGCGACCTTCGATGAAATACTTTATTATAGCAGTACTGTCTCTTTCAAACATACTAACCCCCAATTCCTGTCCTTACTTTTCTTTCTCCAAATACCCAATCGCCACACAATCAATTTATCTGTATAATATAAGAAACATATTTTGCTGCATTTCATCTTATCAAAGATGATATTGTCATCATATGTAAATACGTGCTTTATAAAGTGGCTCAGGTTGTGCACTATTATAATTGTAGTGCAAGTTTACAGTGAGGTAATTGTACTTATAAGTACAAACAGTTCTACAAGGAGCATTTGATGGATTGATTGATTGCATTTATAGTTCTGGGATGAAACTGTTTCTGAACCACGAGGTCCGTACAGGAAAGGCTTTGAAGCGTTTGCCGTGTGAGAGCAGATCAATTAGGCAGCATGGCTGAGGCAGCTTGTGCTTGATGCTGTATACCAATAATTTTCTTTCTGATTAACTGATGTAGATCTGTAATTCCCTACTCAGATATAGTGATATAAATACTCCGAGTGGTGCAGTGAGAGTAATATGGAAAAAGATGATTCGCTGTGGCAACCCCTAATGTGAGCAGCTGAAAGAAAAAAAGAAGGTGCACTGAAAGTAACAACGCTAAAGCAGCTATGGTATTTGGAATACTTTGGCTATTCCCTGGACCATTATATTGTTACAGGTTAATTACAATCAGAGGCATAAAACTAATAAACAATATGCAGTTAGTTTCAGTGTATATGATAAAGCCGTGTCAGGGATGTGGATCTAAAAAAGAAAGGGTAACCAAACAGGAACAGTAGCACTGCTTTGACACTGGGTGCCGCCAGTTTGCAAAACCGAGCTGAGAGCTACCGTGAAAATGTAAAATAGTTAGCAGGGTTCCAGTGAAGTGAAGGTTAGTAAAGGAACTGAAGCATTCATTTGCTTATAGCCTCAAGTTAGCCTCCAGGAATTATCTGGCCTTTTTTTAATAGCAGAAACAATATTCAGAGAACAGCTTTCACTAGCTATAAACAACATATACTTATATGGTTTATTTATATTTATCTCATGGCCTCACACTATTGTTATGATTCTTGCCCAGCTCACAAAACTCAATAGAGGTCCTGCCTCGAAAATCTAGCATTAGACTTCAAATGAGTCCTAGAAATCAAAAATAAGCCTTACCCCAAACTCAAGAAGCAGGCTTTATAGCTTGCACATTCCCAAGAGAATATAAGAAGCGTTAATATCAAGAATTCAGAACTGGGGGAAAGGAACCATGAAAACCTTAAGCCCATAATAATATATTATTTTTGAAAAGATTTATTTCCAAAAAAGAATCTACCAAACAAAAGCAGAGTGCAAAAAGTGCATAAAGGCTTACTTAAAAAGGCAAACCAAACCAAAAAGAAAAAGAAAAAGTCCACTGTGAACTGTAGTTCAAAAAGCTAACTCAAAAAACAGAAATAAAATGAGGTCAAAAACCACAAAAAAACAATAGCAATCCACAAATTTTTAACAAGTGTCTGCAGGCGTAATGTTTGCCATGAAAATAGACCAACTTCCTAAATAACAGAGGAGACCAGAAGATGAAACTTCAAAAACACCAGAAAAAATATGCGATATAACGAGACAGTCCTATCTTTTGTCAAACTGAATCACTAAACTGGACATCAAAATCGAAAACAGAATCACCAAAAAGAACACAAATAATAATGCCCAGATATTTCTTTGAATTATCCACAAACTCAGATGAAAGACAGCAGGGCCATCTTAACAGCACTATAGGCCCCCGGGCAGAGCAGAGTACTGGGACCCCTACCTACACAACCACTCAGCAAGTCACAACATACATAGTTTAGCATGGGGCCCCTGGGCAACTGCCCAGCATGCCCATGTGTTAAGACGGCCCTGACCACTGGCAATCTTTAAACCTGTCTCATGAACTACATCAAATGTTGCAACCTTCACAACCACACCCCTGGCAGTGGGAGTCACAAAATTGAGGCACAAGTTAAAACCAAGTTGGCACCAGAAAAAGATATAACATATAACTAGTCATTACAAAATAATTTCTAATCAAAAACCTCATATAGTATATGGGGCCTCTGACCTCCAAAAAGCCTATACCTATGTATAAAATATAATTAAATCAGCTCAATTAGGTGAGTAAAAAAATAGGCGAGTCAAAAGTGAAATGAAAATGCAAAACATAACAGAAGGCTTACAAAGTCCTGGGGGTGTTTCCAATGCTGCAGACAATAAGGCATAAGTACAAAACTAACAATAATACCAAATACGAGGGGTGTTCAATTATAAACAGGAATTTTCATGCTCTGTTCTTATAAATAGTGCAAGGTAGACGTGACTCATTGAACAAACACACGCCTATATTAACTTGTCATTAGTAGTGCTTGCTGCTCTTTCCCCCCTTCCTGTCTATTGTAATCAACATGTCGGAGCAGGAGGCACACAGTAGTGCTGCACAGCGCATTATTATTCAATTTTTGACAAATGAAGGAGTCATTCTATCTCAGATTTATTCGAGACTTAAAAAACAGTTTGGGGATGAGTGTCTCTGTCTCTCTCTCTCTCTCAGTGTAGAGTGTATGATTGGTGCAAGTCATTCAGAGGCGGCTATCATCTCTTCGGTCCACTTAAGGAATTTTTAGGAGGGAAGAAATTCAAGCCGAATGAGGAGGTTATTGATGCTGTGCCAGAATGGGTCATCATGCAGTCAAAAATCATCTACTCTTCGGGGATTAAGAAGCTTTCTGAGCACTGGAACAAGTGCATTGCAGTGGCAGGAGACTATATAGAAAAATAGTGTGTAAGTTGTTTCATTGTATTCAATAAATAAAGCATAGCTCATAAATTCCTGTTTATATTTGAATGCCCCTTGTAATAATACAAAATACAAAGTATATAGACCATTTGCTTAGCTTTTCAGTACTTTACTTGCAGCATGATTTTTTTTTTTTATCCGCAGCTTATAAAAATATTTTCAAACCTACTTTATTTAATTCAGGTTCACATAGGGTCTGAAACTGTCATTGGCCTATCCATGTTTGGGTACAAGATAAGAAGGCCCTTCCAAGCACAAACACGTAGTAAATCTAGAACTAGCAATTACCCTAACATACACATCTTTAGACACATGGGGGAAAATCAAAAGACCTTGTTAAAAACACCCATGCAGACAGGAGAGCATGTAAAATGTTTATAAACAGATCAAACCTAAGGTGCAAATGTAGGATGCCGGATCAGTTAAGGCAAAAAAGCGAACAAATACTCCAATCTACCTCTCAGCAATAATTCAAATTTAGATGTGTCTGAATAAATAATTAAAGGCATCTATGAAACAATTTATTAAGCCTATCCTTTGTCACAAACGTACACTTGGGAGTTAAATTGAGGGCTCAACTAATGGTAATTCCACCCTGAGTCGAGGGTTGGCGGTGTCGCCTAATGCTCCTCCTCTTCCTTTCTACCTTGCAGATCTAATGACTGGCATCACCAGCAATGTCGATTCCAGATCCTGGTTTCCTGGACCCGCCTCTTCTGGCCTGGCTTCCTCTTAAGGGGTTCCACCTCCATCTTGAGTCAGTCTAATCTGTTGACTCGCGTCTGAAAAGACGTCTTGCTAATTTTGTGGTCTTTTTGTTTTCTTTTTCAGAATTTACGAGGTTTGCCTTTGAAGTGCCCCAAAAGTTCACCCTTCTCCTTTGTTTTATTTTACACCATTCCAACATTATCAACATCCCTTAATCTAGTTGAGAGTTGTACAGACTAGAGCCTATTCCAGCCATTTTAAGTACTCCATGCAGATAGTATCTGGGTGAGAATATAATTCTAAACTCTGAAGGCATGAGCACCATTGATTCACCTCAGTTGGGCGATGTTAAAACAGAATTCTTTCACACACACTGGATTTTGATTTTAAAAGCCTAATAAGAACTAATAAAACTGCTTAGGCTAACCATTGTGACCCTTTTTTTTTTCTCTTCTACCCTTGTTTTCTCTCTACTACATCTTTTTGTAGTACTAACAGAAACAAAATGGGAACATACTTTTTTTTACATTTGTAAAGATAAGTATTCATAACCTTAGAACTAGACTGTGCATTTAATAACCTCTTCAACCAAATTGTGAAAATTTAACAATACTAATGGGAAAATCAATTAAGACCTGTAGGTCATGTTCGCTAGAAACCATCTGGTACTCAAAAACAGAATGGCCTAAATAACAGGATGTTATCTAGGGTGTAGTCAATAACTAAACAAAAAAGATATTTTAAAAAATAAGAGCAATGTGTGGCTAGAGCCAGTAGTACGGCCTTTCAGTGTCCTATGATATCCTCCTGTCTTTTAGGTTTAATATATTCCCTGGTGTCTCTTGAACCATAACAATCCATGTAATTTAAATCGTGTCTCTTGACAGCTCTGGCAGCTACACTCCTCGCTGCCACAGTAATTCCTTTCTATGTCTGTAACACCAACCCCTCGCCACCTCCTGTAATTAATTAGGTTTTTACTGATATTAATTAAGGACCAATTCACATTTTAGAGCTACTTTTACAAGGAAGGCAGCAAAGGAGTGACCCCTCATCCCTTTCTATTAAGAGAAAAATCCATGAAAAGACCTTCCTGTACAATGAAATAGGCCACGACCTTCAGAATTACACACTGTAAATTTAGCTTATAGGTCATTCATAATTACTAGGGCTTTCCAGACAGAAAAGGGTTACGGTGAAAAAATTCACTTAGCTACAAACATTTCTGAGAAAAGAAATCATGCAGTAAAATATGCATTATATGAAAAAATTCTAATAAACTCACTTCATAGTGTTATTTAACTAAATGAAGCTATATTAAGTGTTACATTAAATGCCTGTGCTTTCACTCTATTTTAATGACTAACCTCGATTTTATTCCATTTCAATTAGCATAAGTAACTGCACCTTAACTATTCTGAAATTGCTTTTTAGGTAAAATATTGTAAAATTCAGTTTCACTTTATGTGTATCTCATGGAAGAAGTGTTTTCAAACCACTTACTCAACTGATGTACTTTATGCTTAATGCTTATCTTTCATAAGTTCGTAATACAAGATGTTATGCTACTGTTCTTCAATTTTATGCATTTAGATACCATCATTACTACATCTTTAAAGATGGCAAAGCAAAATTGTGCTGCACTGATTGTAATTTTGTTAACTTTTATTTCTTTAAATTGATTCAATGATTTTTTTTTCTGTACTATTTCAAATTGCATGTTTCCAACTTTCTTCAGTTCTTTTTTTAAATGTACACCTTTTTTGTTACTCTGATAATTCTATACAGCGGATTTAGTGGAAGGTGACACCACAGTGAATTCGCATTGACTCTATGGAGTTCACTTATCTCTGCGTATTCACCAATATTTTCTTTACACTCTCCAGATTTCTCTTACAGCCCAATATACTGTATGTTAGTGTAATTTAAGGCCGCTGTAAGTTGGTCCAGAATGGGTGTTTGGCAAGAGACTGACAGATACTCAGTACTGGTACCCCTTTTGCAGAGGTAATTGTATTATGGACAAATCAGGTACTGCCCCCCATTCCTCAGCAGTTGGAGATGTTGAGCAATGTATATAAAAATGCTAATTACTGGCGAACTAAAGCTTAACCAAACGTTTCAACCTGATAGGTTCAAAAAATTTTAGTTAGCAGTAACCTGGTGGGCATTTTATTGGTGGGCACAAAAGTTTATTGCAATTTAAGAACAGTCCCCAGATGACCATTTACTGATAATTCCCCAGGATATGGTACACGCGTCTTTTGAATGCATAATCAAGTATAAGTTCTTATGTCTGTAATCAGCAAGCAGAGAATTTATTGTTGTTTATATCTATCCTTTTGTAGTATTTTATTTTAGGACTGAACTTCTGCATGTATCATTGCTAATTAAATAAGTAGTAAACTTGCCTCAGTAACTTATAAAGGATAACTTTGGTATTTTTCAAGCTGAGGTTATTACTTCACAATAATGGCATATATTAATGAAGAGCATAAAATTGTGCCCTAAAACATTTTTTTAAATAATTAAAAAAATCACCTAGCCTGTTATTCCATTTTAAAAAATAAAATTGAATCAGGCCTGGATACAAACATGAAAACAACACCCTTAAAACCTAATGAATACATCACATTGCTAACATATTGTTAAAACATTTCTGGCAAACTTAACTTAGCCATCACAATCACATTTTTCCTATTTTCCATAATATACGTAATACAGTTTCTTATCCGTAAAAGTATTTCCTTTGATATTGGTGACATGTTTTGCGTCAGGTGCTCCTAGCCTGTTTCCAGGTTGCTTGGGCAGACCTTTGGACCCCGACGTGTTCTCAGGACCCTTGTGTTCGTTGTCTGTGCATGTGCAGGTTACTGTTTGAAGGCTGGAGCCACTTTTAAGTGGCTCATTGGTTTATTTTTGTGACACAATGTGCATGGAGGTGTGAACTTCCCATCTCACTGTTTTGAATTGGCTGACACCTTTGTCATGAATTACATCAGTAACAGATGTATAATATGCTTTAGCACTTTGCCCATTGAACTAAAATGAAAACTATTTAAATAGTCGTATTCTATCTATCTATCTATCTATCTATCTATCTATCTATCTATCTATCTATCTATCTATCTATCTATCTATCTATCTATCTATCTATCTATCTATCTATCTATCTATCTATCTATCTATCAGATTGGATATAAAAATCAAGGTCAAAGAGAATCATGAACTTTCTGCCTCTTTGTTGATCCACCACTAAGTGGTCAAACTGCAGTTATAAGCAAATTTTAATGTTCACCATTCTGTCAAGAGTTAAAATGAGAGCATTACCAAGTCAGATATTAGACAGACACATAGATGCTTCATCACCCCTTATGTTATTATACTTGCTCACGAGTGCAGTGCAGACACAATGGACTAGTGTGGAGTAGTGAAACAGTATACAGTCAGGGCATCGTCTTCATACAGCACATGCACTTAGGTCAGTTAGACATATACTACTACATTTAATTCAAATCACATACCACCTCCACTACTCAAGTTGAGACCATCTTGCTATTTTCTGTAGAAATACATGACTGCACATGCAGAACATGCCAAAAGAAGCCTGAAGGCCTAAGTACTTTGTTTTAGGAATAAGAGTGATGGCTCTTTAATGCTTTGTGGATATTATATGACTATGTATTATCCATTTCAGCCCATTTTGCAACAGTTCTTTTTTTTTCAAGGAGTGTATGTTCATGATGACAAAGTTCATAGATCATATATTTGTATGATGAAAATAATGGTTGCTATAAGTTATTTTTGAATTTATATATATTTTTTCCATTATGACAGAGACTTAATTGCAGTGACAATTTTTAGCTGCCTTTCTGCATGTGCATGACCATGCTGATTTTAGTTAACAAATAATTGCTGTCTTTGTGATTTGTGATGTGGCACGTATTTTCAATTTAAACATGGTGCTGTGCAGTCATGGGCATCTACTTATTGCATCCACAAAAGAAAGTCAAATATCATTTTAAAATTACTTGAAGTACTGTAGTAATCAAGTTAGTATTAGAACCTTTTTGTTTGTTTCTCTCTGACTTTGATTTTCTGTCACCCATTTTAAATTTCTTCACCTAGGCATCTCTGGTAACTTTTAACTTACACTTATACTGCTGATCTTAATCAAAAGAAGATTAATTAACCAAAAGATTAAGAGGAGACATAATTGAAGTGTTTAAAATTATGAATGGAATTAGTACAGTGGATTGAGACTGTTATTTTAAAATGAGTTCATCAAGAACATGGGGACTCAGTTGGAAACTTGTTCAGGGTAAATTTCATGCAAACATTAGGAAGTTTTTCTTCACACAGAGATCCATAGACATGTGGAATAAGCTACCAAGTAGTGTGTAGACAGTAGAACTTTAGGGACTCGACTTGATGTTATTTTAGAAATATTAAGTGAATAGGACTGGTGAGCTTTGTTGGGAAGAGGGGCCTGTTCTTATCTAGATTGTTCTAATGTTCTAATCTTTCTTTCAGCTTTTAATCTTCCAATTGCTTCCCCTTATGATTTCATAAAGAGCTTAACAACAAGATGGCAAATACAGCAAAACTGTAAGATAGGCAAGAGTCGGTTGACTGAGGTGAAAACAGAGTGATGTCAATAACAAGTGACACAAAGAGTGAAGTTAACTCTAGTCAGTTTTCAAGGAAATAAAACATGGGAAAATTAACCAAAAGGAATGAAAAGTAAACAAACAATTCTCATCAGGTTGCACCCTCCACTGTCAATGCTTATTAGAGGTTCATTAATTGGAAACTACCTAAAACAGAGTAGTCAGAGGGGGGTCATATCCAGTTTGTAGTAGATCCATTCCATAAGAGCACAATGTGATAGTCTTCATTGTAGAAAGGTACCATATACAGTAAATATTAGACCATGCTCTTTATGAAATCAGAAGGGGAAGTGATTGGAAGGTTAAAAACTAAAAGAAAGACTGGAAAATTAGAGCAGTAGAACAATCTTGATGAGAACACGTCTTTCATCCCAGCAAAGGTCCCCAATCCTATCCATCTAATTCCTCCAAAATAACGTCAAGTTTTGAAAGTCCCTAAAGTTGTACAGTCTATAACACTACTAGGTAACTTATTCCCTTCCCTTCCATTCATACTTCAAAACACTTCAGTCATGTCACCTCTTAATCTACTTTTGCTTAAACTGAAAAGGTTCAACAGTCACCAGTCTTGAAATGAGCCTGGTTGCTCTTCTATGGATTTTGTCTAGTTTTTTGTAATATTGTGCCAAAAATTGCACATAATACTCCAGGTACAGCCTCACTTGTTCTCTGTAAAGATTCATTTGTATACTCTGCACACATTTGTAAAGTGTGTTTGCTTGTTAAAGCCTGGCTCACTTGTGCCAGACTTGGAATACACAGTCACAAAACAAAAAGCAGAGAACAATTGTAGTCTCCCCTCAAACCTAACAATAGCTTTAATTTTTACATTACAAAAGCACTCTTTTTTATCACTCTACATCTTTATTAATTTTAACAGATGTCCAGCTGTTCCGTCAAAATTTGGAAGAACACTGTTGCAGTGCCCAACTCTACGTGACAGCTGAAATAATTTCTTTAAATGAGAAGCAGCAGCTTTGAATTACACACACTACAGCTCCCCGTCAGTTGTTTTAAGGAAGATGGTGCTGCCAACTGGTTTGTTTAAAATAAAACAAGGAAATCCAGACAAGCCTGAGGGCTCAAATCTGCAAACTCAGAGATGTGACTTGCTGCTGTAATGTTCAAATTAGACGGCTGTTGAAGTGTACCTAAACCATTTTACAGTTTACATTTTAAATCACTACTTAAAGTACACTTGACTGCAGCCTGCTAATGCTTTGAATGAATCTGTCTTTGTATTTTTCTGCTCCACATGTTGACGTGGTTTTCTATTTCAAATTCACAAAAATATCTGTAACCCTTGAACCCTCTTTTAGATGTATAAGGTGACAGGGCCTAAGTTCTTTGAGATTTTTCTCTCTCATTCACTTTTGCAGAGTTTATAGTATTTGAACACTTGTTACCCAACACAATAACAATGTACCCAAATTAAAGAACAAAAAACTTTTATCTTTACTTAAATGATCAAAAAAAACTGCACTAGATATCCAAATGTTACAAATATACAATTACATCCGTCCATCTATCCATTTTCTGCTGCTTATCTTGGTCAAAATTGCAGGAGCAACATTTTAAGCAAAGATGCCCCGATGTTCCTTTTCTCTGCCACCTCCTCCAACTCCTCCGGGGGATACCGAGGCATTTCCAGGCTACCTGAATGATGTAATCCCTCCAGCATGTGATGGGTCTGCCCCAAGTTCCTTATCATAAGGAAGCATTCAGGAGGCATCCTAATCAGATGCCTGTACAACCACAATTGGCTCCTATTGATGTAGAGGAGCAGCAGCTCATGAGAGTAGGTACGTACAATAAGTCGGCTGATTTGTGTATGTGGTTGTTGAAAAAAGGAAAGAGAACTGGCCTCTTCACTCTTTGCCTCAAGACCAATTAACAAAAAAGAACAGACAGACCTTCTTTGAATTGACTTCTCAACTTTCCAACTTGGTCTATGTCTCGGTCTCAGTCACCATGTGTAGCTCCAGGAAATGCTTGTGGTTGGTCGGAGTATTACAACTGAGTGGGCGAGGTGGATGTTTGTTGACTGGCTGACCAACCACAAGCGTTACCACCTAAACCACCCAAATAGCCACCCACCCAAATAACCAGATTGTGATTCAGATCTAAGAATGGAAGTGTCAAATAAGTGAACCAGCCACTGTGGTGCAACTTTAATGGCTTCACCTTAGGTGCTGATGTCCGAGGTTTGATCCCCATAAGGGGATGCAAAAGCATCTACACATGAGTCCCAATAAGGGCGAAAACATGTGTTGTGTACTCTTCGTATTATTTGGCAGATACTGTATAACATATTTATAATCTACTTCTCACAACTGAGAGGACGTGGCAGATGTTTGCCAACCAACCACATGCGTTACCTGGTAGGTTACCAGCCAAATAATCAGAATGCAATTCAGACCTATGAAAAAAAAAATATATATAAATAAATAAATAAATATATCGCTAGGGCGATCTAGTTACACTCCTCACAAGTAAGTCTGCCAAGTGCCATCAGTCTGGAAGGTTGTGCTTGTGTTCAGTGAATTTTTTTGTAAAGTAGTTTTGTGCAAGCGTCGTTTTTTTACGATGGGCGATTATCATGAGCAACGCGCGGCAGTGAAATTTTGTTTTCTTCTTGAAAAAAGTGTTGCAGAAACTATTGTTGTTGAAACAGTATGACAACCCTGAACCAACCACCCTACTCACCGGATTTAGCTCCATGTGATTTCTTTTTGTTCCCTTGGATGAAAAAAGACTTGAAAGGAAGGTGTTTTGCTGAGGTCTAAGAGGTAAAACAAGAAACGACCAGAGCATTAATGGGCATTACTTCAGACGAATTTAAAAAATGTTTCGAACAATGGAACAAACGGTTAGATAAGTGTATTTCCACCAATGGAGAGTACTTTGAAGGAGACTAATTGTAGTTTGTACAGAAAATTAAATTAAACACGTTTTAAAAATATTTCCGGTTATTTTTGGGTCCCCCCTCGTATATATACAGACATTTGGTTTAGTAAAAGCTGCAATCTCTAACGAACATATACCGTGTGTTCCCTGCTGGATACAAATATAACTTAAGCATAGTCTCCCTTAACTTGTACAGTACTTAAGATGACAGCATGACAATATCATGAATGGTATTGCTTTGGGTTCAATTGGCTAGTAATGGCCATCATTACCATCAACAACACAGTGGTGTCCAATACAATACATAAAATAGTGGCACCCACCAAGAAAACACTAAATGAAGTACAAGAGCAATTACTACATGAAAATAAGTTAAAAATTAAAATAACAAAAGGAACACTTCAAAAAATTAAACCAAATTAATCAGGACAATAGCTAACAAGTTACTGACACCCAGATGTAGACTGTCTTGTGTGTATCCAGCTTGCTGGCATCTCAGATTGACAGCTGACAAAATGTGCAGCCTGTATACGTGTCTTTTGGTATCCATTCTTGTTTAGTTGGATTTGTATTTGGTTTTTTTTTGCTGTTCAAAGTCTGGTTTTCCCATTGTTGAGATACCCTGATGTAGCTTTCTTTTCTGATTGATGCTAAAACTGACTGGTTACAACCCCTGCTTTGTGTTGTCCAGCTATTTCACTGTGCATCAACAATTTAGAAGTGTTAAAAGGAGAAAGTTATTGTTTTTGCCTCTTTGATATACACACAACCATAATGTGACATTTCAGGTTTCCTCTATTCCATTTTATTCTCGCTGTTAAAAATGTATAGTGACAAATACAGTTTTGACATATTGTACTTTCCTTCAGACATTTTGATAAAGCCAGTATCAAAACATATTAGTTATTTTGTGCCCTGGTGTTTGTAAGAATTTCTGGATGTATTATGGTCATTTCTATGGCTACTACCATTTTTGGAAACTTCGCTGTGTCCTCAACATGTTTTCATTGTTTTTCCTTCACCTAATCATCTACAATTTGATGTACTGAACATCACTTTGCGTTCAAGCTCCATATGAACCAATGAGATTCCTTTCTTTGTCCTTCTATCATATACTTGTTATAACATAACATTTCCATGTTACATTATTTTACAGGAGCATGTAAAGTCACTCTGTGATAGCTCGTCTTATATATATTCTGTAATTTTGTTCAAATCAAACGTTTTGTTCACTACAGACAAGTTTCCTAACATCTCCTGGGTGACTTCCTCCATGCCACAAAATGCTTAGTCTCCCTGTTTGCTAGGAAAATTGGTCCATTAGCCATCTAATTGCACTCCATTGCTTGAATCCATGCTGCATGCTTCTGAAAGAAAAATAAAAGTCACCAAAACTCAGAACTTTTCTCATTTAAGCTGGAGTGTTGCTCTCAGTGATATAAACAGACAGTTGTAATGAAACAAAACATGATTTGTGACTAGAAACACTGAGGTGTAGCCTTTAAATAATGTAAATAGCATTTATGCCTAATATTTTATAATAAGTGTCTAATGTCCCTGCAAAATCCACTACAATAATAGCAACAGTCTTTGGAAAATCATATGAAGTCATCATGTGTTCCACATAAATCTTTACGCTGCATTATCTTCAGTATTAAATGATATCACACAGAGGCCTTTTGGAATGTTATGCATTATCCTAAAATGAGATCAAATGACATTTACTTCTGGTGCAATGATTACAATTTCACTGAATTTAACTAAAGCTGAACTGATTTATTTAACTTTTAGCTTGTCACAATATTTTTTTTTTTCACAAGGAGAATTTATGGTACAAAAGCACATAGTAAATGTAAGTGGTATAATTAATTACACACACAATACAGTCAGATTCTTAGCTCGTCATATCTGTTTTATTTAAACCTATGGGAATCCTGTTGGGATCTATGAAAAAAAATTAAAAGATTTAATGTCTGTATTTATTTATTTATTATGGATAGATAACAGATTTAAAACAAAATCTCAACCAATAAGACTTAAAAAATGTGTTTAAATTGTACATTATGTGCAAAGAATGTCGAAAGCAGCTGCCCAGATCATCCTAAAGAATCTAGAAATAAAAAAAAGAAATGAAATCTTGAGATTAAACAGGCAAAGTAAAGTTTTGTGAGGTGTCATAATGTTTCTGAATAGGGGCCTTATAAGGCAGCAGAGCCTTATAGTACACATTGAGCCATAGAGGAGTTTTTCTGTTCATTACACTGGAAAACAAAGATTTTACTACTGGGGTAAAACATGGAGTTAAACTGCAAATAGATGCCTGATTAGACTCTGGTAAAGCAAGCTTGAAAGTTGTCTTATTGCACAAAAGTAATTAAAAATCTTCTGTTCCTATAGCTCATGTGGTGGGCATGAAAGAGTCCATCTGAATCAATGGAGCTCATGTTGCAAGTGATAAACTACTCTGCATATAAATGAAACATCTGTAATGATCTGAAAGTGATATTATGTCTTGGTTTACAGCTGGGTTACCCAAAACATTTACATTTACTTTAATTTGCTTAGCAGTCTCTTTTATCCAAAGCAACTTACAAAACAGGTCAACATATTTGAGTAACATCAGTCTGGGGACAGTTTGAGTACAAGTGTCTACAGAACAAGACACTTGACAAATTTGATTTCCACAACTCAGTCACAAGTACCAAAAAAAGTAAAATTCTGCATCGTAATGGTCTGTAGCTAACTAACTGACGTCTAGTCCATGATTTTTGGATATTGGTCTAGTGCTTAAATCTTAAAGCAGAAGTGTCGTCTAAGTGCAAATAGTTTAACTGCAGTCTGCGATACCTACAATGCTGCTCATGACACACTCGCTTAAGGGCATCATTCTCATCACATCCATTCCAAGTACTGTAGTTTGTTATGTATACTAATAAAAACATTGTGTTTTTCATTCCAACAAATGGTGTATTTCACCCACACTATAACCTAATAAATGAAATGTTAAATAGAACAAAATTATAGGAAATTAAAAAGGTTGATGGAGGAAGTACCAATCATATTGGAGCCCATTAACTGTCACTCAGAGGGATGTAGCCAATGATGTAATCGCAGGGTCTCAAACGGGTCTTGAAAGCATAGCCACTTTATTGCTGTTGAAAGAATCTGTTATTTGTTATTATGATTTCTTCCTACTCTCATTTTGCTGCATTATTGTGGGCAGATCGCAAAAATATTTAATGGACTCAAATGAGATTAGTTCTCCCTTTTTCGTTACATTTTCTGTTATTTTGTTATGATGCCAGTTTACCTATAGCTTCAAATATAGAGGATTCAAAATGGCAGTGCTAATGTTTGTAATATGTCATCTGTTGGAATGGAAAATGCATTTTATTACTACATCTCATTTCAAAATACACTTCCATAAGATGGCGTATCGCAAATGTACACACAGAATACGTCCAACAGAGTGTAACTGCCAGATTGACAGAATCGGCTTAAATAATACCATTAACGGCACACTGCACATTATATACACTTGACTTGAGCATTCATAGTTTTCATCCTCTTTCTCTGTATGTTTAGCATTCCTTTGCTCAGAGGTTGATGTGCTTGCTGCTTCCTAAGCAGCTCTTCTTTTCTCCACCATAGTGGCCTGCTTCTGCTCTTCTTTTGTCGGCATCTTTTCGTGTTAAAACTTTTTAAGTCAGCGTTTGTGTTGCAATTACTTAGTACGTTTTCCTTCATTTTTCACTTAAGCTAGCACTTAAGTCTTCAATCTGCCTCATGAATGATTTAAGATATGAAGAGGTAGGGGAAGTGACAGCGAAGGTGGTAGGGATGAGAACGGCACCTATACGCATACACCGCATGGCCACCTTGCTGGCCGCTGCCGAGAGTTAATTCTACAATAAAATAAAATAAAAATAAAAAGAGGAATAACCTTGGAGGATAGTTAAAAGGGAAATAAGACATTAGAGAAGGCCGTTACTCATGCTGCTAAAAGAGAACTCTAAGAGGTACTAAGTGTTTTAGGAACAGGAAGAGGGAAACAAAGCATATAAATAATCAAAACTTTAAAACTGTAATAATTTGGAGGTCAGTAACAAGGCTATGGCTGCAGTAAACAAGCTTACCAAATCCAGAATCCATCCATCCATCCATTTTCCAACCCGCTGAATCCGAACACAGGGTCACGGGGGTCTGCTGGAGCCAATCCCAGCCAACACAGGGCACAAGGCAGGAACAAATCCCGGGCAGGATGCCAACCCACCGCAGGACACACACAAACACACACCAAGCACACACTAGGGCCAATTTAGAATCGCCAATCCATCTAACTTGCATGTCTTTGGACTGTGGGAGGAAACCGAAGCACCCGGAGGAAACCCACGCAGATACGGGGAGAACATGCAAACTCCACGCAGGGAGGACCCGGGAAGCGAACCCGGGTCTCCTAACTGCGAGGCAGCAGCGCTACCACTGCACCACCGTGCCGCCCCCAAATTCAGAAGAGTGTTGTTAAATTATTTCATCAACTTCAGGGTATGGATTGCGACAAAGGATCAAAGAAGTTGTATCTTCTGAACATAATCACTGACAATTAATAGATGAGATGATAAGAGACCTTACAATAATGTTTGAACAGTGGATGCCAGATACTATAAAATGAGTTCTTCAGCAACAGCATGTGTGCAGAAATGGAAGCCAGTTTAGTAAAACTGAAGAGCACATCTTAAAAAATACTGAGGATTCCTGAAAGAAATTACCAAGTAGTGTAGTTGCATGTGGCATGCTGGACACCTTAAGATTCCAACCTGTCAATATTTAGGAGACGCTGGCAGAAAACACAATGATTAGCTATACTGGAGTAAATGGTTTGTTTTCTTCACCACCTTTTCCTATATTCTATTTTTATGGAGCAACTTCAGCACTGTAGATTTACCAGTTAGTAGACACAAATACTATAACTTATTTCAGCATTACTGAAACTTCAGTTTAACCACAAATCATCAAATATTGCTGTTTATCTGTATTAAATTATACTGATATCACATATTTTATGCAAACAGTTTCAAAAGTATCCATACATCAAAATGTGCGAAGTAAAAACCATTGAAAACAGTTGGCTGCCATCCAACTTGGAATCTGTAGCATTTTGCTTTTTGGCATCATTAGGAATCATTTCAGCTAATCACAACTTCAATAAGCTACAAATGGTTTTAGGAGAATACAACTAAACATGATGACACTGGAGTGCTCAGAGTTAATGTTTAACTGAGTATTTCAGACATTCTTTCAGATTCTCATGAGGTTAAACTCTTCCATGTGTTTCAGCAGAATTTCTGAGGAACAATCAGTGCACTTCATTTTAATAAAGCTATACTTAAACTAATTAGAGATGTCCTTGAGTCACCAAGTAACTCTAACCCTAATTGACATGATGAGATGTTTATTGCAATATGTCACCATTATTCCTTCTTAAAACGACATTTCAATTAAGAAACAGGGAGTTCTTTAAGGAAGACAGATTAGCATCTAGGATAATGCCAGATGTTGCTTTCATCTGCATTGCCTGTCACTGGTACAGAGAAATTACTTGTTAATTTAACCAAGTTTGGGTGAACCTTTCAAACAGCAGAATCTTTTGGTGGGGTTTAAGTCAGTTTATACATTTAATTAACGGGAAACCAAACCATTATCTGAATGCTATAGATACTACTGTACTGTATGTGTGTTATGAGAAATTTTAATAAACTTATATACTTACAATAATTGTCCTGCATTGAAAATCCTTAAGTACTGTTTATTTAAGGTCAAAACTGTGATTTATGGGTGGCTCATTTACTCATAAATAATGTTTTGTGTGAAACAAAACTCGGTGTCAACTGACATAGGTGTGAGGACCACTTCTTTAGTAAGTTGGATTCTTGCTGTACTCCTTGTCCCAGAATTATGTCCAGATCTAAAGCAGCTTAAAGTGGTAATGTGCCTAAAGCTATGACATAGTGAATGCATGTCTGCAGTCTTACTGAAATCACTGGCAACTGAAAATCATGATGTACGTCTATTGAGTTTATTATTGCTGTTTGTTCTGTAAATCACAACCCCAGAACCATAAATTGGATTATGTGTGCTCAAGAATGTTAGTTAGATGTCATTTATTTTGCAGCTTTTACAACCAGCAAGTTTTCAAGATGTCTTGAAATGTGGCATGTTTTCTAAGTGAAGTTTTGGGTCACAGACCATATGCTTCACTGTATTGATTTGTAGATCTCTATATATACAAAATCTAACTTCTCTCTGTCTGTCTGTCTGTCTATATGTCTGTCCACTTTTCACAAAAGAACTACTTAATGGAATTAGATTGGGTTTTTTTTCTATAATTTGCTTGAACAGTCCGGTTGATTTTGCGACTTCTCGCATCGTGATAAGTTTCATAGTTCGATTGTGGCGCCGATTTAATTGCGTGAATCCAAAAGACAGGCTGTGGGCCGAGGGCAGGAGGAAACGGGATCTCAGGATTAGGGAGCCTGGCGACAGCGACAGCCTCCTTTCGAGTCGGTATACCTCTCGCCACGTGTTGGAGTGTACCTTGCCTCTGCTTAGCTAACGATACCTGTTTGTTCAGCAGGCATTATCATCTAGAGATTGTTAAGGAGTAATGTTTGACTTTTGAGAGAGAGATCAGAGCTACATGTGCTTTAGGGGGTAGCTGCTTATTGGCAGAGATATCACGGACACGTGCTCTTCTCCCCATGAGGTGGACAGTCTCCTGTCAGAGCTGTACATGATCAGATACAGTGCCAATGTTTGACGTTGGAGATTACCTACCTTCCGCTTGGCCAGAGATACCTTGCCAACTTTTTATATTTTTGAGATCATAGCTACATTCTCACCCCTGACAGCAAAACCATTGCATATCAAGAGGCCGTCAGATACGAAAGCTATTAATATAAATTCTTCTCAATACAAACTATTACATTTTTTTATTGATTTTTAAAGTTTGTCCTGTTCCACTACTACGCGGGTGGAGCTGCGGTGGACAGCCTATATATATATATATATATATATATATATATATATATATATATATATATATATATATATATATATATATATATATATATATATATATATGTAGCAGGAGAGACAGCCAGGGACACGTAAAGTTTTGGGGCAGATGCAAGTGTAATTTTTAAAGAAAATAATTAAAGCCGTTAATATTCCAGTCTGCAGAAGAGAAAAAAAGCCCATCGAATGACACTGCCCAGAGCATCACATTGCCTCTGCCCGCTTCCCTACTTTCCATAATGTATCCGGCTTATATCTCTTCTCCAGGTAAATGGCACACATGCACTCAGTAGTCCACATGATCTAAAAGAAAACACAATTCATCAGACCAGGCTACCCTTTTCCATGGTTAAGTTCTGGCACTCACATGCACGTTGCAGGTGCTTTCAGAGGTGGGCAGGGGTCAGAATGGGCAATCTGATAAGTCTGCAATAATGTAGCTTCATATACCACAAGCTGAGATGCACTGTTTGCTCTGACACCTTTCTCTTATGGCCAGCATTAAGTTTTCAGCAAGTTGTGCTACAGTGGTCACCTAACCTTATCATTGAACTCGCATTCACTAGACTTAAAAAAACAATTCTCTATTTAAGGACTTTGTTTCTCTAAATAATATATCTATCTTAGGTAAGTGTGAATTATTTTTGTATACTATTTATTCATTATTATTCTTATCTAATTTTTTTTATTTTTTTGTTTGCTTTTAACTATTTTTTGACATCATCTAAAGCACTTTGAGTTACATCTTTGTATAAAAATGTGCTATAAAAATAAATGTTGTTATAGCAGCTCTTCTGTGGGTTCAGACCAGACGGACTCTCCTTCCCTCCCCATGCACTTCAATGAGCCTTGGGCTCTCATGACTGGTTAACCGGTTGTCATTCCTTGATCCACTTTTGGTAAATTCTAACCACTGCATATTGGAAACCCACAAAACCTGCCATTTGGAGATGATCTGGCCCAGTACTCTAGCCATCACAGAATGACCCTTGTCAAAGTCGCTCAGATCCTTAAACTTACTCATTTTTCCTGCATCACCTTCAAGAATTGACTGTTCATTTGCTTTCAAATATATCCTTCCTCTTGACATGTGCCATTGTAACAAGATAATCAATGTTATTCACTTCACCTCTCACTTGTTTTAATGTTGTTTTGTACTTTCTTTGCCCTCCACTCCACAACTATGGGACAAGAATTTCACTCTGCCCACAGTTTACATGACAATAATGATCTAATCTAGTTTTCTTTATTTATGTGATGCTGAATTGACATCATTGAAGTGAAAGTATATGCGATCCTTCGGTAGGTATTCAGCATTTAAAAATCTCTTAATGTGGGGCTTTGTGGTTGGACTGTTTTTGTTTTCGACTTTATATTTTATGATTTAAATGCCCTGCTATAGTGATGAGGGTGTAAGGCCCACTAAAAGCATCAAAAGCTAACCCAGGTCTTCCTGCCTTGCCTGGAACTGGCCTCATCGCAGGCAGTCTGACCTCTCACCTTCAGCTTACTCAGGCCCAAAATTAAAAACTGGCTTTCAAAGTTCCAAACAATCTCTGTAAGATCTCAAATCCTATACAATATACAAAAACATCCTTCTAGGATAAGGAAATATCCTTTATAGAGAAAGGATTTCCACAAAGTAATCATTATAAATGCAATTGTTTATTTCAAAATAAAATAAAAGAACAAAACTGGCAAATAGGGCAAAAAGGCAATCCAAGGCCAAGGGTGGTCCTTCAGTGGTGACATCACGGGGGCCCTGCCACTTGAGGTTCACCCACAAATAAATATAGGAGAATAACTCATTACACATAGATTGTAAACAGTAAACAAGAATGACAATTTTAACAAGAAGTGACATTTACAACAAAAATATGAAAAATACATTAAAATAAACAAAGACACAAATAAGCAAAATAAACAGAAGCCAGGAAACATACTCTGGTTGAGAGATAACAGTAATGTTTTTGACTTTGAGGAAAATCTTGTCCTTTTGAATCCTGGTTACCAGATTTATTTTCATCTCACATTTATGACCCTTTGTTGTCCCAGACCACGTTTCTGTCTTTGTGTATCATCTTCTGGTTTTTCTAGTGCTCACAATAATCCACAGGCATTCCTGCGTGTCCATAAGGAGCTCTTCTTGCCACTCAGATTTCTGCGTCTTTATTAGATTTTAATTATGTCATTGCCCTTTGATTCTTACATCTCATTGGCCTTTTCCATCCACTAATAAAATAAATGTTCTGGAGTACCTGTCCTCCCTTTGTGTTTAATTCACCAATACATGATGATATACCTGAAGGAGACCCAAAAAGATCTTGTGGCATTTCAGTCATTGAAGCAAATGTCAAAATTGCTTATGCCTTCTTTCTCAGAACCAATAATGTATCACTCTGAAACTCTGAGATGTTCTTAGTTAATTTTTTTTAAATCTTGCAGCTTTAAGAAAAGACAAATATGTTTCTATATTTAAATAATAATAGTTGTAAAATAAACTTTTTCTATAATGCCAATTCAGAAAAAGTTGGGATGGTATGGAAAATGCAAATAGAAAGAGAAAACAGTGATTTTAAAATTCACTTTGACTTGGAATCTATCAAAAACATTATAAAGACAAGATATTTAATATTTAGTCTGGGCAGTTTCTTTTTTTTTTTTGTAAATATACATCCATTTTTTCATTGTCCTGCAAAACATTCTAAAAATGGTTGGGATAGGGCAGTTTAGGGCCAATAAAGAGTTAGAAAAAGTAAATAATGATATAAGTAAAACCAGAAATGTTCCACTGGTAATTCTATTCATGTTTAGGTATAAAAACTGCATTCATGAAAGGCCTAGTCCTTCAGGAGCAAAGATGGGTTAAGGATCACCGATTCTCACATAAATGTGTGGGAAAATCATTCAAAAGCTTAAAAACAATGTTTCTAAATGACATGTCAACTGGGATTTGGACATTTCATCCTCAATCATGCACAAAATAATTAAACAGTTTAAAGAACAATTTAAGGAGAATTTTTGATGCGTAAATTACAAGGGTGCAAGCCTAAGCTGAGTGGTCGTGATCTCTGATCCCTCAGACAGCACTGCATCAAGAAGTATCATTCATCAATAAGTGATATAACCTCATGGGCTCACGAGTACTTTGGCAAATCTTTATCAAGTAACACAATATGTAATTACGTCATCAAATGCCAATTACAGCTGTACTGTGAAAAAGGAAGTTTATGTTCAGAAGCTCTGTCAATTTCTCTGGGTTCAGAATTGTCTGGGATGGACCTCCACGCAGTTGAAAAGTGTATTGTTGTTGGACAACTCAATACTTCATGTCTTTTTTGGAAGAAATGCAGGTTGTGTCCTCTAGACCAAAGACGAAAAGGAACATCCAGACTGTTACCAGCTACAAGTACAGAAGTCAGCATCTATAATGGTATGGGGTTATGTCAGTGCCCTGGACAAGGGTAACTTGGACTTCTGTGAAGGTATAATTAATGTCCAAAAGTTTGGAGTAACATAGGCTGCCTTCAAGATGACATCTCTTCCATGGATGACCATGCATTGTTCAGCAGTGTCAAATGACATACTGCAAGGATTATAAAGGCATGGCTATGGGTGCTCGACTGGCCTACCTGCAGTCCTGACCTGTCTGGGGCAAAAATGAAACTGAAAAACTGAATAAATTAGGGTCTTCAGTATCTAAACATTAAGTTTTGTGAGAAAGAAAGGTAATGTTATAAAGTGGTGAATACTTTACTGTCCAAACTTTTTTTTTGAATATGTTGCAAGTATCAAAGTAAAAATAAGTGTTTATCTTTGAAAAAAAAATCAGTTGTAACATCAGATAATAGCATGTTATATTGTTTTCAGATCAAAGATAATTTACTATCATTTACAAATCACATTGAATTTTCCATACAATCCTAACTTTTTCTGGGTTTGTAAATTGCTCCCATTAAAACTTTGTGAGTTTTGTCTTTTTTTGTTGTTTTGTTTTGAGCCAATAATGGCCCAATCCCGAGTTCTTTGTTCCCACTTTTTCATCCATGCATTAGATTCAAATAGGCAGGTTTGGGACCACAAATACAATAACACTTGGGAAATTATATGGAAGTGATGCTAATTATAATATACCAGCACGATAACATGTAGTGAATACACTTGACTTGATCTTTCCTAGTTTTCATGCTCTTTCTCTGTACGTTTAGCATTCATTTGCTCACAGATTGATATGCTTGCTGCTTCCTGAACAGCTCTTCTTAGCTGCTAGTGGCCCTTAAGTCTTCAATCTGCCTCAAGAATGATTAGCGAAGGTGGTAGGGAATGAGAACGGCGCCCGTACGCATGCACTGCACGGCCGTCCTACTGCGTGCTGCAGAGAGTTGATTCTACAATAAAATAAAAATAAAAAGAGTAATAAAATCATCTCCCCGAAAGTGGATAGTAGACGTCACGTAGTATATGTGTACCGAATTTCAAGTCAATAGGTGAAACGGTTTGCGAGCTACAGGTGATTTAAAATGCTGGACAGACAAACGAACAGCCACGGTAGCGTATTATAGAAGAAGATACTATACTGGGATGACTGTTCATTATTAATGGAAAGATTTCCAGAATAACCATTCTTAAATGATGTTTGTCAATATACTATCTGGCCTCAGTAGTATTGACAGCCTCTTTCTTTTTGCCTTGGGTGCTTGGAACTGGAGGGACATTTCTAGGGATCCTTGGAAGAACAGCTTCAGGAGCTACTCAGGCAATTCCTCAAGAAGTGGTTAGAGGCTTTACTCCAGAAGATAAGCATCTAAGTCTTTCTGGTTCTCAGTTCTGACATTTTGGAGTCAGGAACAAAGCAGAAGACAAAAGGTCACCTAGCAAGAGGATTTTGGTTAGGGGAGAAGGGAAAGTGAGAAGAATTAACTTAGTAGAGCAGATTTTACAGCTCAAGAAAGATTATCTTGTATCAAGGAATGTAGAAGATTTAAATGGAAGACTACCTTAACTCATCACTATTCCCTCTTAATTTCCAGTCTACAGAAGATCTCACAAGAGTTTGCTTTTTCTTACTTATCCCTATAGAAGCTGGAAACATTTGCCTGCCTCCAATTACTGCCCCCCCAAAGGAAAACTGACTAAAGATAGGCTGCTTGCTCCAGAGTGAGTCCAGAAAAGACTGGAAAGTGACTTATAATTTACTATCTATATATATAATTCACTAAGCAGCCAACCAGGGCACGCAAGACAACCATGGGATACGCACGACATCGCCACGCCCGCCAACTCAGAGAGCCCCGCCCACCACCTGTAAGACCATGGGATACGACGACAACTCACAGAGCCACGCCCACTAACTCTAAGACCATGGGATCAGAACGCCTGCCCGCCCGCCTGCCCGGCTGACTGTTACCAGCATTCACCATAATGTACTGGAGTGTAAAACTATCGCAGCTGCTAAGCTTTTAGCCACATGAGATTGAGCAATAACAGGTCTGTGATGCCCTTAGATGTCCGGGGCTGCACGCGCACTACACCGAATGGATCAACGTGTGTCTACCTGGCACCGAGAGGTGTGGGTAAGCCGTTGAACCCCATTCATGATGGGGACCGGGGCTTGCAATTGTTCCCCACAAACGAGGAATTCCCAGTAAGTGCGGGTCAAAAGCTCGCACTGATTAAGTCCCTGCCCTTTGTACACACCGCCCGTCGCTACTACCAATTGGATGATTTAGTGAGGTCCTCGGATCGGCCCTGCCGCGGTTGCTCGCAGCCTCTGGTGGATCGCTGAGAAGACGATCGAACTTGACTATCTAGAGGAAGTAAAAGTCATAATTCCGTAGGTGAACCTGCAGAAGGATCATTACCGGTTGTGCCGACCCGTCATTAGACGGTTAGGACCCGAAACCTCTTGGGCCCACTTCCCCACCCTCTCTCCGGAGAGGAGGAGGGGGCGGAAAGGGTGTCCTACCTGGGCGTCCTTCCCCTCTCCCCCCGTTCCGCCCTCCGCCCCCGACCGCTGTCCAGCCCCGTCCTTCGCTCTGGGAGGTGGGGGCACGGCGGCAGTCCTCCAGTTTTCAGTCACGGACAATTGTATGTTGCTCACTCCAGAGTTCCATCTTTTCATTCACTTACAGTCGTATCCTCAAACCCACCCTGTTTGGACAACTGTGTCTTTCAGGAAGTGTTCACCCATCAATACATAATTATGTGGCATACGCCGCAGGTTGGCTAGTTGTAATATAATATAATATGACAGAACTTTCTGAAATTCATTTAATCCATTTTATAGGCCAGAGTCTACACCATCTGCATTCGGTACAAGATAGGAAACTGTAATGAATGATGTAGTGGTTCATCTTGCTCACCCATACACTGGGTCAATTTTGCATTACTGATCCACATGTTTTTGAATGTGAAAGCAAATTCAGAAAAAGAGCCACTCAGACACAGGAACAAAGTCCAAACTCCACTCAGGTAGCAGCTAGGTAGAAGATTCAAACCAACAGCTTCTGATCCACGATGTAGCATTGCTAACAACGGCACCAGCACTACTATGCACTACTATGTTTTAAATCATTTTTTTTCAGAATTTAACCAATAATATACTCACCATGGATTGGTTACTGTTTATGAAGTGCTCCATCCATCTGTCCAGCTATGAACTTGCTGAATCTTGTTTTTCCACTGTAGGGTTCACGGATCAGTCTCCTCAGTAATAACTACAATGTATAAACTGAACCTTAACAATATGTCACTTAATCAAAAGCCTTAAAACATATTCAAAAACATTCAGTTCAGATCAGTTATGATCTTCTGACTCAAAAATAGCAAAATATACACAAATTGCAAAAATGAGTCCTAACTCCTGAAATGGAGCCACAGGGTTTCCTACCTCTAAACTTCCCACACAAAATGGCAAAATGAAGCCTTGTCTACAAAGTCTAGCTTTGGGCTATGCTGAGACCTAACTTCAAAAATGGGAGTCTCCCTAAACCAGAATACATACAAAGGGGAAAGCTCAGACTCAAAACAATCCTTTACCATTCTCAAGAAAATATTTAAAAGGAAGAGAAGAAAGTATAAAACACCATGGTTAAAAAATAATCAAAAGCTCTTCTGGGCTATTCCTTAACTGAAGGAATAGCATTTGTAAGAGAAAGTCCAGGAAACAGTATGTGCAACAGTCCAAAACTAATAAGACCATCCGTACTTTCATCAGAAAATCAAAGCTAAACATAAGAATCATAGTCAAAAATGTATTTAAATGATTGCTGCCAAAATAAATGTAAATCAAGAGAAAACACAACTAAGTCTTTAGGTTTTTATCTGTCAAACTCGGATAGAGAATGATTGTCTTGGATGACCTTCTAATTTGTTTCCGTAATGGACAATGGGGTCAAGACTTCTGAAGCAAAATGTTTTTGCTAATCATTTATGTATAAAGATTCTTTGTTTGTTCTTTAAATCAAGCTGAGGGTTTGGGGTTATCCTTCTTTGTCTGGGACTATTTCTGTATGTTGGGAGCTCCTTGTTTTTAGGCCTGCTGAAGCTGAAGTCAGCAGGCCTTAAGGCCCTGGCTAAAGTTAGGTGAGCTTTTGCTGGGTAGACCAGGTAGGGATCTGTCCTGGGCCCCAGATTCTTTATCCATTGCCATTTCATGGCATCTTTTAGCTGATATCTGATGGCAGCCCTTCCCCCTGAAATTCTATATAAAGTGGTCAGGGTACTTAAATACAGTCATACTAAATAATTATTAAACAAAACAATATTCAAAACATTTCATGCAAACAGACAAAAACGTTATCCATAACATAATATAGGCAATAATACTATTTAAAAAAATAACTAAAAGATCACAAAAAAAGAAAGTACAATCTAGCCAGGTTTAAGACAAGCTTAGTCATAAATTAGCTTAACACTGTCAGTTCTGGCAGCCAGCACAGAAATTTTTATGATGTTTTCCTACTTTTTTCATTGTTTTGCTGGCAATCTTCATGCCAAGTATCTAAGATGGCTTTCTCACCATAACATCATGGGAGTTTGGTCATGTGAGAACTGCATGCTGCATGCTGATCATAGGATCATACTTGTTCTGTATATCAAACATGCTTGGAACAAGGTCAGTCTGCTAGCTCTTCTGATATTTTCAGAATGGCAGATTCTTTATTTTTTCCCTGCTTAATTTCACAAAAATTTGGAAAATCTTGTCCATCTGTGCTTATTATATTTTTGATACAATTTTTGAGCACATTTTTATTTTGTCCTTTTCCTTTTGCTTGGTTTTGAAGGCATTTTTCTTTCTATATTTTTTTTTAACCACGATTTATGAACCGAAAAAAGGAAACTGGAGTACCAGAAGGAAATCCTACCTAAAAAGAGTAGGTAATCTCTAGAAAGAACACATCAGAGACAAGAATGAAACTATTGTCTAAGTACAGTGTGGCCCCCACAATGCTCACTGTATAACAATGCTACAAAAAAATAACAAGGGGTTAGAAAATAGCATATACTGTAAATTTAATGCCAGAGAAGACACAAACATAGTACCACACCAGAAGCTTGAGATGACTCTCTTTATATTGAATCACTTGGACAATACTGAAAGATTTATTCTTCCCAATGTGGAAAACAAATAGTTTATTGAGGTACCCCAACCATGAAAAACTCTATTATAATTCTACAAGGGGGGCTCCGCCCCCTGCTCGCTTCGCTCGCCTACCCCCGGCGTTGGGTATCCTGAAATACATTAGTTGAGCTCGTTCGTCTTGGAGCCGTGCCCGCTTTGCTTGCGGCATTTCAGATGCGCGTTGTAGGCGCCTGCGTTCATTGATTTTATCCAGCCGGGCTCGTGTTTGTATATCCGTCAGTCGAGCTCGTTCGTTTTGAACCCGTGCCTGCTTTGCTTCCGTAGTTTCAGATGCGTGTTGTAGGCGCCTGCGTTCATTGATGTTATCTAGGTGGGCTCATGTTTGTATCGTTGAACTGTATTGTGTTTGAATTCGGTGTAAAGCGTTCAGCGGTCTGTACAATCCCAAGCAGCACATTATTCCTAACTTCACTCCGCAGTAGTGCCACTCACAGTATGGCGGTGATGCCTGTGCCTTCACTCCGCAGTAGTGCCACTCACAATATGGTGGTGACGCCTGCGCCTTCCGTACTTTATGGACCCGTGGGGCCTCCATAGCCTCTTCCGTTTGAATCTGGGCTGCAGCGCAGAGTCCTCTTTTTTGTGTGGCTGTGTCGGTAGTCGTTAGCCATGGGCGCGTTGTTGCTTCATTTCTCATTCACGTCAGTTGAGCTCTTTCGTTTTTGGGCCGTGACTCCTTCGTGCGCGGTGGATACGACTTCATGTGCGGTTTATGAGACGCGCGCTGTACGCGCCTGCGCAGTACGTCTCATGGTCCCATCGCCGTGTACCTGCGTCCATGCCATCCGGTTTACCATTCTCGGTTAGTAATATGAATGTTAACATTTTTAATGATCAGTATATATTAGGATTGTTCAGATATTCCACCCACATCACTAAGGTGCGCAAGTTACATCAACTGATTATTCTACATTGTCCCTTTGTGAGTGTGAGATTCGGGATGTCCGTGAGCAGGTTCTAGTGTGCTCTTCAGGACAGGTGTCCCCTCTTGCACGAAATGCTGCTGGATTCATCCTACTGCAACTCTGAACTGGATTGATCAGGTTTGAGACTCTATGTGTATATACTGGGGGCATTTTTGCTAGATGCCGAAGCCTATTCAACCGTGTAGGCCTACCACTATATAAAACAGAAAAAATGTGTGTTTTTCATTATATTGCTGTATATTCAAAATAACTGAAATAATTTTTGGTGGAAAAACAGCTATCCTGCATTGGAATATTACAGGCCAGTGAACATTGCATAAGACAGAGATTACATTTCAGCAACCAGCTGGAATTCTATGAAGAAGCAACAAAAATATTCGGGAGCCGCAGAGTGTTTGATTGTTCACCTCAGCTTTTGATAAAATTCCGTATGAACAAATGATTATAAAACTGCAAGCTGCAGGGATTCAAAGTGGGATGTGCAGATGAACACTGAAAAGAATTTACCGTGAAAATAGTTTAGAAAATGTGAAAAGTGGACTCATACAGTGAGCAATCTTGGTTTTGCTGCTCTTTTTATTTTATATGAAAGACTTAGATAAATATGTAGCATATTTATTCAGATATATACATACGTTTAGATTTATCCATTTGGATATTATGTACATCAGTTTGACTAGATCAGTGTGGATTTTCAGGCAGGTACTATGAATGCCCCTAAGTTACGCGTGTCAGTTTAATTTGAATCATATTTAGTAGTAGTTGTAGGAGTAGTAGTAGTACTCTCATATGTACAGAATACAGAGGAATTCTTACTTGCATGTCCAACCAAGATCCAACGTGCCATCACTCTTTATGATCAACAAAGTGTATGTTAAGAGAAATATATGCACTTCCTTAAATGTTGTTGTTATGACAAATATGTATACAATATACAAATATCTATACCAAATAGATAAACAAGACCATCACCTAGAATGGTAAAATGTTGGTGAGGAGGCATTATGAGGTATCCCGCTAATCGTCCAATTGAATATACACAAATAATTCCCTTGCTCAAAACACCTAGAGGGACATAAACCTGCTCTTTCCATGTACATATTAAAAACATAAACAGTGGACCTCAAATTTTCCAACCACCTATCTTAAATTTCATTAACATGTAACCATGGCCTGAAAAACCACAATGTCCAATAGATATATGAAGACATCAAAGATTTGGGCACAACTTTTTACAGCTTTGACTAGGGTGGCAAAAATGCCAGAGCTGGCCCAGTGTTTATAGCAGAACTGTTTACCTTTCGGCAATGATTTGTTTTGAATGTCACATTTTTGCTTCTTTTATTATTTACCAAGCCACTCAAAATGCTGCCTTTCTAGAGCACCTCAACCTGTCCTCTCCCTTAACAGCTCCACATGGACCAGAATTCTTGAGGCAAATTACCTCTATTTTTTCTATCAAATATTTATTAATAAAGTTAACAAGCAGTACATTAAATAAGGAACCAACACAAAATGATTTTCCAAATATAACACTTTCGAGCCAAAAAGAGAGCAATTATTAAGGTGAGAGAACAATTGCCAAACACACACAACATGGAGGACAGCATGCAGTAAATGAGAGAAGAAGGAATAAAAAAGGTGGGAAGGCATCAAAGTCATGCCATAGAGCTACCAGTCCTTGGCTAACTGCACAGCAGGGAGCCAGTTTTGTATAGCAAGGCTGGTAAGAGTTGTAGATCCAGAGCATGAAACCTTCAAGATGGACAAATTTGTAGAATGAAGACTTCCATGCTACCAGAACTCCAGTGGAAGGTTAGTAGCAACTTAGCTGCCATAGTAACAGACATAAGAAGACTTGGCAAGGAAGGTGATTTAAGGTTTAGGAGAGAACCTGAGGGAACAGGAGAAGAATTATGGAGAGTAACTTGACCATATAACGCTAGAAGGCAGCAGTATGTGGATTGTGACAGAAGGGAAGGTGTCAGGAAAGTTGAGAACAAAAGTCCACTTATGCCACATCTCCTGTTTTCAAACATGAACAAATGAGAAAGTCTGCCCAAAACAAACTGGACTCTGGAGGTTCTGCCTTCGGATTCTGTAAGCTGACAAAGAATAGCAAAGATGCCCACTAAAATGAGAGCTCACCATTTTAGCATGGCTTCCATGTCTACAGTTTCTTCAATTCACTTTCTACATCACGACTTTTTAAAGTACGAATAATTTCCTCTTAGAAATACAGCCTCGTAGAATTTTATTTTAGTCATCATCATTATAATAAAATCATAATGCTTTCATTTTCACAGTTTCAGTTGTATGATTAACTGCAAAGAGAAAATAATAACTCACAGTCTGGTTAAAAAAAATGTAAAAATATACATATTCCTTAATTCAAAGGCAATCTGTAAAGGCATCTGGTTTGAATTCATACTGCATGCCACATTATGCAGACACACACACACACACACATGGAAGAGAGAGAAGTGTGTTCCACCATCCTCAGGCTTTCAGAGCAAGCCTATGCAGTTTGCAGTCTGCACCACACCACGGCTATAAAACTAATTCAGTCTGAACAATATGTAAGAAAAATTTGATTTAGAGTAAAATGCAGCAAAGCGTATCATCAGTTTCTGTCTGTGTTAGCAGACTGGCCTCCAGTGCAAGCAGCCATGTCAATTGAAAAATGGCGGTGCCTTCTACTGTAACCTTGGTACAAGTCCTATCAGTGTCAGGAAATGACAAAAGTGTACACCTACACCTTTATGTGAAGGAGCGCAGCGGCCACAGCAATGCAGCTTCATTCATATCAGCAAAATGAAAATAAACTGCTAATAAATGAGTCGAGGGAGGCTGGTATTTGTCTTGGTGTTAACAGCATCTTTACCAGAATACTGTAAGTGTATGACAGGTGGCAAGACACTGGTGGTCAGCACCAGTACTGTTGGAGCTGTTATAGGGAATATTGAACCTTTATTTACATTTACTGTAAAAATGAGACAGTGTCTTGCCATACAGCCCTGTTCTAAATGAGCACACCAAAACACCCATTGATCTTCTGTACCTAACTTCTACATAAAGCTGAATGCATGCACACATTGGCCATTACTTCAACAATCAGTGAATTGAGAGATGTGAACAGATATAGAGTTGTACACATTACTGCAACTTAAAATGTTCATAAAATTGGCAAATTAGGAGTTTTGCTAAGTCCATCCTTAATGAGGGTGACAGCTTCATTTTGATTCTCCTGGAATAAATATGAAATGGTGGTGTGATTATGGGTAATATTCAGCTGGTTGACTTATAATGATTTGTATGTGAAATTTCATTTTAGTTCATATTCTTTAGTTCTCTTCTATAATGGTGGTATTATGATACGCAGCTATATCTTTAAGCAACATTAACATTAAGGTTTTGCAATAACATGACATCTGGATTAGTCAGATCTTTTTTCTGTTTTAAAATAGAATTGATGTGGTCAGTGATTTAATTTGTAATAATACACACAGTGTATTGAATGACAAGTAGCATAAGACAAGCAAAGAAGAACAAGATAAAGGAATAGGGATTGAGACAGAAACCCTGCTTAAGATGACGCTTATTTAAATCTGTAAATACTATATGCAAAGGACCATCTTAGTTTGCATTTTAGATTACAGTGAGTCAAGCAATCACTCCTGAGAACACTGAAGTTGCATCCTTCAGAAGTAAGTTTTTGAATGAATGGTGACTTTTGGTTTATGTCTTGCTTATATAGGAATCTGACTGGAAGGGCTGGACTCTTGGAGACAGAGAAAACATGACGTCAGTGGTCCTTGGTGATTTCTCTCTCCATTCAAAAGGCAAATAAGGATAAGATGTTAGCAACTGTGTTTTGCCTAACTGTATCTTCTGGGTATTTACTCACATAGAAACTTCAAAATGCTTTCGTGGAACATGTCCGTGACATTATTCACTTCAAAAATGCGGATGAATTTAAGTCTGTTTTAAGAATAAGTCAGGACTATAAAGTTTCTTTTGGAGTAAGCAAAATTTTCTCTGTGCCTCATACTGATAGCCTTTTTCCAGGTTGCTTTGGTTACTTCAACCCTGCTGCATTTTTGGTAGACCTTTGCCCAGCTGAGCACTTTAAAATGACCAATTGGATGTTTTTTGTATACAATTTAAAGGATGCATCATCACTATTATTAGTCATATCTATTACATATTGTGATGGACGGCCGGCAGCTCAACCTGGCCCGGACGCCCAAAGAATGGAAGGATGGGTGAAGGCATCTACTTTGGAACACTGCCTCCCAACTAGCCATGATACTTGCTGATTCCCAGGCACATGAGAAATTAAGATCAATCAAACATGTGTGTACCATTTGTGAAAGTGTTTATTTGATATTTGGACTTCAGTCTTCACACATTATACACTTCATGTCAAAATTTTGTCATTAGTACTATAACATGAAAAATGTTTCTGTTTTAAGAATGTGTTCAACATTTCTTGCCTCGCATTTCGTGTCATCCTACATTTACACAGATCGTTGTAGACATGGAACACACATGAAATGCATGTGTTCCAAATTAAGATATATTATTTACCCTATAAAATTCCAGGCACTTCACATGCAGATAAAGAGCTTTGAACTGGGAGAACTTTTTGTCCAAGTTGAGCTGCGGCAGTTGGTTGGATAGCAGGCTGCTTGCTGCTTGTGCTGATCGACACATTGCAAAACAAAAGACACTAATGGAGAGGTGTGAAGGAATTTAAGGTGGCCCGGGATTACAAGTTTTTTCATAGGCTTCAGGGATTCTAGTGTTAACCTGTCAGGTGTTTGCTGTGTCCAGTCCACAGTATAAGAAGGTTTTCATTTGTATTTCATATTGCATTAGATTATTGTATTTTAGTTCAAAACATAATTTAAAATATTTTGATTAAAAGTCTTTAGACATGTCCAGTTAATCTTTAAAGTCCATACCCAAGAGAAATGCATGCATTTAACATTACAGAAGTTTACAATTGATCATTTGGTTCCAAGTAAAAGAAGGTGTGAAAACACAGTATCTGCTCATCCATGATCTAAGCTGCTCATCAAAATCAGGGTTATGGGAGGCAGTGCTGCTCCTCACAGCTCTGGGTAGAAGACGGGACCCCCTTGCACTCACTAATACAGTGTCAAGTTAAAGTCTTGGACTAACCTGTTAATGTTAGCTGCACCTTATACGGTCAACTTATTTATAGATACTTTGTTATTTTTTACAGCTGGAACTAAGGCAAGGTAAATGATAAGTTTGGTATTTTTTAAATCAAATTTATTTCTTCACAATCATGATGTATACTAATTTGCTACATAAACTTGTGTTCTAAAGTGATTTTTCTTTTATGAATTTTAAAAATACCCTGTAAGGTGACAATGGGAATGAAAGGTACCAGGGTCCATAGGTGAATGCAAAAGCCTTGCAACTTACCAAATATGTCCACTTTAAAGCAGCAAAGGTTTATATTTAAGTAGAGATGATTTTATGCTTATGAGGCATCTAATGTCATATCAAAAGGTAATGATAAATAAATATTTTTTCACAGATTTTAGAAATATCTTTTTTTGATGTAAGAATATATTGCTTGTTGTTAGCTTATCTGCTCACAGTCATCATCATGGGTGGAGTTTAGACATAAATATGGAAGTTGATCAGCACAAAACCAAGCACATACTCGAAGCTGTTTAGAGCAATTTTGTCTTTTCAGAAAATGGTTTACAAATGCACATATCCAGGATATAAACAAAAACTTCAGAAGCAAAGCATTTCTAGTTTCCATCAACTTCCTTGTGGTAATCACAATACATTAAAGTTATGGTTTTTAGCATGTTGATTGGATGTAAACACTTAAATTGAAGACCTGCTGGAAGAGGACCTGTGAGCTTCTAGTGCTACTTTCTCTGTGGATGACTACCTGCAGCCAAAAAAAAAAAAATAGAAATTGTGTTCCTGATTGCCAATTATTGAAGCAAACTATAGTTCCAAAAATATTTATCGTGGGTCATTTTACAGCAGCTGCAAGTGAATTGGACTGAAATGTAGAGGCATAGAATATCAATAATGGAAATGTCATTTACTAGCAAACTGCTTACTGTATACCTGAGTAGCTTTTATGAAGTTACTGGTGCTGCTTTATAGATCTTGTGTCGTGGATTTGAATCATGGGTCTGGTCAATGTGGAGATGGCACGTTCTCACTAGACTTAGTGTAGTGGTCTCTCTATAATTTGAAATAGTTTAGTGTGAATGGGATTGTGCATGGTTGTGTGTGTGTGCCAGTTGTTCTTGAGATGAGCTGGAGCCCCTGTTTCTTGCCTTTCACACAATTCTGCGGAAGGAAAGACAGTCGTCGAGATGAGGTTTTTTTTTTTTTTTTTAAACAATCTCACAAAAAATGTTTGACTATTTTATTATTCCTTTCCAAAGTAATGTGGATACACTGATTTATAATATGTGTGCAATCTCAACAAGTGGATTAATATTGAATAACATTCTTGCCTTGAAAAAATGGATATTTGGTATCTTAAGCCTTTTTTTCATACTTGACCACTGGTACCATTCTGCCCCATTGTAAACTGTAAAAATATATAAGGTGTTTTTTAAATAAAAAAAAATGCTTCGCTTTAGAATACAATTTTATGTAGCAAATTAATATATACCATGATTGTGAAGAAATAATTTCAACTTGAAAAATACCAAAGGTAAATTATTTGCTTAGGGTCACACAGTAAAGCAGAGGTGGGAAATGAACTGAAAATCCTTGTGGTTTAAAGCCCAAACCTTCATCTAGGGCACTGACTGACTGCTTTCCTCAAATAGTCACTTATTTGACATGTGTGAGGAAAATCCATGTGGACAACTGTTAAAATAAGTTTGTTATAATATTAAGTTTAATGTCACTGTCTCTATGCAAATTGTTTTATGGATTCATTCACACGAACAGGCCAAGTATGGCACACAGGGGCTAGGCTGCATTTAGAAACCACTAGTCTAGCAGTTTGGAGAATGAGACAACTGCCAGGGTAGGCATTGTGCTATTCCTGTATTTTTGGAGGTGGGGTTGAGTCCTTTCTTTTCCTTGTTTGGAAACCAAAGAAAGCCTGCATGTGGAGCAGACAGTATATAAGGCTTGGACTGCTGCCAAGACACTTTGAAGCCAATGGACGGATGAATGGGTGATAGTGTCATTCGTTCAGAACAGCCTTTCAGTGCAGCGGACGAAAAATGGCAGACTCTATAGATCAAGATCCCACCTTGATATTGTCATGTTATTATGGCTTCCCGTCTGTAATGCCGCATAAATTGTCAGTAAAGAAAGCTAAGTTATATTTCTTCTCTTATGTGATTCTTTTTCCACGATATCACTATGGGAGGGATATCGCCTTTTGATAGATAGATAGATAGATAGATAGATAGATAGATAGATAGATAGATAGATAGATAGATAGATAGATAGATAGATAGATAGATAGATAGATAGATAGATAGATACTTTATTAATCCCAAAGGAAAATTCACATACTCCAGCAGCAGCATACTGATACAAAAAAAAAAAAAAAATTAAAGAGTAATAAAAATGTTGGTAAAAACAGACAATAACGTTGAATAATGTTAAGGTTTACCCCCCGCCCGGGTGGAATTGAAGAGTCACATAGTTGGGGGAGGAACGATCTCCTCAGTCTGTCAGTGGAGCAGGACAGTGACAGCAGTCTGTCACTGAAGCTGCTCCTCTGTCTGGAGATGACACTGTTTAGTGGATGCAGTGGATTCTCCATAATTGATAGGAGCCTGCTGAGTGCCCGTCGCTCTGCCACGGATGTCAAACTGTCTAGCTCCATGCCTACAATAGAGCCTGCCTTCCTCACCAGTTTGTCCAGGCATGAGGCGTCCTTCTTCTTTATGCTGCCTCCCCAGCACACCACTGCATAGAAGAGGGTATTCGCCACAACCGTCTGATAGAACATCTGCAGTATCTTATTGCAGATGTTGAAGGATGCCAGTCTTCTAAGGAAGTATAGCCGGCTCTGTCCTCTCTTACACAGAGAATCAGTATTGGCAGTCCAGTACAATTTATCATCCAGCTGCACTCCCAGGTATTTATAGGTCTGTACCCTCTGCACACAGTCACCTCTGATGATCATGGGGTCCAGGAGGGGCCTGGGCCTCCTAAAATCCACCACCAGCTCCTTAGTTTTGCTGGTGTTCAGGTGTAAGTGGTTTGAGTCGCAACATTTAACAAAGTCATTGATTAGGTCCTTATACTCCTCCTCCTGCCCACTCCTGATGCAGCCCACGATAGCAGTATCGTCAGCAAACTTTTGCACGTGGCAGGACTCCGACTTATATTGGAAGTCCGATGTATATAGGCTGAACAGCACCGGAGAAAGTACAGTCCCCTGCGGCGCTCCTGTGTTGCTGGCCACAATGTCAGACCTGCAGTTCCCGAGATGCACATACTGAGGTCTGTTTGTAAGATAGTCCATGATCCATGCCACTAGGTATGAATCTACTCCCATCTCTGTCAGCTTGTCCCTAAGGAGCAGAGGTTGGATGGTGTTGAAGGAGCTAGAGAAGTCTAGAAACATAATTCTTACAGCACCACTGCCTCTGTCCAAGTGGGAGAGTGATTGTTGTAGCATATAGATGATGGCATCCTCCGCTCCCACCTTCTCCTGGTATACGAACTGCAGAGGGTCGAGGGCGTGACACACCTGTGGCCCTCAGGTGGTGAAGCAGCAGCCGCTCCATGGTCTTCATCACATGTGACGTCAGAGCGACAGGCCAGAAGTTGTTCAGCTCACTAGGACATGATACCTTTGGGACTGGGGTGATACAAGGTGTTTTCCAAAGCCTCGGGACTCTCCCCTGTTCCAGGCTCAGGTTGAAGATGAGCTGTAGAGGACTCCCCAGCTCCAACGCACAGGCCTTCAGCAGTCGTGGCGATACTCCATCTGGACCCGGTGCTTTGCTGGCACGAAGTCTCCTCAGCTTTTTGCTCACCTGTGCTGTTGTAATTGTGGGTGGGGATGTCTCTCCTATGCTGGTATCAGCAGAAGGATGGGTGGAAGGTGTAGTACTCCGAGGTGAGAGTGGGTTGGGGTGGTCAAACCTGTTAAAGAAGTTGTTCATCTGGTTTGCTCTCTTCACGTCTCTCTCAATGGTGGCACCCCACTTCGAGCTGCAGCCAGTGATGATCTTCATCCCATCCCACACTTCTTTCAGGCTGTTATTCTGCAACTTCTTCTCCAGCTTTCTCCTGTACTGCTCCTTCGTCGCCCTGAGCTGGACTCTGAGTTCCTTCTGCACACGCTTGAGCTCATGCTGATCAACGCCTTTAACACTAGAATTACCAGAGCCTACGAAAAAACTCGTATATCCGGCCCACCTTAAATCGCTTCTTAAATCCGTTCACACCTCTCTGCCAGCATCCTTTGTCCTCTAAATGTGCTGATAAAAGACAAGCTGCCAGCAACCGGCTATTCCATCCCCCCACCGAGTTAGAACGTGAGCGAACTTTTCCCAGCTCACGCCTTGATTGTTTACCTGGTTATGTTTATGCCTACTACATTTTGTAACATTTATTACTAAAATATGAAAAAGTTTCTGTTTTAACAATGTGTTTACACAGATTACTTTAGAAACGGAAGTCTTCCAAATAACGATCTATCATTTCCACTGTAAAACTGCACTTCACTCCCAGGTAAACAATCAAGTCGTGAGCTGGGAAAAGTTCGCTCACGTTCTAGAGTCGGTGGGGGGGATGGAATAGCCGGCTGCTGGCAGCTTGTCTTTTATCAGCACATTTAGAGGACAAAGGATGCTGGCGGAGAGGTGTGAACGGATTTAAGAAGCGATTTAAGGTGGGCCGGATATACGAGTTTTTTCGTAAGCTCTGGTAATTCTAGTGTTAAAAGCCCTTTTCTTCTGTTTCAGAAGGCCCTTGATGTCACTTGTAATCCATGGCTCGTTGTTAGCATAGCAGCGTACTGTTCTTACTTGAACTACAATGTCCATACAGAAGTTGATGTAGTCAGTAGTGCAGTCAACAACCTCCTCAATGTTCTCACTATGTGATCCCTGCAGGATATCCCAGTCCATAGTTCCAAAGCAGTCCCTCAGAGCCTGCTTTGCTTCAGGGGACCACTTCCTGAATGAGCGTGTGGTTGTAGGTAGCTCCCTCACTCTTGGTTTGTAGTGAGGCTGAAGCAGAACCAGGTTATGATCTACTTTCCCAAGCGCAGGCAGCGGGGTGGTGCTGTATACGTCTTTAACGTTTGCATACAGTAAGTCAATAGTCTTATTTCCCCGGGTATTACAGTCCACATACTGGGAGAAGGCAGGTAATGTTTTGTCCAGCGTCATATGGTTAAAATCTCCAGCGAGTAGCACAAGCGCCTCAGGTGCTGCGTTTGTAACTTAGCAACAGTAGAATGGATGATGTCACTCGCTATCTCCACGTCTGCCCGAGGAGGGATGTAAACAATAACAACAATGACGTGTCCAAACTCTCTGGTCAAGTAATAGGGACGCAAACTTACGGCCAACAGTTCGATGTCCCTGCAGCAAGTGGAGATTTTGACGTTTACATGTCCAGAGTTTCACCACTTTGTATTGACATAGAGAGCGAGTCCACCTCCTTTGTGCTTCCTGCAGGTATTTGCGTCTCTGTCCGCTCTAACTGTGCTAAACCCAGGTAGCTCCATGTTAGCATCTGGGATGGTGGTAGTTAGCCACATTTCGCAAAAGCACAACAAACTGCATTCTCTGTAGGTCCTGACATTTTTCACCAGTGCAGCCAGTTCGTCGATCTTATTTGATATTGAGTTCACATTTCCCAGGATCACAGAAGGCTTAAAACGCCACTTTCTCGCAAGCCGCTTCATTTTTAGCTTAGTGACGGCTCTGCTGCCACGATACCGCCTTCTTACCTCGTCGGGTAATTAGGGAACCACACCGATACTGGCATTTGTTCTCAGCACTTGAAGTTGACTACTTGAATAGACGAGTCTCGGCGTGTAAAAATCCATGTCCATGTTGTAATAGTAAAAGTGTCCAGGGAACGAATCCACATAAAAGAAAGTGATAGGAGTGATCAATAAAAAATAATACATTTTTTAATATTTTTAAATTTTATTTTTAAATTTTATAATATCATATCTCTATATTTTTTGGTTACTTAAAACGCCACAATTTCAAAAGAACATATTTCCGAAGAGCTAGTGCCTGTTAAGGAAACAACAACATGCTAAGTCCACACAGGCAGAGCCTAAGTCAGGATTTAAAAATGGGGCTCTGGAGTTGTGAGGAAATAATGCCCAACCATGGTGCTACTACAATGCCTTTAAGGAAAGTATATTTCATCCATCCATCCATTTTCCAACCCGCTGAATCCGAACACAGGGTCACGGGGGTCTGCTGGAGCCAATCCCAGCCAACACAGGGCACAAGGCAGGAATCAATCCCGGGTAGGGTGCCAACCCACCGCAGAAGTATATTTCTTTTAAATAAAAAAAAAAAAAAAAAAGTGCCTGAAGACCCATGGCAGCCATATCTCTGCACGTGAAGGAGTTCTTCATTCTGTAAAGGATTCATTCTGATCTACTCTGCCTCTTCCAAACACCTGCTTTTATTTCCAACAGCTGTGAAAAAGAGGAGTCACTGAAGTTCATCTTAAGACAGCGGCTAGGAATTATTTAAAAAAATTAAATTTTTCCTTGCCTTTCTCATGACAGTAATTGGGAAAAAGGTTCCTTTGAGGCCTTTTCACAATTTGTAAAGAGGCAGGTACTCCCTCATGGAGACTGTCCACTGTTTTGTGGTTGATCCCTTGATCCCTCATCTGTGAACTGTGTATGCCTTTGATGTTCACAGTCTGGTACACTTTGAAGTCTCTGTCACCTCCCCTTAGACAGATGAAATCCCTTAGGATCTAATGTCTGTAACACTGGACCAAGAATCCATTTGAAAATTGAAATAAGTTAGACACAGCTTCTAACAGCAATGAGCCAGCTGGTGAAAGGTCAAGATGAGTTGAGCAAACAATAAGGGTAAGCCTATTTTCTGTTACATTACACAAATACAGGGTGTCCCAAAAATGTATATCTATTCATTATCCAACCCGCTATATTCTAACTACAGGGTCATGGGGGTCTGCTGGAACCAATCCCAGCCAACACAGGGCACAAGGTAGGAAACTTGCTGCAGCAGTCTGTGATGCCACATATTCAAGAGGGGTTTGGGCATGAGGTTGAATTTTATTTCCAGCAACAGGAGCTGTTGTGATTGAAGATGTATCTTGGTAAAAATAGTCGAATAGATGGATTGGAGGAAGATGTATCATTGATTCACCAGATGGCATCCCAATGGACTTAGTTTTATGGGGACATGTAAAAGATAAGGTTTATAAAAATCAATGATCTGAAGGCAGCAATTGAAGAAGAATGTGCCCAAATATAAAATGTAATGATTCATGATGTTTGCAAATACATTGGTTCGTGTTATGTGCAGTACCTGGACCAGAAGAGCCAGCAGTTTGAACACATTTGTCTTCATTAATTTCAATTATAAAGCTTACATGTATCTTAATAAACATTGTGTTTATAATCATTCAAATTATGGATACATTTTTGGGACACCTTGTATGTATGAAATGTGAGGTATAGGACTTTTTGCTGTTCCTTCATTTTCACTGACTTAACCACTGATTAGCATGTGTCTCAAAATGCCAGGTTTTGCATCATCTCAAGTTACTGGATCGGGCTGTGGAAGACGACAAATTTCCTTGAGACCAACACCGAATAATTTTTAGTTTTGTCTTTCATAGTGCTGGGCAACGATTCAAATTTTTAATTGCGATTAATTGCAGACAATCACAACAATCACATTGTTATGTTAAACATTAATGTAGTCAAATCAAATATAAAACCAAAGCTTTTTGCCACTTCCAGGGCATTAATGTTTTATCTAGTATGTTGTAGAAAAACAATTTACCCTCAGAGTCCAGAGCTACGATCACAACATTATAACAGGCACCTTCCGAGCAACAGCAAGTTAACATTTCTAAATCTGTTTTCTTTTTTATCTGAACAGATACCAACAGAAACATTTTCTTTTATCAGGAAGCAGCATAAACAGTCTATGTTCAGTAGCAACTCCTTGAGGGCTAATATTTTTTCCAAAAAACTAATTTATCTGAAAAGCGCACAAAGCAATGATTTCACACATAAATCAACATAAAACAACTGTTGCTGCCTGCTGTGCTTTTTTGCAGTTTGCGGCAGCAGTGGCTGGGCGGGGGGCGGCTTGATGGCCAGCAGGAATGCACGGTGGGCTGGCTGCCTGGCTGTCTTTGTGAGACAGATGCACGAGGGTGGCAGTTACAGTGAGACGCAATATGGTTTGTACCTCCTGTCACCGTGTCTGTCTCCCAGGCGAACGTTGCCATAGGTGCCTCAGTTACACAAATGAGTTCAGCACCACGATCAGCTGGGGACCGATTAGCTGATGCTGGTACCTCACTTTCGTTTCCGATCTACATCTCCAGATCACTTGCATCAAAATCGGAGTCTGATTCAGCAATAATATGAAAAAAGTCATCCACGGATTATTTTGCTTTGAGGATTCTCTTTGGTATCTCTCCACATGTCATTTTAGAAGCTGTTTGCTCTTTGCTACTCATGCATGCGCAGGGAATCAAGGTCAAATCAACAAAGCTAACTTTCCTTCTAGCAAAAGCATATCGAAAAGCGATGTAACAAGAAGATCACTAATCTTTATCAATCGCTAGCGAGACTGAGGCATCTCACTAGGTGGGAGTTTCCGGCAGTGTATTGTACTACATCACTTGGATCGCTCAGCCCACAGAAACGTTCACTTACCACACCATCTTCAAAATTTATATTTTACATAATTTTATATAAATTCTCGTCTTGCTATCGCCATCGTGACTTTGAAAAATCATAAGTCAAACCATCATAAGTAGGGGACTACCTGTATACACACACAAAAAATGTCCTCTACATATTCCTGCTGTATTTACACACACATATAGACCTTCTATTCCTCTCTCACATGCACTCAGACAGGACAGTGAGAAATATATGACGTAAAAAATACCTGCAGGGCTCTAGAAGTGTTTTCAACCTCTGAAGTTTGTCCATTTCAGCTGTAGTTGGCATGACAATCTTGGTGTTGTGTGTTGTGATGACATCCCTCAGTGGCTGTTCATTTCTACAGACACTTGTTATTATGTCCAGAGTCAAATTCCATCTGGTTGGAATGTCTTGCATAAACGACTCCTTCTTTTGTCCATGTTCAATTTGTTGTTGTTCTAATTCTGCAGCACTTGCTGGACTGTGCTTAAGGTGGCCCACAACTTTTCTGCATTTGGCCAGGACATCACCAAACGCAGTGTTCTGCAGAGATACTGTGATAGAATGCTGGAGACTGTGCGCGACACAGGGGATGTGTTCAAAAGGCAGATGTCTCACAGCAGCGATCATATTTCTAGCACTATCTGTACTAAGTGTACTGACTTTATTTGAAATGGCCTAATGCTGCGCAACATGGATAAAATGTTCCGCATACATTTCAGCAAAATGTCTCTCTTCTTATTTCATTACAGTCAGAGCATGTGAATGCAGCTCCCAATGTTCATCAATATAATGCACTGTAACTCCAAGGTAATTACGGACTTTCAAAATAATAATAATAATAATAACAAAAACTGCATTAATGCATGATAAAATAATTGTCAGCGTTAATTAGTTAATGCGTTAACGCGATAATAACGCGTTAACTTGCCCAGCCCTGATCTTTCAACTCCCAAGCTGAGTTATGACTTGAACTGATATAAAGAGAACAAAGTTAAAAGGGCCAGTTTTTGTGCATTGTAGTGGGTCATTTAGATCAGGGGTTCTTAACCTGAGGTCTGTGGACGATGGGTTTCTGGGGTCCGTGAGGGTCACATTAAAATTAATATTTATATTTACTATACAGCCCGATACTGTTGATTTTGAGTAGATTTAGTAGTAGTAGTAGTAGTAATAGTAGAAAATGTAGTAGAAGTAGCTCTGTTTTAATTTGCATCAGAGGATTGTATTTCATAATAACTTTTTGCATAAAAAGTTATTTTTTTAGATTGTTTACTTTAAAGTTTAATAATACTTTGTGTATGTCATATATGTATGAGACAATCAAATCTCAATAAATAAAGTACATTATATTCATTGCAGGGCGGCATGGTGACGCAGTGGGTAGCGCTGCTGCCTCGCCTTAAGGAGACCTGGGTTCGCTTCCCGGGTCCTCCCTGCGTGGAATTTGCATGTTCTCCCCGTGTCTGCGTGGGTTTCCTCCTGGTACTCTGGTTTCCTCCCACAGTCCAAAGACATGCAGGTTAGGTGCATTGGCGATTCTAAATTGTCCCTAGTGTGTGCTTGGTGTGTGGGTGTGTGTGTGCGGGCCCTGCTCAGGGCTGGCGCCCTGACCGGAGTTTGTTTCCTGCCTTGCGCCCTGTGTTGGCTGGGATTGGCTCCAGCCGCGACCCCCGTGACCCTGTAGTTAGGATATAGCGGGTTGGATAATGGATGGATGGATATTCATTGCAAGCAAAGTTGTGTTTATGTGAAAGTTTCTGGAGAAGGGGGTCCATAACTTCCATCAGATTCTTAAAGGGGTACGTGACTCAAAAAAGGTTAAGAATCACTTATTTAGATGATTAGATGCTTTCTGAAAAGGCTGAGTTCAATCAACTGTAGATAAAGCTCACTCTGTGGTATCAAAGAAACAATATGTTATATTTTTATTAATAAGCAAGAAGATATGATTGCTCCCTGTTAGGATGCTTGTCTCACCATGAAAGCCAGAGCATTTACCAAACTAAATTGATTTCTTCCTCATTGCTCTTGGCCCTGTGAAGAGACTTTGCTGATCACTTGCCCCAACTATAGGGACCCTTTGTAGGACCTTTAATCACACCTGAAGAAATTAATTTCCTTGACACCTAACTCTTGATAAGGAATTGTTATTTATGGACTACAATGACAGTTGGAGTTACTGGAATCTTGATGTAATGACTTCAGAACTTTTTACTAATGAGTCATTAAGTGAAGTCAGTTTGTCATGTCTACTAACAGTCCCCTCTTAGCAGAATACGAAGAATGAGCTATGACTCCTTGATGTAAGGAATCAAGCCAGTCAAAGAAAGAGACTGAAGGGGCAGAAAGGACTTGTTAGCTGGATATTTGGGTAAGCCACACCACCTTAACAATGGAGATTTTCTTAATAGGGAGGCCAAGAGAGGCAATCAGTTTTTGTTTTGTGTATTAGTACTTCATCTTCTGCCTACTGAATGACTTTTCCTTTCCTGCTTTCTTTATATTATTGTCTGTTGTTTGGCATTATTTTTAATGTGGCAAAATGCCCTTGTCCTGTTACTTTTGTGGGCAGAGAATTGAAGGACACTGACTGACTAAAAACTGTTATTCTACCTGCTAGTCATCCCTGAATTATACTCAGATCTTGTAGGCAGCCTGAAAATAAAGTCTTTCATATCGGTTTGCCTGTCCTTGGAAAACGTGTCTTTTGATTCTTCAATCATGGGTATTTCATATACACTAAACAAGATTGGATAATTTAGGAAATATACATATAACAAATATACATACAGTAATCCCTCCTCCATCGCGGGGGTTGCGTTCCAGAGCCACCCGCGAAATAAGAAAATCCGCAAAGTAGAAACCATATGTTTATATGGTTATTTTTATATTGTCATTCTTGGGTCACAGATTTGCGCAGAAACACAGGAGGTTGTAGAGAGACAGGAACGTTATTCAGACACTGCAAACAAACATTTGTCTCTTTTTCAAAAGTTTAAACTGTGCTCCATGACAAGACAGAGATGACAGTTCCGTCTCACAATTAAAAGAATGCAAACATATCTTCCTCTTCAAAGGAGTGCGCATCAGGAGCAGTGACTGTCAGAAAGAGAGAGGAAAGCAAACAAATCAATAGGGCTGTTTGGCTTTTAAGTATGCGAAGCACCGCGGCACAAAGCTGTTGAAGGCGGCAGCTCACACCCCCTCCGTCAGGAGCAGAGAAAGAGAGAGAGAGAGAGAGATAGAGAGAAACAGAGAAAAACAAACAATCAAAAATCAATACGTGCCCTTCGAGCTTTTAAGTATGCGAAGCACCGTGCAGCATGTCGGTTCACGAAGCAGCTGCACAGAAGGTAGCAACGTGAAGATAATCTTTCAGCATTTTTAGACGAGCGTCCCTATCGTCTAGGTGTGCGAACAGCCCCCCTGCTCAATCCCCCTACGTCACGATCAGAGAAAGTCAGCGCAAGAGAGAGAGAGAGAAAAGTAAGTTGGGTAGCTTCTCAGCCATCTGCCAATAGTGTCCCTTGTATGAAATCAACTGGGCAAACCAACTGAGGAAGCATGTACCAGAAATTAAAAGACCCAGAAATCTGCGAACCAGCAAAAAATCCGCGATATATATTTAAATATGCTTACATATAAAATCCGCGATAGAGTGAAGCCGTGAAAGGCGAAGCGCAATATAGCGAGGGATTACTGTGTACATATAACATGTTACATGTACAGTTAGGTTCATAAATATTTGGACAGAGACAACTTTTTTTCTAATTTTGGTTCTGTACATTACCACAATGAATTTTAAATGAAACAACTCAGATGCAGTTGAAGTGCAGACTTTCAGCTTTAATTCAATGGGGTGAACAAAATGATTGCATAAAAATGTGAGGCAACTAAAGCATTTTTTTAACACAATCCCTTAAATTGTTAGGGTCCATTGTAGGCACGGAGCTGGACAGTTTGACATCCGTGGCAGACCGACGGACGCTGAGCAGGCTCCTGTCAATTATGGAGAATCCACTGCATCCACTGAACAGTATCATCTCCAGACAGAGGAGCAGCTTCAGCGACAAACTGCTCCACTGACAGACTGAGGAGATCGTTCCTCTCCCACACTATGCGACTCTTCAATTCCACTCGGGGGGTAAACATTAACATTATACAAAGTTATTGTCTGTTATACCTGCATTTTTATCACTCTTTTTTTAATATTGTTTTTTATCAATATGCTGCTGCTGGATTATGTGAATTTCCCCTTGGGATTAATAAAGCATCTATCTATCTATCTATCTATCTATCTATCTATCTATCTATCTATCTATCTATCTATCTATCTATCTATCTATCTATCTATCTATCTATCTATCTATCTATCGAATTATAATAATCTTAAGTATGTTAACAAGGTACAAATACACATATAACAATAATTATATATCTGTAGTTTAACAAAGTGTTTTACTAAGTGTAAAGTGATTCAAATTGCACATACTTGTTAGTTACAATTTTATAGTACAGTATGTCAATCACTGGAACAGTTTATGGCACACAAGGGGTCTCCGCCCCCTGCTCGCTTCGCTCGCCTACCCCCGGCGTTGGGTATCCTGAAATACATTAGTCGAGCTCGTTCGTTTTGGAGCCGTGCCCGCTTTGCCCGCGGCATTTCAGACGCGCGTTGTAGGCACCTGCATTCATTGATTTTATCCAGGCGGGCTCGTGTTTGTATATCCGTCAGTCGAGGTCGTTCGTTTTGAACCCGTGCCTGCTTTGCTTCCGCAGTTTCAGACGTGCGTTGTAGGCGCCTGCGTTCATTGATCTTATCCAGGTGGGCTCGTGTTTGTATCGTTGAGCTGCATTGTGTTTGAATTTGGTGTAAAGCGTTCAGCGGTTTGTACAATCCCAAGCAGCACATTATTCCTAACTTCACTCCGCAGTAGTGCCACTCACAATATGGTGGTGACGCCTGCGCCTTCACTCCGCAGTAGTGCCACTCACATTATGGCGGTGACGCCTGCGCCTTCCGAACTATCTTTGTGGACCTGTGGGGCCTCCGTAGCCTCTCACGTTTGACTCTGGGGTGCAGCGCAGAATCCTCTTTTGTGTGTGGCTGTGTCGGTAGTCGTTAGCTATGGGCACATTGTTGCTTCATTTCTCATTCACGTTAGTTGAGCTCTTTCGTTCTTGGGCCGTGACTCCTTCGTTTGCGGTGGATAAGACTTCGCTTGCAGTTTATGAGACGCGCGCCTGCGCAGTACGTCTCATGGTCCCATCGCCGTGTACCTGCGTCCATATCCGGTTTATTCTTGGTTAGTAATATGGATAGCCATAGCACACTGGAACATACCACCTCAGCTGATGGGTGTGTCATTATACAGCCTATTGGCTGAGAGTAGGAATGATCTCACATAGCACTCCTGGGAGCAACACAGTTATCTCAGTCTATTATTAGGTGTGCTCCTCTCTTTACCCAAAACCTCACACAGGGGTGAGAGTCATTGTCTGGAATAGTAAGCAGAGTGACCTCTTTTCTACCACGTCCCCCAGTAAGTACAGCCTGACTCCCAAGAATAAACTAGCCTTTTTAATCAGTTTATTTAGTCTGTTTGCATCACCTACATTATTGTCATTTCCCTAGCACACTGCCACATAGAAAGATACACTGGCCACTACAGACTGGAAGAAAACATATAAGCATGTTCAATCTCTGTTGGAAATAAAGGCGACTCTTACCTTTCTTGTGTACAGCCCATTGTTCAGATGCTCCTCAAGATATCTGTATGTCCCCACAACCCCCATATCTTGACCAACAATGAGAAGCAGGAGCAGACCCTACCTGAAGCCATTCACTGCTTTGTCTTACTGATGTTAAGGTGAAGGTGGTTCAGTTTTCACCATTCAACAAAGTCCTTCACTAATTCAATTCATTTTCTTGCTTAATGCTGATACACTCATCTATGGAGGTGCCATCAGACAATTTCTGCAGAAGACATGATTCAGTATCTATATTACTAAACCACAGTTTAATTTATGCATGGACGCACCGAAACGCATGCGCACTGAGCTCAAACGCAGTGGCTTCCCACAGTCAGTAGGTGGCGCCCACTTCAGACACACCAGAAGCAAACACGTCACGGCTCCACAATGAAAGAGCTCAACTAACGGAAATAAAAACGAGCCCATATGGATAGACACAATGAACGAAAGCAACAACAATGAACCTAACCCACACCTAAACTTGCTGTGCTCCACTCTGCCAGCAGTTGGTGTCAGCAAAGGCAACGGAATCACGTCTCCACAAAACGAAACCGCCTTAGTACAGATATGCTTATTTAATTAAATGACATTTCCCCAGACGCACCCACCCTCCATGATATGTCATCCATCCAAATATCGGACGGAACAGAAACTGATTGCCATTCTTGGATTTACGATTCTCTAGAGAATCGCGGGCTTACTTGTTGTATCTAAAGTCTGAGGTGTAAATAGGAAGGGAGCCAGTACAATTCACTGCACTACTCATTATCATGGCGGATACACAGTTCTTAAGCTGTGGTCTGCCAGTTAAGCAGTTCATTATTCTGGATACAGTGGTAACATCGATCCTCATTAACCAGATCTTCCTGCCCAAAGCAGTTTGGGCTGTATGATGTTAAATGCACTGGAGATTTCAACAAACAACATCCTAACTCAGATACCCTGTTTCTCAGGATGGGAGTAGGCAGACAGATGGCAGCATCATCCACCACTATGCGGTTTCAACTAGGAGGAGGTATAATGTGATCGCCCAGACATTTGCCTCAGGAAATTTATCTTTGTGGACACCTCTGCTGTTTTCTGCCTGTGGCTGCTGGTTGTGTGCGTGAAGCAAAGACATGCCCAGACTACAAAATACTTAACTGTAAACTGGTGAAGGGTTTAAATGGACACACATAACAGGGTTACTTGAGGGGAAATCGACATGTGTTAACCTGATTTTCAAGAGACTAATTTGCTGGTTCCTCTAACTTCAAGAAGAATATACATATTGTGAGAGGCACCCATGGCCATTACCCGGCTGGGACGCCAATGGACTAGAAAGACCAGGGGAGAGAGCACCGGTGAAGCAATACCTCCCCTGGGACACTAAAGAGCATCCCTCCTGGGTAGCTATGGCACCACAGATTCCCACAGGGCACCCTGGGACTTGGGGTTTGGTTATAGCCCTATTCGGTTCCCTGGGGCCACCAGGGGGAGCTGCATAACCTTTTACTGGACTTTTACCACACCTGGGATTGATTGCAGGTAACACTGATGAACCACCTGGAGCACTCCCAGGAGCGGAATAAAAGGAGCCAGAGTCAGGAGGAAGTGAACAAAGCTTGCCAGGAGAGCAGTGGAGGCAGAACAGGGTTAGGAAGAGGATACTAATAATACTATAATTGGATACTAACCTCAGCTTTTCTGTTTCTCTTTGCGGTACTCAAATGTGGCACTTGGTGCCACGGCCCACCCGCCAAGTTGTTTTGCCTGCCTAAGGTAAAGTCATCCCTGATGGAGGATCGCAGGAATCGTGGGAAAGAGGGGTCTTTTCATCGGATTGGCTGGGCCAGCACTGTTTCACCCATGGAATGGCCAAATGGGGGAGGCAGCTTGATGGATGAGGTCTCCAGGACTCTAAAAATATCCAAATCTTATTATGTGATATCATCTACTGTTAAATTCTGCTCCGTGCTTCTAAAATTTTTACTTTTTTTTTTACTTCTAAAAAAAAAACTTTTTATTTTATACTGTATTGAGGATTTGTTCTGTTCTGTGTATTGTATTGTATTGACCCCCTTCTTTTGACACCCACTGCACGCCCAACCTACCTGGAAAGGGGTCTCTCTTTGAACTGCCTTTCCCAAGGTTTCTTCCATTTTTTCCTACAAGGTTTTTTTGGGAGTTTTTCCTTGTCTTAGAGAGTCAAGGCTGGGGGGCTGTCAAGAGGCAGGGCCTGTTAAAGCCCATTGTGGCACTTCCTGTGTGATTTTGGGCTATACAAAAATAATCTGTATTGTATTGTAAGAGAGAAGGAAGAAGGAAAGTAAGGGTGATATCTCATATTGTGTTTGGGAAATGTGAGACTGTAGGGAATAAGACAAAAGTGCACCGCCACGGGAATAAATGTTGGCTTCTTAGTCTGGTGTGTCCGGGGTATGGGGAGCTATATGTCCCCGATGTCCACAATATCATTTTTGAAACCATCCATCTATCCATCCATTGTCCAACCCACTGAATCCGAACACAGGGTCACGGGGGTCTGCTGGAGCCAATCCCAGCCAACACAGGGCACAAGGCAGGAACCAATCCCGGGCAGGGTGCCAACCCACCGCAGGACACACACAAACACACCAAGCACACACTAGGGCTAATTTAGAATCGCCAATCCAGCTAACCAGCATGTCTTTGGACTGTGGGAGGAAACCGGAGCGCCCGGAGGAAACCCACGCAGACACGGGGAGAACATTCAAACTCCATGCAGGGAGGACCCGGGGAGCGAACCCAGGTCCCCCAACTGCGAGGCAGCAGCGCTACCCACTGCGCCAATGTGCCACCCCATTTTTGAAACCATGTTTCTTTAATTAAATAGATTGTTAAAACACATGTAAATGCACTCATTGTAAAAACTGACACTTCCAATCCCCCCGATCTTTTCAGATTAAACCAAATTATGTTGGTGTGATTTCTTCATCAGTCAGTTTGAATAAGATGGCAGCATCATCCACCCCTATGCGGTCCTGGTTGGCAGAGGGTCAACTGCTGTTCTGACCAGGGGCTGCAAGTGAGCCAATATTAGCCTGTCCAAGGTCCTCATAATGTGTGAGGTCAGAACCACTGGTCAGTAGTCATTTAGGAATTTTGGCAGCATTTTGGCAGCTTTTGTTTGGTCAGACTCAGATTGAACATATGTTGAAAAACTACACGCAGTTCTGTAGTTGACAGTTGTGTCAATATGATATTTTTAATAAATTTGCAAATATTTCTAAAATCTTGTTTTCACTTTGTTATTATGGAGTACTGGATATTGCTTGATGAGGGGAAAAATGAATTTAAAATGATTTTAACGTGAGGTTGCAAAATTAAGAAAATGTGTAAAAAGCTAAGGAGTTTGAATATTTTCTAAAGGCACTGTATATGAGATGTATATATAATGTATATGTGAATTGAAACACAGAAATTGAGATTGAGAGAGAAAGAGAAGGGTTTTTTAATGCCTTTACAAAAGCAACAGTGAAACCGTGCATTACCATTCACTGAAGTATGAATAAGATACAAAATCAATAAATAGATGGCAATGTTTCAGCAGGATGTGCAAGAGTGTTACTTTCAAAAATTATGAGAGAAGACGTTATCTACCACAATGAGCTCCAAATGAAAGGGAAGGACAAAGAGGAGTTAATGACATACTAAAGGCCCACCTAATCTTATCTTCAGGGTGCTATAAAACACACAGGGCCTGCTGCTTTCCTTGTATGGAGTATAAATCATTACCTCAGAGCTCCAATGATCTCCTTATTCATCTAGTAATATCTTTTGCCGGCATGATGCTACACTATCTTTTGTAGCCTCGCTGCAGTGACTTACTGCTCTCAGCCTCCTAAGCAGGCGCTGCTAGAACTTCATATTTCATGAGGCGCTAATTAGTTTGATAAGTAATGCTGAATTGTGTACAACAACAGATTTCTAATAGATAAGCTATTAGTCTACAGTATGTAATTTCTGTTCTTAAAAGAAAAAAAAATGCACAAAGCTGGATAACAAAAAAGGGGTGCATTGATAGGAAATGCCAAAGTAGATAATAAAAGTGGGAAATTCATGGCTAATTATTACTACTGACAGCCAAAAGAGAATCAACAGCAAGTCGCCTTGTCTGGACAAGAAGAAATATTCTCAATATCATGTTTGCCATATTTCTTGATGCATATTCAGCCTCATTGCTTCATTTCCATTTTTTTCTAATCACCGTTTCTCTGATCTTGAGAGAATAGAATCCCATCTTACTCCCACAGAAAACAGAAGCATTGCTGTGTCTTTATGTGCGCTTTAATGGTTTTGTAAATTGACTTTGGCATGCAGCTGCCCACTCCTGATATTTTAGCCGCTTGCTGAATCGGTCAAACCTCCATGAACCCAAGGATGTGCGGGGTCACATCTGTCTGCTCATCTCATCAAGCTGCTGGATATGTCTTTTTTTTCCTAAACCCGCTAGATGGTTAAAGAATAGAAATGAGGGAGAGTGTAACATTTAAGCAAGCAAAACATTTTTCTGAAATGTCATAGTTTCATCCAGGGGAGACATTCATTTTTTTTTCCAATTTATTTATATGTGTGCATGTATGTGGGGGATTGTTTATTTTTATGATGGATTCTAAATCTTTTTCCTCCTTTTTATTTGAAACTACGGATTAAAAAAAAATCCATTTAATGCTTATGGTAGATTACCCTGCCCTAAAAGACTTATGGGGCAGTCGTGTCTAAAGTTTTCTTTAAATTATAAGATCCTTAAGTAAGAGGATTAATTTTTATGTTCTAATTTAAAGAAAAGTTCAAGCAGAGGACAGCACTCCTTCAATAATCACATTCAATTAATCATTCATACAATAAAGCTGACTTTTTTGTAAGGCCATGCACAATTCTCCTCCTCTTTCAAAATATTAAGACCTGCCCAAGATTACTGTACTTATTTTACACATGGATTTAAAGAATGCCAGTTCTTATGAGGAATAATGAAAGGAGATTTCCAGGTCTCTCTCTCCCTCTTTCCCTACATTTACTGACTTATTAAAGATTACCTACCTTCTTTTTCCCCCTAGTGTTTTGCCCATTTTGAACAGTTACAGTCTGCAGTCTTCCTCCATGGGTGCTTGATTTCCACTTTCACTTCATCTCTCATCTGTACTCCATTTTTGTTTACTCTTTGCAGTATTACATGCAAATGTGCCATCCTTGATCATTTCTCACTTGCCCCTGCTTCTGCTGCATTTGTATGCCTGAGCATTCAGTTGTTGCTTCTTCCCCACCTTATATCTGTTGTGATGTAGTGATATAAAGATGAACAAAAATAGTGTGAGTCTTTCTGAAAGCAGGCCAACCAGACTAACTATAGCCTGACTCCTAGGCAGTGAGCCCCAAACTCTACAGGCAGGCCTCAGCTTGCAAGGCCCAAAAATGGGGCACTGGCTTTAAACATGAAAAACATATCTCAGATGTTCCAGAAATATATAAAAATCATTTTAAGTAACAGAATTCTCTAGCTTGATAAGACAATTCCGTACAATGATCTTTTCAAATACAGAATTAATTGAAAATAAACCAAAAGAAGAACAAAAAAAATAGCAAAAGACAAAAATAGAAGCCAAAAGGATATGCCTAAAAGGCAATCCAGGGCAAACAAATCCAAGACATAATACAAATAGCAAAATTCAAGAACAGAAGCAAGTATGTGATAAACTAGAAATCAGAAGAAATGCAATGGTTAAAATAATACCTCTGACAATGCAAGATGATCCACTGAAGGAGAGCCTCACATATAAAGGCATAGGATGCTACTTCAGCAGATGACGTCAATGTATGAACACTTAAAGGCACAGTACAGAAATATCAAAATAATAAACAGAAATTACACAATCACATGAAAAATAATAAGGCAAAACCAACAACGACAACAGAGAAACTACACGCAGGCAAGGAAATTAACCCTGGCTACAACATATCAATATCCACTACAAGTCATTATCTCCTCTTACTGGTAAATGTTTCAATCACTCTTCAAGTGACTCTCGAACTCCCACTACTTGGCAGTTATCCTTCCCACCACAGCACGTATCATAATTGTTGTGTCAACTCTTACCTCTGCTCGGCATCAGAAGTGTCTTGAGAGCCCACCTTCTCACACAGAATCTTCTTGGACCTCATCATGTATCTGGTTTGATATCTGTTTCAACCAATTCTAATAAAATTCTCCTGCTCCCAGATGTTCAAAAGGTGGCTGTGTGGATTTTTACTTCACTATGGACACAGTGGCCTACTTCTCTGCTGCAGTGTTTATGTCAGTTAATTATAAACACCGATGAGCTATAAAATGTAATGGCATCCTTCTTGCTTTTTATTATATTCACCTTTGAATATTTCATTTTGATGTTGTGGTGCAATCGAACTTGCACTGTGGAAATGCAAAAAAAAAGAAAAAAAAAACAGAAACAGTAATTTTTTAACCCACTTATTACTGAACAGGGTTGCAGGGGCTGCTGGAGCCTCTCCCAGTTAGCATAAGGCCAAAGGCAGGAATAATCCTCTGGACAGGGCGTCAGTCCATTGCAGGGGCAACACACACACACACACATCCCAACCACACAGCAACCACAAACTATAATCAAAATAGTATTGACAATTCACCTAACCTGCATGTCTTTGGACTGTGGGAGCATCCAGAGAAAACCCATGTGGACATTGGAAGAACATGCAAACTCCACGTAGCAAGGACCTGGGACACCAACCCAGGTCTCCTTACTGCAAAGCACCCATGCAACCACTGGGCCACCATGTAACCCAAAACAGAAACAGGATTATGTAAAAATGTATGCCAGATTTAGCCATTCAACATTTGCTTCTTTCTGGTCACAATCTACTTTCCTATCTCGGTTAACAAATCAGAAATATGTCTGCACTAAGCCCATTGATTTCTTTGCCGCTCTACCAACACCTCCGCTTGTCTAGTCTCTCCCTTTGAAGACCTTGCTCCTGCCTCTCACTGCTCTTTCATTGAATCCCATTTTCTCACAGCCCTCTTTATCCACTTTCCTGACTAAATCTTTTTCCACATTCTGAACCTATCTGGATTTTAATGTTGGACTCAATTTTCCCAGCTCTTCCCCAGATCACTGCACTTTGTTTAGTAGTTGATTTTCTTGTACTTATTCAGTTGCCTCCTCTTCTCATCCCTGGAATATTTAATTCTACCATTTGTCTCTTGTACGTTATATGTGGCTCTAGTCCTTTCTTCATCAATGTGTGCATTTACATGAACGAACAAAACAAGGAAAAGGTGATAAAGGCAGAAACCTGGTTCTTTAAAAACCTCCATTTACATGCACAAGTCACATATGGAGCTCTCCTTTGTCAAAATGCTCCAATATCATAAAAATGAGCAAAAAAAACAAAGAAAAACAAAAAAAAATCATCAACAGCCTATGTCTCCCAAGCAGCGAGAGGAGAGTTAACTTTTAAAAGTAAATTAGTTACATTACTGATTACTAACTAAATATGTTATAGTTATAGTTATTATAAAATGTAATGCATTAGAAACCGTGTCTTACCTTTGCAATACATTTTCTTCTTTTGTATGAAAACTTCACATTTCACTGGCAGGCATTTGTGATTAAATCCTAAGCCCATACATGAACCTTCATGAACGTGACCAGAAATGTGGCCTAATGTTATAATTTTCTTGTGTTTTATAAATACATTTACTCACCAAACAATATCCATCCTCTTTTTACATTCCCATCCTGAGTAATTGAAGATGGGCTGTATGGACACTGGCCACTGCATCACCATCTTTTACAATATCTATTGCAAATTGCTAGACTAAAACTAACTGACAATTTATTTATAGGTTTCTCTTACTGGATTGCATGCAGCACACTCCTTTCTGCTTGGCTGTGTGACTAAGCCCTGCAAAGCAGCCACATACCGGTACATTTGCTTCTTGCCTGACATTCAGTGCTGCTGGGATAGTAATAAAGCAGGGATATTTACTTCAGTAAAATAACTACTGCATTAGGTTACTTTAAAAAAAGCATTTGAACTATTTAATGCATGTTACTTTTAACACAGTACCCCCAACACTATTCCAGAGACTGTGCAGTTGAGCAAGAACTGTAGTTCAGCTCACCAACATAAATTTACTGATTTCAGAAATATTGAGATTATTTCAACTAGGAGGAGGAATAATGTGATCGCTCAGACATTTGCCTCAGGAAATTTATTTTTGTGGACACCTCCGCTGTGTTCTGCCTGTGGCTGCTAGATGTGTGGGTGAAGCAAAGACATGTGCAGACTACAAAATGCTTAACTGTAAACTGGTTAAGGGTTTACATGGACACATAACAGGGTTACCTGAGGGGAAATTGACATGTGTTAACCTGATTTTCAAGAGACTAATATGCTGGTTCCTCTAACTTGAAGAACGGGATGCCCTTTTCAAGAGAAGACCGGGGGAATAGGCGTACTACCAGGAGTACCTCCCCTGGGACATGAGAGGGCAGCCCCCTTGGTTTACATTGGGGCCACGGAATTGGAGCTCAGAAGCTCAACCCGGTGGGGGTCTGTGGCCACCACCAGGGGGCACCTGGACAGTTCTAGAGAATGGGTAGATAGATAGATAGATAGATAGATAGATAGATAGATAGATAGATAGATAGATAGATAGATAGATAGATAGATAGATAGATAGATAGATAGATAGATAGATACTTTATTAATCCCAAGGGGAAATTCACATACTCCAGCAGCAGCATACTGATAAAGAACAATATTAAATTAAAGAGTGGTAACAATGCTGATAACAATGCAGGTATACAGACAGACAATAACTTTGTATAATTTTAACGTTTACCCCCCCCCCCCCCCCCCCCCCGGGTGGAATTGAAGAGTCACATAGTGTGAGGGAGGAACGATCTCCTCAGTCTGTCAGTGGAGCAGGACAGTGACAGCAGTCTGTCGCTGAAGCTGCCCCTTTGTCTGGAGTTGATACAGTTTAGTGGATGCAGTGGATTCTCAATGATTGACAGGAGCCTGCTTAGTGCCCGTCGCTCTGCCATGGATGTCAAACTGTCCAGCTCTGTGCCTACAATAGAGCCTGCCTTCCTCACCAGTTTGTCCAGGCGTGAGGCGTCCCTCTTCTTTATGCTGCTTCCCCAGCACACCACTGCGTAGAAGAGGGTGCTCGCCACAATCATCTGATAGAACATCAGGTATGCAGGATTTCCGCCACAACCCAAAGTGTTGCCAGAATAGGAGCGGGGTTCCTATGCAGCACTTCTGCCACACCCAGAAGTGCTGCCAGATGTTAATCAAGAGACACCTGGAGAACTTCCGGGTGCACTATAAAGGAGGCCGCCTCACTCCATTCAGTGGCCAGAGTCGGGAGGAGGAGGATGAAGCTTAGGAAGAAAGGAGTAGAGGCAAAGAAAGGAAATGAAGGACGGAGTATTGTTTCCAGTGGAGCACTGTGTTGTGTGCGGGACATTATTGTAGAAATAAATGTGTGTTATTTTGGACAGTCTGAGTCCGTGTCTGTCTGTAGCTGGGCTGATCTTCTACAATACATATTGTGACTGGAGCTACAGCCATTACGGAATGGAAGGACCAGGGGAGAGAGCATCAGTGAAGCAGTAACTACCCTGGGACACTAGAGGGCATCCCTCCTTGGTGAATATGGCACCACAGATTCCCGCAGGGCACCCTGGGACTTGGAGTTTGGTTATAGCCCTATTGAGTTCCGTGGGGCCACCAGGGAGAGCTGCATAACCTTTTACTGGACTTCTACCCCACCTGGGAGTGATTCCAGGTAACACTGATGAGCCACCTGGAGTACTCCCAGGAGCGGAATAAAAGGGGCCATTCAAGGAGCCAGAGTCGGGAAGAAGTGGACAAAGCTTGCCAGGAGAAGAGTGGAGGCGAAACAAGGAAGAGAGAAGGAAGAAAGGAAAGGAAGATGTCTTGTATTGTGTTTGGGAACTGTGACACTGTGAGAAATGAGACAAAAAAACACCTCCCAAGGGAATAAACGTGTCTTGTGTGCTGAACTTGGCTCCTGTGTCTGGTGTGTCCAGGGTCTGGGGAGCTGTATGCCCCAAGTGTCCACAATATCGTTTTTGAAGCCATGTTTCTTTAATTAGGTTATTAAAGCACATATGAATGCACTCATTGTAAAAACTGACACTTCCAATCCCCCCTGACCTTTCTAGTTTAAACCAAATTATGTTGGTGTGATTTCTTCATCAGTCAGTTTGAATAATTTCCTCCCTACTAGTACCCTCCATGTCATGCTCTCCTTAGTAGAACCTATGCTTCTTTTCCTGCTATTTACCAGTTTCTAGTAATCCTCTTACCATATATCATTTTCTTTTGTTTTCCTTAGGATTAGGATGTTGCCTTCTTTGATAGTCATTTCTATTTCATTCCCGGCAGCTGATGGGTATGCTTGTTTGTGTGTGTTGTTCTCCACTTGTTGACTTATATGGCAATAGCCTTCTGAATAATTTATGTATGCTACATCTTTGTTATGTATGGATATTATAGTAATGTGCTTGTGCATTATTCTAGTTGGAATGATATCTGCACTGTTGAATCTAATCCATGAATTATATCACTTTATTAGGCACACCTGCCATTCCCAGATCATTATCCCTTCATTCACTCAGAGAATAGTTTATGCATGCATTACTGTTTAAAGCAGTCAGGTACTAGCAGACTGCATATGAGCAGTTCAGGGGCAAAGTGGCCAACACTTGATATTTACATGGTTTGAAATTAGAAATGTAATTGTCCCTCATATGCCAGCAAGATTCTATCAGGAATAGCAGCCGTGCTTGAATTATCATACACAACTGTGTTGTGGTTGTATGAAATGTTGGCTACCACTGAAAAAAAGTAAAAAGAGGCTATGCTAGTCCCGTTGGTCAGAAACAGAACATTGATGAAAGGTTGACATGACAAATGCAGAAGAAGAGACAGCTGCAGTCTGGCAACAAACAGTGAAGTATGATGGGATGTCAAACAATGCACAGTATATCAGAAAACAAAACTAGGCATTGTTTGTCATGGATGGGATGTGGGAGCTGACTTCTAGATTCTTTGGCTAAAAATAATAAGATATGGTAGCAGTGGTGTAGGTAACACAAACACCAAATACTGGAGGATTTGAAATATATCACCTGATGCATTCTGGTCCCTGCTGATTGAAGCAAATGACAGGATTAAACTATGGCAAAATGCTCTGTGAGCCCATAATGAAAAATGTATTGGCGTGGAGTGAATGTCACATGTTATCTGAATGAAACTGCTAATCTGGTGCATTTCTTGGTGGTAGTAGTGTATCCTTCTTTGAACTGGTGTTACCAGAAAATGCGATAGTGAATTTAAATTAATGTGCATGCCTTTCCAGTTACCAGAACTGAATCCTTTTGAGCATCTGTGGAAGAAGGTACTGTAAGCTATTTTGAAAAGGGGAGTAACAATAGGCTAAAGCAGATGGACAGTTCCATTGCAAATCAATGACTCATTACTTACATCATCATTTAATGATTATTTGAACCACTCAATTGATCATTTGTATTCCAGTTGTATCCAGATAGGCTGTAAGCTTGTTATACATGCATTACATTTACACTAGAAATTTTAAGATCATCATTAGCAGACAGAAACATATGTAGTAATTTTTTTCTTTCCCTAAGCAAAATAACAATCTGACAGCTTCCTTTGTTGTGAGATTTAACATGTTGGGTTTTGTAAGCTTTATGCATTGTTACTCCTAATGATAGCCCTCAGAAGAAGTTGTCAACTTGTTACGAGAAGACAAGACAGGTAGAGGATGTTCTATGAGGCTGAAACTGTGCTGCTGCTGGACTGGTCTGCCTGCTACTACTAGAGATGCCTCTTCGATCTCAGCTTTTAAATCCAGGCTGAAAACTCATTACTTCGGTATAGCATATCCTGAATAGAGCTGCTGATTTACTATGCATACCACATCTCTGTTGTTAATCATTTGTACTAAAATATAAGTTGTGGACACTGGCCCGGACACAGACAGGTGGACACCGTAGGTTTAACACCACACACACGTTTATTCATAATTTACTATTTACAATGACGCACACAACCCACTGCCCCAGCACCAATCACCCTCAAGTTCGGCCTCTTCACAATGCCTCTCTCTTCTGGTCCGCCTCCACTCCTCTCCTCCGAGCTCCGTCCTTCTTCCACCCGACTCCAGCCATCGAATGGAGGGAGGCGGCCCCTTTTATGTTCACCCGGAGGTGCTCCAGTTGCTTCCCGATGAACTTCCGCTGGCACTTCCTGGTGTTGCGGAAGTGCCGGCTGTGCACCCGGAAGCATTTCGGGTGTCCCTGGTCTAGGTCTACCCCAGCACTTCCGGGTGTGGCGGAAGTGCTGAGGGCCAGGGCTCCTCAGGCATCTGGGCGCCCCCTGGTGGTGACTATGGGCCCCTATAGGGTTGAGCTTCCATGCTCCTTTCCCGTGGTCCCCATAGCCACCAGGGCGGTCGCCCCCTTGTGGTCTGGAGGAGGCGTAATCCCTCCTTCGGTCCTGCCGGGCATCCCGGCTGGGTGCCACCCCCAGCCGCTCGCCGCACAGTATGTACAGTGCATCCGGAAAGTATTCACAACGCATCACTTTTTCCACATTTTGTTATGTTACAGCCTTATTCCAAAATGGATTAAATTCATTTTTTCCTCAGAATTCTACACACAACACCCCATAATGACAACGTGAAATAAGTTTACTTGAAGTTTTCACAAATTTATTAAAAATAAAAAAAACAGAAATCACATGTACATAAGTATTCACAGCCTTTGCTCAATACTTTGTTGATGCACCTTTGGCAGCAATTACAGCCTCAAGTCTTTTTGAATATGATGCTACAAGCTTGGCACACCTATCCTTGGCCAGTTTCACCCATTCCTCTTTGCAGCACCTCTCAAGTTCCATCAGGTTGGATGGGAAGCATCGGTGCACAGCCATTTTAAGATCTCTCCTGAGATGTTCAATCAGATTCAAGTCTGGGATCTGGCTGGGCCACTCAAGGACATTCATAGAGTTGTCCTGAAGTCACTCCTTTGATATCTTGGCTGTGTGCTTAGGGTTGTTGTCCTGCTGAAAGATGAACCGTCACCCCAGTCTGAGGTCAAGAGCGCTCTGGAGCAGGATTTTCATCCAGGATATCTCTGTACATTGCTGCAGTCATCTTTCCCTTTATCCTGACTAGTCTCCCAGTCCCTGCTGCTGAAAAACATCCCCACAGCATGATGCTGCCACCACCATGCTTCACTGTAGAGATGGTATTGGCCTGGTGATGAGCGGTGCCTGGTTTCCTACAAACGTGACTATTGGCATTCACACCAAAGAGTTCAATCTTTGTCTCATCAGACCAGAGAATTTTCTTTCTCATGGTCTGAGAGTCCTTCAGGTGCCTTTTGGCAAACTTCAGGCGGGCTGCCATGTGCCTTTTACTAAGGAGTGGCTTCCGTCTGGCCACTCTACCATACAGGCCTGATTGGTGGATTACTGCAGAGATGGTTGTCCTTCTGGAAGGTTCTCCTCTCTCCACAGAGGACCTCTGCAGCTCTGACAGAGTGACCATTGGGTTCTTGGTCACCTCCCTGACTAAGGCCCTTCTCCCCCGATCGCTCAGTTTAGATGGCCGGCCAGCTCTAGGAAGAGTCCTGGTGGTTTCGAACTTCTTCCACTTACGGATGATGGAGGCCACTGTGCTCATGGGGACCTTCAAAGCAGCAGAATTTTTTCTGTAACTTTCCCCAGATTTGTGCCTCGAGACAATCCTGTCTCAGAGGTCTACAGACAATTCCTTTCACTTCATGCTTGGTTTGTGCTCTGACATGAACTGTCAACTGTGGGACCTTATATAGAGTGTGTGCCTTTCCAAATCATGTCCAATCAACTGAATTTACCACAGGTGGACTCCAATTAAGCTGCAGAAACATCTCAAGGATGATCGGGGGAAACAGGATGCGCCTGAGCTCAATTTTGAGCTTCAAGGCAAAGGCTGTGAATACTTATGTACGTGTGCTTTATTAATTTTTTTCATTTTTAATAAATTTTCAAAAACCTCAAGTAAACTTTTTTCACATTGTCATTATGGGGTGTTGTGTGTAGAATTCTGAGGAAAAAAATGAATTTAATCCATTTTGGAATAAGGCTGTAACATAACAAAATGTGGAAAAAGTGATGCGCTGTGAATTTATATATAATATGTATTTATATATAATACGCTACCGTGGATGTTAGTTTGTCTGTCCAGGATTTTAAATCACTTGTAGTTCGCAAACCGTTTGAACTATTGACCTGAAATTTGGTACACATATTCTATGTGACGTCTACTATCTGCTTTCGGGGTGATGATTGACCTCCAAGGTTATTCCTCTTTTTATTTTATTTTAATGTAGAATCAACTCTCGGCAGCACCCAGCAGGGCAGCCGTGAGGCGCATGCGTACGGGAACCGTTCTCATCCCTACTACCTTCGCTGTCAATTCCCCTATCTCTTCATATCTTAAGTCTTCAATCTGCCTCAAGAATGATTTAAGTGCCAGCTTAAGTAAAAAATTAAAGAAAACTACTAAGGAATTGCAACACAAACACTGACTTAATTAGTTTTAACACGAACAAATGCCGACGAAAGAAGAGAAGGGTGAAGAAAAGAAGAGCTGCTCAGGAAGCAGCAAGCGCATCAAACTCTGAGCAAACGAATGCTAAATGTACAGAGAAAGAGGATGAAAACTATGAATGCTCAAGTCAAGTGTATTCACTGTATATTATCGTGCAGTGCGCCATTACTGGTATAATATAATTATAAACTGTTACTAACCTAAGTTTGTTTCTCTTCTCGGTATCCTCTTGTGGCACTTTGTGCCACTGCTCAACTGGTAAGTTGTTTGCCTGCAATGAAAAAGTCATCTCAGATAAAGGAGCAGTGGAATCATCAAGTGGAAGGGTCCTTTCATCAGACTGGCCAGCCCAGAACTGACTTAGCTCTAGAATGGCCAGTAGATAGCTACTTGGCCGAGGTCTCCAGGACTTGGCTTGTCTGACTTCTTTTCTACAATCTGGCAGTGGTTCTACCATTAGATAATGAACAGATAGTGTTGTTTATTAGTTCTGTTAATTAGTTCCTACTTTGTTTTTGATATATTTGAACAAATCTGAATCCTCATATGTGATAGTTCTGTATTTAGTGAGTGGTATAATCTACTCTTGCATTTTGCCTTCTAGTTTGTACTACTATATTTTTTTTTCTGAGGTTGCAATGATAGATTGTCCATCTAGATCTGTGAAGAGGATTACTTGTGTTCTGTTTTGTGTATTGTATTTACCCCATTTAAAAAAAAAACTCATTGCATGTCCAACATACCTGGAAGGGCGTCTTTTTCTGAATTGCCTTTCCCAAGATGTATTAAATTTTTTTCCCTACAATAGTTTTTTTTTTTGGAAGAGGTTTTTCTTGTCTTCTTATGGGAGGCTGTTAAAAAAACAGGATCTGTTAAAGCCCATTGAGGCATTTCTTATGTGATTTTGGGCTATGCAAAAAATAAATTGTTGTCTCTGTTGTTGATGCACTAAAGCTTCAGGTGTGCCACAGTCCATCTGAATGCTTGAATGGAGTCCAGAATTTTTAGATAAAATCTTGCTGGGATCATTTAATGACTGCAACTGTGTTTCTGGTCTCCTAATGCATTGCCTAACCTTTTTCTGTATTTGTGATGCCGAAGGTTACAGCCTCTGCTGAGAAGAAAATGTATTCCCACCTAAAAGCATGTCTCAGTGACATTGTAGTATCTTACCATTGGTGCTGGTTTTAATGTCTTATCCAATCATTTTGGAATAAGAAAACCTTCAGAAAGCTTGTGCAGGTGGGAAGTGTGCTGTGCTCTGTGATCAGCTCTGTAGAAGATGTACATCAGTCTGTCTTCTGTGAAGTGACTCCATAATATTATTGTTGAGTTTGAAATCGATGTGGCGTTTCCTCGGTGCAACAGTGCAATTGATTCTTCACATATCCCCAGCACTGCACCAAATGGATTATCCCAAATGAAATGGATACTGTTTAATTTATTTCCAGGCTATAACTGATAATATTCTGAACCAATAAGTCTGAATTGAAGGTTGACATTATTTGGCTTAGCAAGAAAAATACTTTTCATGTTTAAAATAACAATTTGAAGAGAATGGATACAGCAAGCTTACTTTACTAATATGTACTGTGGCGGACGGCTGGGGGTCCTGCCCAGCCAGGATGCCTGGAAGGACCGGGAGAGAAACAATACCTCCCCTGGGCCACAAGAGGGCAGCCTCCCTGGCCTTGCATGGGGGCCGCAGGAATAGAGCTTGGAAGCTCATCCCTGTTGGGGCCTGTGGCCACCTCCAGGGGGCACCAGGACAATTATGGAGCCCTGGACGGCAGTATTTCTGCCACACCAGGAAGTGCTGCTGGAAGAAGAGTCCTGGTACGCCCGGAGTACTTCCGAGTGCAAGAGCAGCACTTCCACCACACCAGGAAGTGCTCCCAGAAAAAGATCAGGAAGCACCTGAAGAACATCCGGGGCAGGATAAAAGGGGCCGCCTCACTCCATTCGAGAAGCCGGAGTCGGGAGGGAGAACACGGAGATTGCGAGAGAGGAGTGGAGGCGGCTGAAGAGAAGCACAAAGGACTGAGCATTGTGGTTTGTGCAGAGTATTGCATGTGTACAGTATTTCAATTAAACAGTGCGTGTTTTTGGAACATCTGGAGTCCGTGTATGTCTGTTGCCAGGCTGATCTTTCACAGTACTCACATAACCAACATGAAACTGCCATGAAACATGGTGCTCACCTTGCACTGCTTGCTTGTATTTTGGGTTTTTTCCAAATCTAAAAATGTCAATAAATAACAGCTAGTCAGATGTGCCTTTAGTATTTGCCTAAACCTGTGAGGTCAGATGGATGCTGAACTTGTAACTGACTAAGCAAATTCCTCATTTGTGCATCTTTCACAACAACAATCTTCCTGCTTAGTTGGAATATATGTTGGGTTAAATCTTTGTGGTTCACCATGCTTACTGTATTTGCTTTGAAATCAAAGTATTGCGAAATTGGCAGGGCTGATTTCTTTTTAGCCACCATCTGTGTTTTACTACTGTATTTTAAATCAGATACTTGTGCAATTTGTTACAGTGCATTGTTATTAATAATGAAGATGCCATGTGGCCAAATTGAAAATTACAGGAAATGAAGAACAGCAATGTTGGTTTAGTTAAAACTGTTATGCAACCAATCCCATACTTCAAACAAATATATACTGTAACATTGCTAATCGGTGATAATTAAGGGGGTGATTGAACAACCTGATGATTTCATACAATAACGAATTTGCACCATTAGAGTTAAGACAGGAGAGCATCCAGGCTCTAAGACATTTCGGCTGCAATGGGGATTTTTAAGTTCAGTTCTGGGGCCCCCTGTGCCTGCAGATTTTTGGTTTAACTAATTTCTTCTTTTAATCAGACTCCTATTTTAATTAGGCAGTTTCTGTGTTTTCTTGTGTTACTCCAGAAACTATAAGCTGGTTATACTAAATGATTATTGGATAAGGAAAGCATGTACAAAATGTGTGTTAGATGGGGATTAAGTCATTCTTTTTATTTGGCAGTTTAATATTTTGTTCTTTGTTAATGCTTAGGTTATTTAAGCCATTATTTGCTAATAAGTAAACAAGTGGAAAACAAGGAAGAAGCACTTTATCAATCAGTGTCACTTGCAATTCTGTCCGTTTGTAGTCCCCCTTGTTAATTGGCAGAATTCAGATACAATTACAAGAGCAAACTCCACAGAAAAACTGATTTTAAAAGACAATAACAAAACAAAGTTAAGCATTAAAACCATTCAAAAATTAATTTCCTAATGATGTTTATGAATGCTGTGTTTTTGGCTGTCAGCTTCCAAACGTCTAATTTTTAGGCTCATGGGCAATTTTTTTTTGGCCATACTGCCAGGCATTTAGTTATTTGGCTCAGAATGTAGGAGTAGCCTGCTCCTCAATCGTATTTCTTTCTTCACAGATTACTTGCCTTCTAGAGTTGCAAGATCGAAGTCATGATATGGCTGATGGTCTTCCCCTAATTAATAGCAGGCAATAATTTCTGTCTGTTTTATCTCTGGCCACACAGCTAATGTGCAGTTCATTCAAATACTGTCCAACATGTGTACTGCTGTAATGGTGTCGATCAAGTTTCTATCAGAAGCACGAAATCTGTTAATATAATATTACCGGCTGCACCATTTTTCTGGCTTACTGAATGGAAGGACGACCCTGTTAAAAAACAAGAAACACACTAAGAATGTTCAAACTCTGGTACATGTTTACGTATTCATACTGTCGTAGTTGTTTATCTATTTTTCAGTTAGGTGCATTCACATATAATGCGCAAACACTTATTGTGACGGACATGTCTATCTGTCTGTATGTCCACATAAAACAAATCGGCCTCCTGTAGATAAATTTTGATGAGATGTGGCACACTTCATTTTCCATGTAATTTGTTTAGACAGTTCAAATTTAATGGAGATATCTTGAACACATTTAGCTGTACTCAGTTTAAAAATTTTTAAATCTCCCATTGAAAAGCATTGGTGAATCTGTGAGCTCGTCTATCTTAAAATGGTGTAACATTATGTGCGACTTCAACTAAGAATTAGTTTACTGTTTCAATTTCACCTTGACAGCAGATATACCAGCTTGGATATTTTGTAGATTTTTCTATTTTTCACCTCTGCTAGCCACTACTGATGGCAAACAGATCCCCAATGCAGGTCAAACACCTTGACTAACTGTGTACACAAGGGAAGGAAGTCGCTATTGCTGGCTGAATGAAAATCTCTTTTGGCAAGTCCAGAAACCTCTGCATGCATTTCACTCCTCATGATGGTATAAGTTATAGCACATACATTTAATGATATTGCTAAACCTTAAAGCATAAAAGACAAGCAAGAAAAGCAATGAGTTATCACAATATGAATGAAGTGTACTGTGGTATGTAAGCCATTGTGCACAGAGCAAACAAACATTTAGTCAGTATTATTTACCTTACACTAAACCAAGCTGCCAGCTCCATTGCATAATATAACAATTCACTGTTTCACTGTCCCTATAATTTACTAGGGTGGGTAGACGCCCAGGTGAAAGTGACAGTCCCGATTTCATGCTATGCGTAAATAACTGAAAAACATTAAAATCTATCTAATAAATGCATTGTCCTGCCAAAACATGCTCACCATATATTTAGAACAGAATTAACAATATACAGCATTTAGAACAGCATGTGCAAAGCTCCAAGGGGGACCCCCTCATACCCGAGCTCCCAGTTCCATATAACATACATCTAATAGTGGGTTCCAAACTACAACACAGAAAGTCTTGATTAAGGACTTGTGTTAAATTTGATTAGCACTGTGAAGACAATGAAGTAGAAGACAAAAACATTATATCACTCCCATTTATTTCGAGCCACTTCTAGCACTGTATGGAATCCTATATGTTCATTTGTGAAAGTGTTTTTTTTTCTTTAATTTAATGTTCCCTCAGCCCTCACTGCTGATGATGAGATAGATCAGGCATTGGACAAATGTGGATTGGGTTTATGCATGGACATTCATGGGACAAATGTGTCCCGAATTGGGACTTTAAAAATCTGAGCACCCTATAATTTACTGTCAGATTGCCACATTCATCTAATACCCATAATGGTCAGTCGCTGTAATAACTTCTGTTATTTTTTAACATTTGTCATAACTGAGTAGCTTTGCAAGTCCAATGTAATGAAAGTTACTATGACCAGACATGCTCAAGCTCAGAAAGAATTACATACCAGTCTGTTTTTTTTTTAACTTATGTTAATTGGCAGTTGCAAATAATCAGTGTGTGTGTGTGTGTGTGTGTGTGTGTGTGTGTGTATACAATGTGGGTGGGTGTTTTATCCAGCAGGGGGCGCATTCACACCAGCCATCACTAACCCATCAATATACATAAAGATATATCTTATATCTTTCTCAAGCAGTACAGTGGTGATTCTGAACGCAATAAAGAATCAGTAACACTAAAGGAGAATTATTCTAGCTTCTGTTTAATATAGGCTTAACACTCACAAGAATATAATACTGAAAGGAGAGCTAATTGGCCAAAGCCTGATTGTTGCTTTTCCAACGTCAAGACAGAATGTAGGAAAGTATGTTTTCCTTGGCACAGGCAAAAGCGATGTCTTCCAAGCGTCCATAGGTGGGTTCTGCTGTTCTGGGCAATGTCTAAGCATTTATACATTTCCTACAGTTCAAGAATCTGAAACACGGTCAAGCTCTAAACATGGGTACATTCTGGTTTGCTGGTTCATCATTCACAGAAAATAGAACAGCCACTTTAAACCAGAAACTGAACTTCTGCACACTCTGTCATTCACTGAATATCATTCCTTGGCAGCGAACATGTTTGTTGCTTCTCTTCTTGTCATATTGCTAACCCTAACGAATCTGCCCCCTCTGTCAGTCAGCTTGTCTTGTGTGTTATGTGAGAGACCAATGTCTTTTTCTGTCACCTGTCTTACCTAAATGTGTCTGGTTTTTGTTTGTATGAATAAAATCAGATACAATGAAATAAATGTAACACATCATAGGGACATACTTTAAATGCTGGATTCAGGTGTGTGTGCGTGTGTATGTGAGAGTGGACTAGCCTGTTCATGCATGTTATCAGCCTTTTGACAAATCCTGGTGAGGACGTCTTTGGTCCTCACCACCCTGAAATGCATTGAGAAAGTTAATAATATGATTATAACACATTTTATTTATGTAGCACCTTTCTCATGCACAGGGCAGAACCGACCTACTAAATTCAGTCCATTGAGGGTTACAGTGCCTGTACAGCCTTTGAACACATGCCATACGTACATTTTCTAACTTGTTTTTTTTTCTCCTTCTGACACTGCCATATTCTGAAATGGGTCCCCCTGCATTCGTAGCTCAGCAGTTTTGTGGTCTTAATGTAATTTAAGGTGTAGAATTTAATGAAGACCAATCAGATGTCTTCAGGGGCAGCAGCATGTAGAAAGTATTCCAGTCTGGGATGGTAAAAAGGATGGCTTATTCTAGTTATGCCATTTTAAAAATATCTGACTTTCAGGTAAAGCACCGGATGTCAGCCAAGCAATATTTAGTGTTTTAAAGGCATTGCTTACTCTGAATTCATCTCTGAAATATCATTTATTCTTTGGAATATTATTCTCTGGAATATAGTTTTCAAATGAATACAATGAATGTGAGTAAGTATATGTTTAAGATCAAATTCTGCGTTTAGTGATTGTTATTTGGAATTTTACTACTTCTGCATACAAGCTGGGTTGAGAGACACTATCTAATATAACTGAATTTTGGGAAAGAGATTAATAAATGTGCTTTCTCAGTGTACAGTTTTATTGGCCACAGAAGTATGGCCCAATAACCCACATGCTGTAACAGAACAGATTAATTTATGTATAGACACAGTCATGGGGCGAATAAAAACCACATGCAGTAAACAACCATTCAGTATTCTGTTTATTCTAATTGTGTTAAAAAGAAATGTAATAAAATGGGTGTAATTTATACAATAAACCATTCCATTCAGGGATTATTTTGCATAGATTATCTTTACCTCTATTGTAAAAGTATCACTTTGTTGTTTCATTTAAAATCCTATTATCTTCAGCTGCTCAGTTGCTAGTTAAGGCAAAATGTTGAACTAAGCAGCCAAACAGTTGTAATTTAATATAATTAATATCTGGTTCATCTCAGGAGAAAAGAAGGGAAACAAGGTTAAGTTTATTAAGGTGATTTTTTATTATGTGCATTTTTTTACACAAATGAACAAGTCATTATTTTTTCCCTGTATTGTACAAACTATATCAATTTCTCTAGGGGTTCAAACAATAGGGTTGTCTCCTGGCACCACAAACCCTCAAAACCTTTGCAATTCCAGTTGCAAGAATTTTCCCTTTAACCTGTAATGCTTACATTCATTTTATGTAGGGCAACAAGAGTAAGTATGATCCAATATACATTATTTTAATAAATTGTTATTATTGTTCTTTTAAGAAACAATGTATTTGATAAATTAATCATCTCACGGGCTGATAAATGTCTGCTGACAATGTTTCCTATTGAAGATGCACCTTTTTGCATTGTAGACGGATTTATCTCAGACTGCAGTTACATACTACATTATATTCTTGGGATTTTCTTAATAATGTATCTTATGTCCTTACAAAAATGTATCTTAAATATCTTGCAGAATATTAACTTTATTTTCCGGGCACTGTTAAATACCACATTGAGAATTGGGCATTAAGTGCTGTACTGACTTTCCTATGCAAGTATAACTAACATTTCCGCTTAATTAGATTAGATTAGATAAAACTTTATTAATCTCATGGGGAAATTCAAATCCATACAGCAGCAAACAAAATAAAAAACAAGAATACAGACTCACAGGATGGACAATACAGCCAATGAATCAATTAGCTTAGAGCATGACAGTGGCTACTATGGACTGACAGAACATTTCCAGCAGCTTGCTGTCCACATCGAAAGATATGAGTCTCCTTAGCAAGTACAGTCTGCTCTGGCCAGCACTACTGTGTTGTCAGACTAGTCCAGTTTGTTATTCATATGAACCCCCAGGTACTTGTAAGCACTGCACCACTTCCTCATCCTTCCCTGCAATGGTGACTGGTCTCAGAGGCTTCTTGACACATTGGAAGTCCACCGCCAGTTCGTTAGTCTTACTGATGTTGAGTTGCATGTTGTTATCCCTGTACATCAAGACAAACTCCTCCACAACCTCCCTATACTCTGACTCGTCTCCAATATTAATGCAACCTCTGATGGACGAGTCATCTGAAAATTTCTGTAGATGGCAAGTGCTGGAAGTATGTTGTGTAGAGGGTGAACAGTAAGGAAGACAGGACAATTCCCTGAGGTGTTCTAGTATTACACACCACCATTTTCCACACACAGTTCCTCAGCCTCACAAACTTCTGTCTGTTGGTCAGGTAGCCCATGGTCCAAGAGACTGTGGGAGCATAAAGATTCAAAGCCTTAAGTTTCTTCCCCAGTCAGTGCAGCAGAATGATGTTAAAAGAGCTGGAAAGCTTTGTCCAAGTGGGAGTAGGTTCTGTGGAGCATGTAGATGAGAGCATCCTTCAAACCTATACAGGGTATGTGTCTGATAGGCAAATTGCAGAGGATCCAAATGTTCTGAAACCAGGGGTTGTAACTGTTTTAGGATCAGCCTCTCAAAAGACTTCATGATGTATGAAGTAAGAAACAACTGGTCTGAAGTAATTGGGATCCCTGGAAAGCCCTTTCTTTGGCACTGGGACCACACATGATGTTTTCCACAGCTGAGGAACCTTGTGGAAATTCAGGGAAATTGAGAACAGGGTCTGGCTGGCACATATTTTCAGCTAAGAAGCCTTGTTTTAACAGTTTGCCCAGCTCCCTTCTCACTTGATCATCAGAGACACACAGTCTAGGGAGTGGAGGCTGGACTGGTTACCACATGTGCAATGTCATTGTAGGGGAACATTGTGCAGGGTGCAGATGGCAGTTGTGATTCCAGAACCTCCTCAGCTAGCTCACAGAGGCTAGCAATGTTGGTGGAGGGCTGGACTGACAAGAATGAGCCACCGGTTCAGTTCAATTTCTCTGTTCTTGTTCCCTTCCTCTCCATGTTACACAGCCTGCTTGTGGCCAGTGATAGTCCTCATCTTGTTCCAAACTTCCTTCACGTTGTTTTGTTGTAACTTGTGCTCAAGTTTGTTTCTGTAGTGGGCTTACCCACCACTGAGCTGCTTCTTCAGTTCTGACTGTACCTGCTTGATTTCACCCTTATCTCTAGACCTGAATGCTCTCTTCTTTATATTCAGTAGGGCTTTTAGTTCTTTTGTGATCTATGGCTTGTTGTTGGGAAAATAGCACACTGTTTTTGTGGGGACTGTGTTATGTACACAAAACTTGATGTAGTCTGGTTTTTAACTTTTACTGTATTTAGTTTTTAATATGAAAAACTACTAATTCTAGGAGGTAGGATAGTGTATAACATTGCCCTGCAACTTCCCAGATCCTAGTTTTGAATTCCTATCTGGTCATGATCTGTGTACAGTTTTCAGTTTCCCCTCATGCTTGTTTGGGTTTTCCTCCAGGTACTCCATGTTTCTTTCCACATAATCAATGACAAGATAACTAGGTTTTACTGATTCCTTATTAGCAGCTATATAAGTGTTGGTCTGTGGAAGATGGGATGGTACCCTGTCCACAGCTGTTTTCTAGGAAAAGCTCCAGCTCTCAAAGACACCAAATTGGATTTAGGGGATTTGAGAATGTAATGTGATGTTACACTGCTAATTCACAGGTTCAGGGTAATGTAAACATTTACAAATAAAATAAAACAAAAAATGAAAAACACCATGCATTATGCACATACTGTATGCTCATACACTTATACCATGAAAAGAGTATGCTACCTGGGTATCTCTCTACATTGACTATAACATCACAAAACAGCAAAGTCATCAAAAAAGTGTGATTGTGAAAGGAGAAACAAAGTATTCACACAAAAAAGAGACTGATACATCTCCAGACCTGCCTTTTCAGGCTGCTGCCCGCTCTGTTCATATTATGCCATCTCCTGATACCCCATACATTTACTCCTCCTCATCCCTCATGTCCAGTTTCACACACTCTTTCTCAAACTCTAGACTTTATTTCTGTAAACTGTAAGTCCTAACCCCAACTCACCTCCAGACAAGCTGGTCAGTTAGCCTGAATTGTACCCATGATACCTGACAACGCTATTACATCTAGGGTCAGAAGGTGGGTCTATTAGATTGGCCACCAATTAGAACTGACTTCTGGCCTTGTGACTATATGCACCCATGAGCATTGCTGTGCCTTATGTAAAAACAAGACAGACAATCATAAAGGTCTGGGGCACCTTGAAGGAAACCCCCATATTTTGAAAGGCACAAAAATGTGTGTTAAGGGAAAACTATTGAGACTTTTTCTTATTCTGTCCAAGATGGCTACATTTCCCTTTTTGATGGTTTTTGGGAGGAAGAGTTAGGTCCAGGAGGAGTGACCCCAGAAATGACGTCACAGTTGGAGGCATGTCAATCTTCCTTTCTGCAGATGGGAAAGGAGAAACAAAATCATTATTGCTTAGCACCCTCGTGTGTTCCGTGGGAGTAATGTAATTATCCAAGCCCTTAAGTTGCTCCCCAAGTGCATGCGTGTGACAGTACCCTCCCTTAGCCAAGATGCATCAGATCGGGCGACTTGTACCGTTAGGTCATAAACAAAAGACAGCGCTTCAGTGTTTGCATGAAGTGTACCCCGGTGATACTGAACTTTAAACTGAAAAGGCTAAGGTTCAAGAAACCACCTGGTCACACAGGGATTGGAACCTCTGTGCAGGGCCATCCACTGTAAAGGGGAATGGTTCGTCAGGGTGAACCATTGCATCCCAGGAGGGAATACCTTAGCTGGTTAATAGCCCACTTGATGTCAGAACTTCTCTTTCTACCACTGAATACCTCATCTTCTGATCCGAAAGTTTCCAGCTTAGGTATATCATGGGGTATTCAACATCATTGATGCTTTGGCTCAACACAGCGCCCAAGCCTGTTTCCGAAGCATTGGTCTGCAAAACAAAAGGTAAAGAAAAATTCTGTCATTAGGTGTTGATGAAATAGTCTCTTTTAGGTCACAGAATGTGGCATCTTGTTTTTTATCCTATAGAAAAAAATTAGGAACTTGCTTCTTTGTCAGATCAGTTAAAGGAGTAGCTCTCTCAGATAACCAAGGTACAAACTGGCGATAGTATCCCATTAGTCCTAGAAAAGCGTGTACTTGCTTCTTAGTTCGTGGATCGGGACAATTCACAATGGCAGCAACTTTTGAACATTGTGGTGATACTGTTCCCCTGCCTACCAAGTAGCCCAAACATTTTGCCCCAATCAACCCCAAAAAACATTTTTTTGAATTAATTTAAAGGCTAGCTCGCGTAGTGTCAGTAGGACTGCACATAACTATTGTATTTGATCCTTCCAGGTGTCTGAATAAATTACTATGTCATCCAAACAGGTGGCACTGTAGGTGTGGTAGGGTTGGAGCAATCTATCCATCAGATGCTGCAAAGTCGTGGGTGCCCAGTGCAACCCAAATGGAAAGAACATTACATGTATACTGCAAGTGACTGCTTGGGTACTAAACACAGTCTTTTCCTTTGCGTATTCCACTAAGGGAATTTGCCAGTACACTTTCATCATGTCTAAATAAATACTTTGCCCATCTGAGCCTCTTGAGGAATTCATCCATTCATGGCATCGGGTATGCATCAAATCGAGACACCTGATTAAGCCAGCAGAAGTCATTGCAAAAACTTCCTAAGAGACTAAGATGATGAGACCTGACCAAGGACTGAAACTTTCCCCTATTGCTTCCAAATCCAACATACGTCTGATTTCCTTGACTTCAGCATGTTTGGCCTCCGGGAAGCGATATGGGTGTTCTTGGACAATAACAAAAACTGACATGATATATTTGCTTGGCTGGTTATCAATTTGGTTGTTTGACCAAGTAGTCCACCAAGCCCTTCGTTTCCTTAACTTCATACGGGACTTGCCAATGAGCCAATAACTTAGAGTGGGATGTGGTAACAAGTATCATAACACGGACCCCAGGTTGAAACTCTCTGAGAGTTGTGCCCTGGTCGTAATAATGAACCTGCATTGATAGGTAAAATTCAGTGTTTTCCTTTAGGATAGGCCAAATGTATCACATACCTGGGTGAAATATTCTAGAATATTTACTGAATGGTTGGCCTCCTCTCCCCAACCTTCTTTTAAGATGTCCAAAATGCCTCTGGGTTGTCGTCCATATAATAATTGAAATGACGAGAAGCCCATGGGAGCTGGCGGAACCTCCCAGTTGACAGTCAACATTAGGGGAAGTAACTTCCCAATTCCTTCCATACTTGCTGACCACTTCACGGAGCATCTGTTTGAGCATTTGATTAAAGCACTGTACTGAACCATCCATCTGGAGGTGATATACTAAGATTTTCAAATGCTTAATACGGAGTAATTTGGCCACTTCCCCAAATATATCTGAGGTAAATGGCGTCCCTTGATCTGTTAGGGACCCCAAGAAGTTCCCGTGCAATGGTTTTTGAATTTGCCACTTTCAATGGGATGGCTTCCATATACCGGGTAGCATAATCCACCATAACTAAACTATATTTGTGGCCTCTTGCTGAGGGTTTTGTGGGTTCCTCTGGAGCAAGTCCTCGATGTCCTCGGGTTATGTACTGAATCCTGCCAAATATGCCACTGTAAAAACAAGATAGACAATCATATAGGGTTTGGGGCAGCTTGAAGGCAAAACTCTGCCACACACGTGCGAACAGGAGGCAGCTAAAGGGCTTGAGTAATACCTCATCAGACCAGGGGGCGTCAGGATGTGCTGACTGTCTTTCTTAGTTCCTTGCAGACTATTCTCGGGAAATCCCACCAGGTTCCAGTACCTTGGATGATGTCACTTCCAGTTCGGGCCCCGATTACATCACTTCCTCAACAGGTCTTTAAAGCCGCCAGTTTACCTCCAGTCTGACAGTTCTGTTTTGGACTCGGTCTTGTGAAAATCTCTGTTCAATTATTTAAAACTTTTGCAGCCAGGATACAATATACTGGTGGCTGCCCTAAACCTTTATGATGTCTGGAGTGAATTACTTGTTAGACCCTGTATACTGAAAGGCGCAAAAGAAATGCACATTAAGCACAAACTGTTGCAACTTCTTATTCTCATATAGTCTGTCCAAAATGGCTACGTTTCTGTTTTTGATGGTCTCTGGGAGAAAGTGCAGGTCCTGGTAGAGCGACCCTGGAAGTTTTGTCACAGCTGGAGGCACATTAATCTTCCTTTCTGCAAAGGTGAAAGGAGGAGAGAAATCATTATTGCTTAGCACCCTCGTATGTTCTCTTAATGTAATTATTTAAGCCCTTAAGTTATTCCCCAAGCACAGGCATGTGACACTTAAAACGATCAGCATTATAAAACATCTCTTTTGGTTATTTTTACAATTTTTTTTATCATTTGTGGAAAATGTATCTTTAACAAGCTTCCTTCTGTGCCCATGTTCTTGGTGAAGAGCTCTTATTAAAGTATAAACAAGCACCTGCTGTACTAATTCCTTTCATAAAAGGGTGCTGCTGTTTCAGTCTCTTCTCATAACACATACCTTGCGTTCCTAGAATCAGCCTAGTTGCTCATTTCTGAACTTTGTCACTTCTATGCCTATTTTGGAATATGGAGACTAGAACTGCACAATTGTGTAGATGAGGCCATACTATAGTATTGGGAGGTTTATAAATAATCTCTCTTGATTTTTCTCACATATTATTGTCCAGCCAAACTTCCTATTACTTGTCTTAACTGCTTCTCTGTAGTCAAATCTGACATTTTTACTTCCAGTATGTTATATTTTATATGTATTTATATTAGATTTTGTCTGCTATATATCTAAACAACTATGAATTTTGTCCTGGTCTATTTGTAATGATTTTGCTGACTACATTGTGTCCTCTATTGCCCTGAGTTTAGAATGATCAGCAAATCATGCCAGCTTTTAAGTTACATTTTTATCAGGATCATTTAAGATGTGTAAAAAGCACTAATTCTAGTGGTGCACCACTTTTAACATCACCGATTTAAAAAAAATAACTATTTGCTTTCTTTGTTTGAATACATCTACATAGTGCACATTGACTGCTTTTAGTTTGATTAATAGCTTGTTAAGTGGTACCTTATCAAAAGCGTTTTAAAAGTCAAGATAGATCAAATCATTCTGTGCCTTCCTTTTAGAATTGTAGCATATCAGTGAAGCTTCAGAAAGTTTCTTGTTGCAAGAATATCTTCAATATCACAATACCTTCTGTTGAGCTTTATTTTAACAACTCCATAAATATAGCCAGGGAAGGCAACTCAAACTGCAATACAGAATTATTTGGTACTGGTTATGCTAGTTAGGAAGTCATTCAACCAAGGGAATAAGGTTATAAATGTACTCCCAACAAATACTGAACAAGCAAAAACTATATTATTTCATGTAGACTTGTATGTATGTTTGTTTTATTTTAACCTCATGCGAAAAATGTGTTGCACAAGTGCATAAGTCTTTCAACAAAATTTAGAGAAAGCACATAAAGTTGCCTATGTCATACATAAATAGAGAAAGGCACACGCTAATACACTCAACATTTTACACTTGACTTAATCAATTAATGTGAATTTCAGCATGACTGAGACCACCAACTCCATCCTGAGATATCCTAACAACATGACATCAGTACAAATATACTTATGAAAAAGCATTACATACAATAATGAAAAGTAGTTAATGAAGAACTGGTTATTATGCAAGTATTAATTCTCTCATTTCCTTACTATGCTAAATTCTTTTCCTTCCACAAATTGAATTCTTACTTTTTAAAATGAATGTGTGATTGACATGGTGCCACAGGGTAGGCTATATGAAAACTGGTTTCCTTTATCTTGCAATAACTGACATGAAAAAAAGCAATACAAATTAGTTCAGTTTGTGACTTATTGCCCATTTCAGATCTTTTAGCTCAGCACCACCATAAGAGAAAGGAAGTTTTAATTGTTATCCACAGATGGTGAGCTAATACTTAAAGAAACTTTATTTTCGCTAAATTATTCACATTAAGTTATTTAATGTAATGGAGTGAAAAATTCTTCATTGAAATGGGCATGAATTTACCTGTTTTGACACAAGGCTAAACCTTGTAGAAAATTTTGAAAATTGCATCTCTGTTTGAAATGATGATGTTTTTAGTCAATAATATCTTACAGTGATATACAGTATATGGGAACACTGATGACATGTGTTTTGTTGGTGTTTTTACCTGGTCATGAGTAAGTTTCAGCTCGGCCAGTTTCACTACCCTCCATCACCCAGCTTGTCTCACACATTTGTTCTGTCTGCTGGCTTACCTAAATGTGTCTGGTACTTGCTCTCTCTTGTTTCTGCTCATATGAGTAAAATCAGATACAATGAAATAAAATTTAAAGATCATAGTGACATACTCTAAATGTTGGCTACAATATACCTCTAGAAAGCAATGACTGCGGCTAATAGGTGCTTCTTATCTTTAACCTCAGTGGTTATTTAACTAGTGTGTTCTCTATAATAAAACCTCAGGGTCTAAGTAGTTGTCTTGGTGGGTGTTACATAAATAATATTTTATATGCATCCTCAGAGGCTAAGCACCAGTTCTTAGTGTGTGTTTTAGAATAGAACCTCAGTGCTTAACTTAATTTTTAGCCTAAATATTAAAGAATGCTCATCAAGTAGGAACATTCATTTTACTAAACCCAGAGGCTGAGTTCCAATATGTGGTCAAAGTAAAGGGGGCTATACCTTTTCAGCATTGTTTACAATGACAGCAGGCAGATAATAAACTGTTTATTATTGTACTAGTTAATAGCAAACTGAAAATTATATCAGGTCAGGTCAGGTTGGGAACCATGCACTGGTACAGCGCATTGCCGCTCCCACTACACGATGAAACAGCTCGGGATCCTGGTTGGCAATCCCCCAGGCAGACATGCGATTCAGTCCCTTTATCTGCCACAGCCAGGTGTTACGTGGGCATCCCCTTGGCCTGGTCCAGCCATGAGGATCCTCAACAATGAGGATTCTGTGAGCCAGACCACCCTCAGGGAATCGTGCCACATGGCTGTAGTGATGTACAGTAACTGATAACCGGACAGGACGAGACATTGGCAACTAGTTGAGCGTGATATAGAAAAGGGGGGACCAACCGCAAATAAAACATGGGAGGCTTATTCTCTAGTATCTTTACCAGTTTGTTTGGGATAAGAGAGATGTGAATCTTGATTCTTGGTCTTGATGGAGCAGGGAAGACTACTATACTGTACAGATTACAAGTGGGAGAAGTTGTTACTACCATACCAACAATTGGATTCAATGTTGAAACTGTGACGTATAAAAACCTTAAATTCCAAGTATGGGACTTGGGAGGACAAACAAGTATAAGGCCATATTGACGGTGTTATAATTCTAATACAGATGCAGTGATATATGTGGTGGACAGCTGTGACAGAGACAGAATGGGAATTTCCAAATCAGAACTTGTTGCAATGTTAGAGGAAGAATAGCTGAAAAAGGCCATATTAGTGGTATTTGCAAACAAACAGTAACTGACACTCCATCACAATGCAGGTAATGTGCCTCTTTCAGGACTCCAAGGGTAACCGCTTGTTTGACATAAAGTCAAAGCAGCGGTACCCAAGGATTCTCAGAAGAGACACTGTACTAAAGGTGTCCAGTCTTCGTCTCAGGTCACTGGATAGCATCCATGTCTCACAACCATATAGCAAGACAGGAAGCACCAGGACTCTAAAGACTTGGACCTTCATCCTTTTACATAGATGTTGGGAGCGCCACCTATCCTTTTCCAGCGACCTCATGATCATCTCTTCATGGGAAGAGTCACCAGAAACATGAATGTCGCTGCCGAGGTAAGTAAACCTCTCCACAAGGTCAACACTCTCTCTGCAAACAGACACACTGCTGATGGCTGTGCCCAAAAGGTCATTAAAGGCCTGGACTTTGGTTTTTAAACAGGACAATCGCAAGCCCAGACACTCAAACTCCTTGCTCAGTCTTTGAAGAACCCCGATCAGAGACTCCATTGACTGAAACAAAACCAAATACATTAATAAAAAATGGCAAACTAAAGAATACTACAAATGAACATGCATTCCTTTGTACTTTTGAAACAAAAATCTTTTTCTATATTGAGAACCTGAAGCAAGTCAGAGATAAAAGCTCATCCAAAGAGACCAATACACGGCTAAAAAAAATCTTCAAAAGAGTTAACACCAGTTCCATTTTTTCCTGTGAAATACAAAGAGAGGGGAGACGGACACTTTGCATGTCACAAAACCCACACATTTACCCTGATAAAGCATACCTGGGATCTGCTTCATTAATATGCATAATTATAGATTTTCTAAAGATACAATAACAGAAATATACCACTCTGAAAATAGCATAACATGCTCACTAGAATATTAGCATTAATTTAAGACCAAACATGCCTATGAAGATATTACACATCATAAAAGTGATTAAATTAATTCCATTGAACTATGAAGACATAAAACGGTTATTGGTTGACTGTTGGAAGACTTTCAACAGTTGCAATCTTGGGAAGAAAGCCCATCTTATTCTGAAGCAAAACAGTAAAACAACTAATGCTACAGTTTAATACAGTTTCAAGTTTCTGTCCTATATACTGTATTGGCATCTAGTAAGACTATCTGATTGAATGTCACTCTTTAAATATAATTTGAATATATATAAAAAAAAGAATTTTTCAAAGGCACAAGCTGACAATCGATTGCGAAAGAACTGTCATTTTTCTTTCCTCACATCAATTTCAGAATTGTGTCACTCCAGCCACGATATTTAATTCTGCTGTATTTTGCAGATCAATTCTACTATTGACCTTTTTGTAATTTTGAATTGGTAGCTTGTATCATCATTAATAAAATTGACTAATTTTTCTACCCACTGCTTTGCTTTTTAATCAATAGGTGCACTAAGAACAGATTTTAAAAAACTTCTCCAGCTCCCTTAAAGTATAGTTTTGCCTGTGATCATTTTCTAGTTTATTCTTGAACTTTAGATTCCTGACTTGCGGTTGTATTATGCTGAATCTGCTAAACATCCGTAACAAAAAACAAAGTCTGATTTCCTTTCTCATCACAATGGAAAATAACTAATATATTTCTGATTTCCCTTTTATTATTTTAATGGCTCTAAAAACAAAAAAGCATCTCTGATCAGCTATCAATACAAATTACACAAACTCCCTATGTCATAACGTTGTGAGAATATTTCCTCCCCTAAGATGAACTCTGACCATTTTGTTTTCTTAACTGGTGCCACCACAGGTAGTACAGAATTCAGGTGCCTAGCAATTTTGTATTTATGTGTGAACTTAACAGTTATTTTTTATGAGGTATTTTGCTTGATTACATTTTTTGTGAGTCAACTGGTGAATGCAGATGCTCAGCAGCAGCCACTGAAATGCTTGTGAAGTATAAGTCCAGTGTGTCATCTTTTACATTTTTTGTGCCCAGATCCTGGTGGCCCTGTGTATGCATTCAGTTGCACATATGATTAATCAGGACTTGTTAATTTCTTTATCTTCATGGTCAAGCTAATTACCTATTGTAATTTTCACAGCCACCTGTAGATGGTGCATGAATGCTAAAAGAGGCCCTTTGGCACTGTATGTTTAAAAATTAACTTAATATTAATGATGGGTGGTATGGTGGCGCAGTGGGTAGCGCTGCTGCCTCGCCGTTAGGAGACCCGAGTTTGCTTTGCCTGCATGGAGTTTGCATTTTCTCCCCGTGTCTGCGTTGGTTTCCTCCGAGTTCTCCGGTTTCCTCCCACAGTCCAAAGACATGCAGATTAGGTGCACTGGCGATTCTAAATTGTCCTTAGTGTGTGCTAGGTGTGTGTGTGTGTGTGTGTGTGTGCACACTGCGGTGGGCTGGCGCCCTGCCTGGGGTTTGCTTCCTGCCTTGCGTCCTGTGTTGGCTGGGATTGGCTCCAGCAGACCCCCATGACCCTGTAGTTAGGATATACTGTAGCGGGTTGGATAATGGATGGATGGATATTAATGATTTTTTTTACATGGTTTCACTTAATAAGGTTTTCAAAACACATTGTATCGTGAACTCTGAACTCTAATTAAATGTCTGTAGTTAAAGTCAGTGTGGAAGTTACACCTCTTTAGCATTTTAATATGAGTTGTCAACTGTGTAAAACTGTGTTGACTATTTAGTAATACACCTGCATTTCAAGTGTGTTGCTCAATCCTTAATAATTGCTTACTGGCCTATAGTTACTAGGACTGGCTACAACACACTTTCCTTTATAATGGGACAGAGATTGCCAGCTGCCGGTCTTTAGGAATTTCCCACGGTATAATGATTTCTGTAAGATAAAATTTAAAGGTTTATATATGTAATTACCAATTTCCTTAAGCACTCTAGGATAAGTGTTATCTGGACCCAGCAGTTATTTGATTTCAGTCTTTCTAATCCTAGTAGTACTTACTTTTCTTCTATCTCCAAATCACTTAGTACCTCCTTAATAATCCTGTAGCTTCTGTGAGGTTATCAGAAAATATGAATTTAGCGTATTTGCTATTTTATTTTCTGAAATTTCACCCTTACGATACTTAATATCCTTCACCTCCTCCTTCACTGTTCTACTAAAATACTGAAAGCACCTCATTGGCTAACGTTTGCATTTTATGCCAATATTTATCTATAACTGCCTTTTAGCACTCCTAATATCCATTTAACTGTTGCCATCTTAAACCCTGTGGTTCATGCTGGAGTAAACTCTCTTTTATGTTTTATATAGCTGATTTTTCTATTGCAGTTTCTTTATGTCTTTTAATTTTATTCCTGCAAAGGATATATATCTTAAATATGCAAATGTTTCTAAATTTTAGTATGAACTTGCCTTACATTATATGTAATACTTTAACACCTAATCCAGTCCCTCTTGGCTGTCTCTAAATGTATCTTATTTAAACTTTCCTGCATGTGTTCAACATCTGTCTACTAAAATTAAATTTAGCAGTCTATATACAGTATACTCTGCAAAAACACTGCAAAACCTATTTTATTATGATTCGTTTAACTCTCTCCCCAAATCCTATCCTATTAATTAAAAAAGTAAATCTAGACAGACTTTTTTTCTCATTGGTGTTTTAACATACTACTGTATTTTAAAAACAGTCCATGGTTACGTTTATGAATTCCTGTTCTTACACTTTGTTGCATGTAGACTTTCCCAGTTAATATTTGGGTAAATTCCTCATTAGTATAATAATCCCTGTAAACTTGCTTTTCATTATTTCAGAAGTTGCCACAGTTATCTGCATAGAGGGGATCTAAAACACAGTGCAATGTCAGGCCTCCATCACTGTTGCTTTCCAGATGAATCCATACATCCTATCACTGAAGCAGCTCATTTCCTGTTTGTTGCAGACTCATTTTCTCTTTTGCGTAAACAGCCATCCCCACAATGTTTTTATTTTGCCTCTTTTCTAACTACTGTGCATCCATTTATGTCACGCTTATCCCCATATCTAGGATGTAGCTATAACATCTCTTAGGTTTGTGTTTTTTTATAGTGTGCTTTTCTTTTTGTAAATCTTCCCATGCTCCCTTGTCCGCTGCATATTCACATTTATTATATTATTGTAATATTAATAATTTCACACTGGTTTCTTTCCTCATTTCTGATAAGCACACTATCAGTAAGACATTATTAAGGTACCCAGTAGAAACGGTGTAGGCAATGCCAGAAAAGCAGTCAAAACCAAGAGATTAAAAAAAAAAAAAAAAAAAACACATGCCAGAACCAAAATGAGAGACGGAAATCGTGGTAAAATAATAACAAGATAGCAAAATAATTCATAAAACAAAAAGTAAACTCTAACTGAATAAACTAATTTCAGAAACGGATTCCTTAGCAAGAAATTTTAATTTTAAAAAATGATAAAGAAAATCCAACAAAAATGAACTAAGAACAAATTTCTACATATCTGTTTGCAATTAGGTCCTTAAAGTGTGCTTTTACCAGCCCTATACACTTTACTCGATTCCCTCAGCTTGTTGCAGAGGTTTTAGGTTTTCCCTGCTTTTATTGCTTTGGTCTCTTTTTAGCACTTCCCTCTTATTTTGCTCATTTTGTATGTTGTGTTGGTGTTTTGAGCACTATTACTGAATGTTATTTTCTTTTTATTTCTAAATAATAATAATAATTCTTTACATTTATATAGAGCTTTTCTCACTACGCAAAGCGCTCTCCACACAGGGAGGACCCGGGAAGCGAACCCACAATCTCCTTACTCCAAAGCAGCAGAACTACAACAACAACAACATTTATTTATATAGCACATTTTCATACAAAAAAGTAGCTCAAAGTGCTTTACATAATGAAGAAAAGAAAAATAAAAGACAAAGTAAGAAATTAAAATAAGACAACATTAATTAACATAGAATAAGAGTAAGGTCCGATGGGGGGGGACAGAAAAAACAAAAAAAAGCTCCAGACGGCTGGAGAAAAAAATAAAATCTGCAGGGGTTCCAGACCATGAGACCGCCCAGTCCCCTCTGGGCATTCTACCTCACAAAAATGAAATAGTCCTCTTTGTATTTAAGGTTCTCACGGAAGGACTTGATGATGATGGTCATGCAGACTTCTGGCTTTTAATCCATCAATGTTGGAACATCACGGTGCTTTGAGTAGATGGTGGTGGCGCAAGCTCGGAAAAAGAAACAGAAGAGAGAGTAGGGGTTAGTACGGATTTTAGAGCCACCATGAATAGTTATTATAATGAATTGAATATACAGAGTATCAGGATTAAATTATAATAAAGTTATGAGAAGGCCATGTTAAAATAATGTGTTTTCAGCAGTTTTTTAAAGTGCTCCACTGTATTAGCCTGGTGAATTCCTATTGGCAGGCTATTCCAGATTTTAGGTGCATAACAGCAGAAGGCCGCCTCACCACTTCTTTTAAGTTTTGCTCTTGGAATTCTAAGGAGACACTCATTTGAGGATCTAAGGTTACGATTTGGAATATAAGATGTCAGACATTCCAATATATAAGATGGGGCAAGATTATTTAAGGCTTTATAAACCATAAGCAGAATTTAAAAGTCAATCCTGAATGACACAGGTAACCAGTGTAGTGACATCAAAACTGGAGAGATGTGCTCGGATTTTCTTTTCCTAGTTAGGATTCTAGCAGCTGCATTCTGCACTAATTGCAAATGATTTATGTCTTTTTTGGGTAGTCCTGAGAGGAGTGCGTTACAGTAATCTAGTCGACTGAAAACAAATGCGTGAACTAATTTCTCAGCATCTTTCAATGATATAAGAGGTCTAACTTTTGCTATGTTTCTTAAGTGAAAAAATGCTGTCCTAGTGGTCTGATGAATATGCGAATTCAGATTACAGTCAACAGTTACCCCTAAGTTTTTTACCTCCGTCTTGACTTTTAATCCTAATGCATCCAGTTTGTTTCTAATAGCCTCATTGTATCCATTATTGCCAATCACTAAAATTTCAGTTTTCTCTTTATTTAGCTTTAGAAAGTTTCTATTCATCCATTCAGAAATACAAGTAAGACATTGTGTTAGTGAATCAAGAGAATTGGGATCATCAGGTGGTATTGATAAATACAGCTGTGTGTCATCAGCATAGCTGTAGTAGCTCACGTTGTGTCCTGAGATAATCTGACCTAACGAAAGCATGTACTGTAGATTGAGAAAAGCAGCAGACCCAGGATAGAGCCTTGTGGAACACCATATAGGATATCATGTGTCTTTGAGTTGTAATTACCACAACTAACAAAGAATTTTCTCCCTACCAGGCAGGATTCAAACCAATTTAAGACACTGCCAGAGAGGCCCACCCATTGACTAAGGCGATTTCTAAGAATGTTGTGATCAATGGTATCAAATGCGGCACTGAGATCTAGGAGGATGAGAACAGATAAATGGCCTCTGTCTGCATTTACCTGCAAGTCATTTACTACTTTAACAAGTGCAGTTTCTGTGCTGTGATTTGTTCTAAAATCTGACTGAAATTTATCAAGAATAGCATGTTTATTGAGGTGGTCATTTAACTGCATAATGACTGCCTTCTCTCTTTTACTTAAGAAAGGCAGGTTAGAGATGGGTCTAAAATTTTCAAAAGCAGTGGGGTCAAGATTATTTTTCTTAAGTAGGGGTTTAACTACAGCAGTCTTAAGACAGTCTGGGAAGACCCCCGTATCTAATGACAAATTTACTATGTCAAGAATATTATCAATTAGCACGCCCGATACTTCTTTGAAAAATCTTGTTGGTATTGGGTCAAGGACGCAGGTGGAGGGTCTCAGTTGAGAAATTATTTTATGTAAATCAGGTAAATCTATCCTGGTGAATTTAATTTGTTTGTAATGGACTACTGGGGCTTACGAGGATCCGCAGTGTTGGGGAGATATACTATGTTATTTCTAATATCATTAATTTTTTGATTGAAATATACAGCAATAGCCTCACAGGTTTTACTGGAAGTACTTTGGAGGCATTCCTTTGAGTTACCTGGGTTTAGTAGACGAACAATCGTCGAGAATAAGACTCTGGGATTACTAGCATTGTTATTTATAATCTTAGAGAAATAGCAGCGCCTCTCAAGATGGTCTGTGTTATTGTATTCTGTTATTTTAACCTTTAATATTTCATAGTGGATAGTTAGTTTAGTTTTTCTCCATTTACGCTCAGCTCTACGGCATGTTCTCTTTAGATCAGACACCCTTTGGGTCTTCCACGGTATAACAATGCTAGAAGATTTTTTAACTGTCTTTTCAGGTGCAACTATGTCAACAGCAGCTCTCACTTTAGTATTAAATCTTTCCACCTTACTATTTACATGATCCTCGCTATTATAGTTGGCACTATAAACGGACTGATTGCTTAGAATGTTTGTAAGTTTTAAAGCTGCTGATGAGTCAAAGAAGCGTTTTTTAACAATATGCTTCTTATGAATGTTTTCTATCAATATTTCTACATTAAATAGTAGAAGAAAATGGTCTGATAGGCCAATATCAATGACCTGTTTTATATCAACTTTTAGTCCTTTAGTAATTACTAAGTCTAACGTATGACCTGCTTTATGTGTAGGCTGACTAACGAGCTGTCTCAAATCAAAAGAGTCCAGGAGGTTCATGAATTCTTTTACCTTTTGGTCACACTGATTATCTATATGAAAGTTAAAGTCGCCAACTATTAAGAGTGTGTCATAGTTAGTAATTAAAATTGACATTATGTCAGAGAATTCCTCAAAGAAAGACGTGTTAAATTTAGGAGGTCTATACATGGATAATACTAGAACATGAGAATCTCCATGAATAACAACGACGAGATACTCAAAGGACTTGAATTTACCAAAACGAACATCTTTACATTGGCGATTCTAAATTGGCCCTAGTGTGTGCTTGGTGTGTGGGTGTGTTTGTGTGTGTCCTGCGGTGGGTTGGCACCCTGCCCGGAATTGGTTCCGCCTTGTGCCCTGTGTTGGCTGGGATTGGCTCCAGCAGACCCCCGTGACCCTGTGTTCAGATTCAGCGGGTTGGAAAATGGATGGATGGACGGACATCTTTACACTTTAACCGGCTTGAGTAAATGTTTGCTAGGCCACCGCCTCTTTTTCCTTGGCGATCCACACGAGTAAAACTGTAATCTGGAGGCGCAGATTCGATTAAAACAGCTGCGCCATCCGAGCCAAGCCACATTTCACTTAGTGCAATAAAATCAATTTTTCTATAACTAATAAGATCGTTGATAAAAAACGTCATTAGTTAAAGCTCTAACATTTAATAGTGCCATATTTAATGTTTCGGAGGGGCAGAGATGAATACTATGTGCGTTACTGATATTTACCAATGTGCCACCTGTGAGGATATTTACTTTTGATATTTATTCTTGATTAATTATCTTGGTTTTGTTGACTTATTTTAATTATCTTTGTATTTCCTTTTTTAGTTCCTTTAGTATTAAGTTTGTTTTGAAATTTATTTTTGTTTTGGAGCTTGATTTGTGGTACTTTGTGAATTTTAGACGTCTTGGTTTGTTTTGAATATTCCGTTTTAAAGAAAATAATCTTGTTTGTTTGGGTCATGGATTCTAACTCTGAGGTAGAAGGTAAGAATGAGGAGCACCAATAGGTCATCTTTAAACCAGTTCTCAAGTAAGAGTGAAGATAGTGGGGAACCCAGTTACAGTGACATACTCTTTATTTCCTTCCTTGTATGCTTGTGGGAGACCTCCCAGAGATTATGGATGGGCTTCTGGCTAAAGACATGGTTGATCCAAGCTGTCATTGTGCATGCCATAACAAATTACATAGGAAACATTATGCTGCCAGTTCTATAAGGCAAATTTAATGAGCATAGTGCTAAGACAATCAGAATTGAGAAATTAGTATTCTCAGAAGTTCTGCTTATGCCATATAACAATCCAGATAAGTCTGAGGAGATAAGAAGGTTTAAAGTGTTCTGAAGAATAGAGGGGCATAGATTTACAGAGCATCGGTCTGTATTTTGGAACAGAAAGATCCTTTTTAGTTGCTTTATTGTAGCTGCTATGCATGCTGCTACCATGTTACAATGGGAAGTCACAACCTGATATGTCACTAGTGCAACAGTATAAAGGTTCGTGTCATCCATCTAGATTGTGTGCACCTCTTACATATGACCGTGACTTGCTCGACAGCATCTTTCATGATTGGAGCATTTTTCTGTACCACTCTTGCAGGCACCACTAGCTTTCTAAAGAACACATAAGTGATTTCCTCCAATTCTCTTATTGAAGCACAGGCTAGATAACCTCTTTAAGTCAAGTAACCCTGTATTGATGTGCTGGATTAGTCAACAGCTCTCACAGAAGTAAACCACCTGGAAATAGTATAGTGAAAAATCCAGTATCATATAAAACTGGCATTGTACTGGTCTCATTTATAAATCTGTTTGGGTGAAATTGCTAACAATTTTGGATGAGTCTTGGATGAACAATCATCACCTTAAACTTAACCTTTCAAAGTCAGATATCTTGTACTTGCCCTCCATTTCTACTTCCTCAGATTTGTCGCTAAGCATAGCCCTTAAAGATGTCACCCTTTCATGAACGGTCATTGCCAGGAATCCTGAACTCATTGCTTGTATTCATCGAACATACATCTTCAATGACTCAGTTATGTGTTTCTTTTTTCATTATATCTAGAACATTTGTCCCTTCCTCACTAATTATCCAACACAAATCCTTGTTCAGGCACTGGTTCTTTCTCGAGTGAACTATTGCAACTCTCTCCTGGCGGGACTTTAGCGACATTGAAACCTCTTCTGTTCATCCATAATGCAGCTGCTCAACTCTCTCATTTCACTGCTGCTAGTCTTCTGCTTCGGTCTCTCCACTAGCATCCTGTTGCTGTAAGGATCCAGCTCAAAACTCTTGTCTTGACCAGAGGGCCGGATTAAGACCCTTAGATGCCCTAAGCACTAAGTAATTTTGGTGCCCCCTTACACTAGTAATTCAAAATATTAAAATAACAACAAACTAGAAAATAAAATTTTATTCTATTATCGAAAATTTGAAATTAAACAAAACATACCTATAGTAAGAAGGAAAATAATATTTATTTTTGTATGCTTCATTTTATTTTTATCTTAATAATTTTCTCCTACTTTCTTTCCTTGCAAACTCTTTGATTAGATCTTCATAATCAATCTTACATAACATACTTGCTTCTATACACAATAGAGATAAGGCATCCAGCCTGCCTTGATGCATAGTTTTTCTGAGGGGATTTTAATATATTTCAACCGAGAAAATGAGCGCTCAGCTGAGCAGTTTGTGACCATTAATGTTAAAAATATACGAAAGGCAATGTCTACATTTGGAAAAGCACACTCAATATTGTCTTCTAAAATTATTTTATAAAGTTCTTCATGACTGAATCTTGTTTTTACATTTTCTGTTGCACTGAACTTATGGCGCACATATAAATATGAAACTGCTGAAGTTCAGCTGAGAAATTACTGTTTAAGAGAAAATGGCATCTGAAATTTTACAAATTTTAACGTTTGAGGTCGATTTTAAAGGTTTTTTTGAAATGTATGGTTTGTACATGGTTATAGATTTACCATTTTGATTATTTAATTTATGGCTTTTGTGTCAATTAAGCAAATCTATTTACACATATTCTTAGTACAAGATTTGAAGAATATTTTGTGAAAATTTTGTTAATAAATCTTTATTAGTAAAAAAGTTATAAACAATTTTATCCAATAGTAATCAGCTGTACGATTTTCACTTTTACATAATGTAAATGAATTTTAAAATATCCAAGAATAAAACTAAATAGACTTACTAGAATATTTTTTCCTCAAACTGGGACAATTTTTTGTTTTTGCTTAAAACAGAAAATAACGTTTTCTAAGCACTAGAAATCTATTTTAAGTTAAATAACAGATAATTCACGAAACACAAAAATTACGTGATAATAATTTTTAATCAACTATTAACTATTATTTAAAAATATAAAAACACATTGTTTTGAATCGAATTATTTTCACAATATTTTGACATAACATGGTGTTTAAGGGAATCACCATGAAACGGGAATTCCCCATCGTAGATGGCACCAGTATGCAGAACGCACTGTGTAAGTCTCCATCTGCGAACAGTGACAGCATAGGGAGGTACAGGGAGGCATTATTCATTTTTCATTAAATTTTGAAAATGGCTATAAATTTAATTAATAATTTATGTCATAAATTCGGCCATGAAAATTTTTTGGTCCCCCCTTTACCCTTGATGCCCTAAGCATGTGCTTACTTTGCTTATATGGTTAATCCAGCACTACTTGACCTACAGTTCTCTGATTGGGTCTGCTCCTCAATATCTCCAATCCTTGGTCTCTCCATAAGTCCCCATAAGAAGTCTTCATTTTGCCTCTGCCTGTCTACTGATTGCGTCTCTTCTTGTCAGACATACCAAGACTGGACAATGTTTCTCCATTCTTACTACAAAGTGGTGGAATGATCTCCCTTTATCTATTTGTACCACACCTTAGGTGTCATTTGAAAATGCACTTTTCATTAAATATTTTGGTTCTTCTTAGCTCCTCTCCTACAAGTTAGCTGCTGTTGTACTAACAAAGAGTTTAGGATTCTGATAATAGTCTTAGTCTAGTTGTAGGTATTATTATGTAGTAGTTCTACTCTCTTGTGCTCGCTTTTTTATCTTTTTTTCCTTTGATGCTTGCACCTTTATTCTTTTATATTCTGAACAGTATTAGGTGCCACCAAGTCCCCAAACCCCAGACATACAGACCCAAAGCAACTTGGGGTGCTAATGTAAGAATTTGTAATCCAGACAGCTCAATACAATTACACTTACAGCCAATGTACACATTTTAAAGTTCTCTCTTCTCTCTCTCCTTATCTCCTCCAAGAGCACAGCCCACTGCCTCCTGACACTAACTTGTGCATGTGTTGCAGCGGGCTCCTTTTTATAATGGACCTGGGAGCACTTCCAGTGATGAGACGTGGCCAGTTGGAAGCACTTTTGGGTTGTTAGAAAGCCAGAGGGGTCCTCCCCTGGCAGTGCCCTCTATTGTCCTCCAGGGACCCCTACAGGGTTGCACTTCCAGACTCCAACTCCCATGCAGCCCTGTGGGTATTCAAACTAGGACTCTATATGAGGGACACTGCCACCTATTATACTGGGGGAGGAACTGCTTCCTGCCGTCGTCTTTTACTGATTCCTGTAGCCTTCGGGCATACCACTCAGGACAGGAATCACAAGGTGTTCTGGCCAAGTATTGCCCAAGTGCAATCCATCCTTCTGATATGGCATCCTGGCCGGGTAAGGGATCCATCTCTGTCCTGAGCGAAATGCCATCCTCCCTCTGCGGCATCAACAATGTATTATAACTTGCTTTGTAAGTCAACTTGGGTAAAGGCATCAGTTAAATAAATAAATTTAAATTAAGAATTTAAATGTTTGTTTAAAGCAACACATAGGAGCCGTTTTACACTTTTTGACATCCATTAATTGCCTTTATCAGTTGTTAATAAAACTAACAAACACCTTGGATTCTGCTCTGCTATTCACGTACATTTATAGCCTAATGTGTGACTCTGTCTACACTGAAGTAATTTTAAAATGTGAGTAGGCTTTCACTATCTTCACTGCTTGCTTTACTAAGTGGCTATTAGCAAGTTTACATGTGCTTAAATAGCCAGATTATTCACAGGAACATGATTTCTAAAATGCCATGTAATCCCTTATTCCAAATGGAGAAATCGGGTTATTGGCCTCTGAGAAACCTGATTAACAGAGGTAGTCTTCTCCGCTAAAAATCCGATTATGTGGTCATGTAAACCCATAACCAGGTTACTGTTAAGGATTTTGTAGTCTGTGCATATCTGTTGCACTCTGTCAGCCTGTGAATGTATTTTTTTACATACGATTTCAGCAGCCACAGGTAGAAGCATCCACAAAATAAATTTCCATTTGTTTGGGCTATTGCATTATTCTTTCTCCAGGCTGAAATAATCTGTCTGAATATTTCAGAAATCTGTAAATTTATGTTGATGAGCTGAGTGCACAGTGCTAAGCTTAGAAACACAATCTCGAGAGCAGTAGGGTAACATGATAACAGTAAAATACGACACACAGTCTGATTACTTTTTAAAGGAACAAGTAATCTAACAAAATACTTATTATATTGAAGTAAAAATACCAACGTTATTATTATTCCACCTGTACTGGGTGTAAGGAAATAAGCATGAGCACCGAGTCTTTTGCAGAGCTCAATTACACAGCCAAGCCAATCCAGTTACAAAAACCTATAAATAAAGCGCCAATTTGAACACAATTTTTAAAACAAAATTAAAGAAAATTATTATTCGAATTCATACTGGCCAATGATGACGTTTAACTCTTTTTTTGCACAGTTTAATGACGTTGGAGCATTTTTCCAATGGAGACGGATTATTAAGAAAACAGATTTCATTCCTAATTGAGTTATTCACCTTAACCTTGTTATGTGTGTGCAAGTAAACGCACTGAATGTCTAAACACTGAGTAGTGCTTAGTTTCCTGTATGACTTTGCTCGCTCTTCTTCTTTTTCGCACACATGGCATAGCATACATTGTATCTGATCAAATATCCACCCCTTGTCAAAATGTGTCCTTTGTCCTCAGTCAGTTCATAGTACAAACGATCGCTGACTTTAGTGTAATGAAATTGATTTACCTAGTATTCTGTTCCTACTATCGCTTCTTCATTCAATTGAATTACAGTTATTAAACAGCAAGGACACAAATTAATTCCTTAATGTTTTGTTTTCTGCCTCTGCTTCTAACACATGCTGTAAAATAAATACAAGCCCTTCAAACTCCTCCTCACATTGTAAAAGTTGCTACTATGCAGTTGAACAAAAAACAAAAAACTTTTATTGCAAATAAATATTTCTTTGCAAGGCCACTTATTGGAAACCAATAACTAAGAAGCAGGAATAAACACTCCAATTAAAATTGCATTTGCACACAAGCAAAAAGTAGCATAAATTTTCCTCAATCTCAAAAAAAGGATGATATCAGGATGCAGCATACTGTATATATGATTACCAGCAAATGTAGTAGCATGTAATCTATCTTCCCAAGGTATAAACAACTGATGTTGTGAGCCGTACCAAGCTCATAGTAATCTATGAATACAAACTTCTTTTATGATGTTCGTCTGGGATATTTTGGAGTCAGTCCCTAAGTTTGTAAAATTAATGGCTCCTTATAACTTCATCAACGTAATGCCGGTTACTCAATTTTTTTGATTTTGCTTGTCTGACACTTTGTATGCTAAGCTATGCTCATTCTTGATAGTTGCTTCGCCTTTTGTTTTTAGTTTGCTTTTCTACCTCTCATAAAACCCAATGAATAATTTCTATTATTGTGTGGGACAGTCACAGTCATTGTTGAGATCCAATGTGAAGACCTTCATGGAGGTAGTGTACATGGGAGAGAGAGAACACTGGAATATTAAAAGACCACATTTAAAAAAAAATAAAATTAAAAGGCTAATTTTAAAGAATACAGAAGGTGGACAGATGGCTAATGGAAAAGCTGACTTCGCTGTGGGAGAAGCAGAGTTTCTTCTTGATACCCAGCAAAAATAAAATTAATTAAGTCCTTCTACAAGGTCTTCTGTCTACATTTATTGGTTCTCGGTCATATTAAGCAAAACAGATCCTCTGAATACAATTGCTCAGAATTCAATGACGTTTTGCATTTAAATGAACAGCATGTTGGCAGCGGTACATGGAGTTAAAAAAATACTGACAGCAGCATTCTTCGTTTGACCTGAGGAGCCCATCAAGCACTCTGATGTAATGTTTGCATTTTTCTTTTCATTTCTCAAACACATCTCAGTTCAAGTCTGTTGGATTCAAAAACTCAGATTGTGTGCCTGCTCTTTCCTTCATGTGGTGGCAATTTTTCAAAAAAATGAGGCAAACATCTGGGCCCATTAATATTCCAGTCCCAATTGCTGCCACCACACAGGAGAATAAGCTTGCAGAAAGAAAAGGAAATGGAGATTTTTGACAAGAAAAAAATTAGCCTCTTAGATACCTTAGATATGCTAGATTAAACCAGGGTGAGAGAGAGGAAAAGCCACTGGAAATTTCGCCCTCTCAGTTTTTGCACTTCATGTGCATTTTTAGTTCTATAGGTTGTTACTAATTACCCATGACCTAGGGTTAGAAAAAACATCACTGCTCCCTCTTGTGTTTCACAAAAACATATAAAGGAGATTGGCATCAGAAGAAGAAGTTCTGTTCTTATACCACCAAAATTTGAGGGGCAATTGGCAACCTGTACAGTTAGAGCAAGTAACTGGAATAAAAAGAGCCTTTGATTAATCTTCAATAAATCGATTCTAATACAACACCATGTTGGCTGATTATTATAATTAATATGTTGCATGTCTACATAATTAAAAGAATAAAAATACTATACAGCCTTTGGGTTACAAAGAAGTTCCATTCCTGCTGATGTTCAAATTTTGTATGAAGGTAGGTACTTATCCTGAAAAGGCATGCTAATGGAAATAATGGCAAAAATGATTGATTTTTTATTTTACAGAAACACATTTCTAACTTATTAATAAAAATACATTTTAGCAATATTACTGGATTTTAGATCACAAAACACTAAACATTTAAACTAAAATGAAACTGTGGGCACCACTGTAGGCAGTGTGGCATAATGGTTAAGGCTTTGTATTTCAAATCCTGAGGTTGTGGGTTCAGATACCAATACTGGCACTGTGTCACCATGAACAAGTCACTTGACCTGCCTGTGCTCCAATTGGAAAACCAAAAGAAATGTAACCAATTGTATCATACATGTTGTAAGTCACCTTGGATAAAGGTGCCAGCCAAACATGGAAATGTTTTATATGTCAACATTTTTGATAATGATACAGAGCTGATGATGGAATTAAACCCCACCATTAACTGATGATCGATCCCTCAGCAAAAAAATACATTTCATGCATTGTTAAGAGTGTCACCTATCCCTCCTACTGACTGTACTTCCCAAAACAGGATTCGCTGCAAGGCGTAATTAGAACACTGGGAGTTAACAAACAGCAGGTTCTACCTCTATTCATCTAATCAGATATCTGCCTACATAGTTGCACATACATGTCACAGAGCTTATTCATAGCTGCTCATGCAGCTGGTTACATACTGTGACACACGCTGTCCATGCTGAGGGACAGGACACAAACTTAGGACATTATGGGAATTAAAGTCAGTTGCTGTTGAGCAACCTACTGTGGCTGAGCTTAATGTGTGTGCTTGCCAGTTAAATTCAGAAACATGAGCACATGAAAGCACAAAATGATTGAAAATGTTGACAAAGTTTGCAGCGTACAGTACTATTCTTCACCATTTGTAAGAAAATCACGAAAATTCGCTAGATGAGAATCAATTGAAATTCAGGTGAAAGGAAATTGTAAGTGTTTGTTCATATGTATGGATTTATCATAACCCAAGATCTGCTTCTGTTCAGTATTTAAATTATTATAGCCAGGGTATAGCAAAGGAAATGTGGTTAGAAAATATTAAATGCAATTTTAGTTATATTGTATCTATATGCTGTATATACAAGTCAATGTATGTGTGTGTGTATGTATGTATGTTCCAGCATTCATTCCGAACGGCTGGAGCGATTTTCATGAAACTTGGTACACATTTTTCTCGTTGGTTGACTAAAAATACTGTAGGGTGAAATCAACCCTAACCCACTCCCTTCTGGGTAGGGTGGGGGATGATCTTGCGGTCTTGTATGCATGTTATCATCCAATAGGTGCAGTCAGCGTTCATATCCGGACTCGAGTCCCCATTGCCGGGCTGAGCCACATAGGTCTCCAGCCACCAGTTATTCGGCGTCTGTGGGAACAACACATATCTTGCTGCTCTTACAGCCTCTGGCTCCTACAGTCCTGAGGCGCACACCCGATCACCTGCCTCTCATTCCGTTCAACACTAACTCTCCCTCTCTCTGTCTCTTTCTTTTTTCCCTTTTCTCTCCTTTTAACCTCCTTCTCATCCTTCTGTTCTTTGTCTATTTTCTCTCTCTGGCCAGTCTGTTTTTATCCCCCTCCTCCTTCCATGCAGGCCCCTTTTCAACTATCCTCTCTTACTGGGCGCAGATGCAACAAGCCACTTACTTGAGGCACCCGACACATCTACCTGCCTCTCCACGTGTGGCCAAGTACCCCAATTAACCATGGAGCGAAGCGCAATCACGCACACCTACAACTGATTGGAGTCCCACACACGTTTACTTATTTAAAACTCGCCTGATGCCATGGACCACTTATCACTCAGCCATATCAGATGCTAATTTTTATTGTACTTATTTATTTTCTGTTTTAATTTGTATTGTATCTTGATTCCTTTGTAACGCACCTTAATGCAATGCATATTGTTAATGGTGTTGCATTAGTCACATATTATTTAGTGATTTTTTTTAAGTAATGTAAACTATAAAGATTATTTTTAAGGTTTAGATAAAATGTATATTTTCCCTCTCAATAACAATTGGTTAATTGCATTGGGAGGAACCTGAGTCCATATTAGATATCACAAAAAGTATGGCCTTGTGAGAAACAGTAACACCAATAATAACAGTTGTATCTTTTGTACTTTTGACACATTGGTTGCAATATAATTTTAGAGCGCTTCAAAACCCCCACCCATGGCAATTTGTTTTAGAAGTTATCAAGTGCTTAAAGGGAATGGGTTTCAAATTAAATTTGCACACTTACATGATTACATGAATACTATACTGTATCTGTTTTAATTAAAGCTATCTAGCCTTGCTTTTAATTGAAAATAAGTGTAAGTATGGTTAGGCACCCCTCATGAGTTGTGTTGTAAAAAACAATAACACAGAAGATTACAAATAATTAATAAGTAAGGATATATTTTTGAAGAAAACTTGTTTTACTTATATTTTATAACTGATTATGTGTTAATCTACCTCAAACAAACTTGTTTCTATGTTATTTACCTATTTCTTGTCCTCTCATCACCCATGCAACAGAAGTGATTTAAATATGTGAAGACTAAGCTATAAAGTGCAAGTTTATAATTTCTTTTTAGTTTTATTACATTTTAGCATTACAATGTCAAGTTAATTAGAAACCTTTTCTCTGTATTTATATATGCAATTGTGTCTGGGTGTTAATAATCCAACTTTCTCTCTAGCTTTAAGCACAAAGCCCAGCATTTTCAATTAATTTGTATAAGTCGTCATTGCAGTCACTCATTCACTGCTCTCTTTATTGCATGTGTATTCTTAGAGGATATTTATTTATTTGCTGAAATAATGTGTCATTAGATCATTTCCAGATTCATTCTTGGAGTATCCTACGGCATATCTTCATTAATAGACTCAATCACTCTTTATACATTCTTGTCTTGTCTCTTTTGTAATTGCTTATATATAAAGTCCCTCTTTTTATTTTTATTCATAGATATTTTGAGAGACTGAACAGTCTTTATGTTGTTATTTTTCTCTCAAAAAATATATATATATATATATATATATATATATATATATATATATATATAAATATATATATATATATACTGCACCATTGTGCAGTCAAAGGACTTATTATACTGTATAAAGTAATACAGAAACCATCATATTGATTAATACTTATTATTACTCCATCACCTTTTCTGAGGGTTTGAGGACACTGTCTTGTATGTTCATAGTTGTAGTTAAAAGTTTTTATTCTGCAGCAAGACTGCAATTGTCAGATCAGATTTTCTGTAGCTACAGCCTCAACTGCTAGATTATCATCATGGAATGCAGATTTACCTTTTATCCAGGTGGGTCATCTGAAAACATGCTGCAGATGGCAGTCGTATATTTTCTTGAATTGTCTGCTTAACAGACAACTTTCTTGATTTGGAGGCAGAAACCATATTTATTCCAGCCTCCCCCACCTAAACATTGCTTCTATAAAGACAAAGTAGAATGAGTTTTTAAGACGAATGACCTAATATAAGTCCTGATGCAACACCACACTGGTTTTCCATTGGTTCAGTTTTATTAATATTGTTGTTCTGGCTATTCAAGTTTCTGGATTAATAAACAGCCAACTTTTTGGTGGTGTTAATAGTGTGTTGGGTAAAATGCTTTCGACTATCTTATGTGTTTTCTTGACTTTATTCTTTATTTTTTGACCTTGATTTTGTGGATCGCCTCTCTCCAAGTTTGTTCCACAAATTTGTTTCTGCTTTTTTATATCTCTGGTAGTACAGTAAAAGATTTTACTTGATTGCATTTTTAAACAAACCTTAACATACTCCTTTACTTACTGCTAAATTTTGAACCACTAATAACTTTTAAAATAAAGTCTTTAATTTTGGCAAATCTTGGGTGATAGAAAAGCAGGGTATTGAGGCCCTTTTGACATGCATTGTTAGGGACAAATAAACCATAAAGAACCCTTTCAGATTGGGGGCGTGTTTTAATATATGTAACACTAATTCTATAATAGCAATAAAATCTCCCAAAAATTATTTTTATTACAGGGTTAGTATGAAATATTAAGTTGAAAGGGCTAAGAAAAAAAAGCTAATGTGCCTTCATTGGAGTAGAGTTTTTTCTCATTTTTACAAAGTTTAAATTTGAATTTGAAAATAAAAAAGGTATATTGTTTTTTACACACACACACACACATATATATGTTTGTAGTCGGAGATCCACAAAGGGAGAGAATGAATCACGTATCATAAAGTAGTTTTTATTCCTGAGCTCTCAGCTCCTGCCAGCCGTCAGCTCAGGAATAAAAACTACTTTATGATACGTGATTCATCCTCTCCCTTTGTGGATCTCCAACTACAAATATGCAAACCGTATCACAGACCTTCGCGTCCATATATATATATATATATATATATATATATATATATATATATATATATATATATATAGTGACAGATAGGGCACCCTCCCCTCCACAACACTCATATAAACACAACAATCAATAATTAAACAATCCTCCACTCTCCCAGACGCGCCACCAGCCCTCCACCCAGCGCAGCTCAGCTCAACGTCTGGGATCCCCCACAGTCCCCCTACAGTCCCTGACCTGGAAGTGCTTTGCCAACCCCCGTGACTAGGAACACCTCTGGGTCAGATAATAACTCCTCTTCTTCATCCCGGCAGCAAGTCATTCCTCCTGTTGCTGTGACTAAGATTTACTTCCAGGTTATAGGGCATGTAAGAGTGTCTGGGCCTCCCTGCAGCATCCTCTAACGGCCCCCATGGTATCCAGCAGGGCTGTGGATAAAAACTCCATTGTCCAGGATTCCCTGCTGGCCTTCAGGGCCATGCTGCAGGGAGAGCTCCACTTGGCGGCCTGGGGGTATTGGCCGTATATCACAATATATATATATATATATATATATATATATATATATATATATATATATACATACACACACTTTCAGTCAGTTTGTCCAGGATTCTTAGGCCAATTTAATGGATAAAAGCTCACAATTTTCTACATCATAATTTTGCTGAAGAGGGGAACGCTTTTGAAAACAAGAAGGCTTAGAAGTGCAGTTTTCTCCTATGTGGAAAGTGCTGCCATATATTTGAACCCATTCCAATGCTGATAGCATTGATTTCAAATTTTAGAGCACTTCAGGATGGTGTAAAATGGGGGCAGTTTTGAATAGGTCTTTTAGTTCTCTTCCAAAACTTTCTTGAGTTTTTTATATGGTGGTCATGGGCACTTTTTGTGAGATTGGTGAAACAATGAACCTAAAGTTCTTAATGAATACTTGAAGAGTCAGAAAATAAAATAAAAATAAATAAATAAGTATTTTGAGATGAGTTCAAACCACTACAACCTGGCCAGTATCAGTGTTCACATTGACAGCCCTTGTTCAGAAATTTGATAATCTTAATATAGAAGATGGATTCAAGTCACATTTCTTGAACATTGCAAATAGCTCTTTCTTAACATTCTTCATATGCGAGTCACAAGTGTCTTTAAATTCTGGGAGGATATAAGTGTGCCATGAATATACACTACAGCATAAACACTCAAAATATCCTGGAAGATATCATTCACAATGGATTGAAAATAAACACTTGGTAAAATCCCAGTGCATTACAGGATATCTGTAATTCTCAGAGGCAGGGTTAAATACTGTTTTCCACTCTACAGTATAATTAATTCTGAAGAGAATTTAACAACTTTGTAGAACCAAATCTTTTAAATGATGAGACGGGGACAGTGCTTTATATTCTTAACTGTAATCTCATTTAGTTCTCTGTAATCAATACAAGGTCTAAAAAACAAAAGGAAAGTCTGCTAAATTTGCTTGCTATTTTTATATATAATTTATCATGGCTTTGCTCTCTAGACCTGATAGAGTATACACACTTATTTTTGGTAAAGGAGCCCCTGGATGGGGATCAATTGTACAATAATATCAATGGGTTGGTATTTCAAAAGATTTTTTTCTTGCTGAATAAAATATTTCTTGAGTATTGGACTGGCAAAGCAGAAACAGAGCAACAACTGAGGTAAGGGTGAGGTTTATTTAATTCTGTTGATAAATTTATAAAAAAAAACATTTTTTCCCCCAAGACATCAACTCAACAATACATTCTTGAATTACCGAGGTTTCACCATGAATAATCCAAAACTACTTGCAAGCCGGAGGAGTAAATAATTAAAGACATTAGCTCCTGATGGACTCTTCCAGATTCCATACTCAGTGGTAATGCAAATTGCTAAGTCCCATCTGTAATATGAATTCTTCTTTTATGATTGGCTTGTGATATGGCTAAATGAAATCTTTGAACACGGGCAAAACTGTTAAAAATTATTTAGAGCATCTGAATCAAATAATGTTTTATATAGATTACAAGAAACTGACTCTTACTGCTATTTGCTTTTAAAAAAATTATACATGCTAAGAACTGCATCAAAGGGTGAACTTACTAGTTTTCTTAAAAAGTATAAGGTCAAAAGGTGTCTGACAAATATTGCACATTGTTGTGATTTGTTGCCACAACAAAGCACACAAATGATTGCAGGCCACCAAAAACAAACACACAAAGGCCCAACCTGGGAGGTATTTTTCGTATGTGGATTACTCATTTAGCCGGATGTAATTGTTGACGATTTGGCCTGATCCTGGATTTGTCGGTTTTTCGAAACTCTTGCTGGAAGTGTTGTCATAGCAACACATCCTAATCCTCAAACCTGCTCGGAGCAGGTTTGTTTTATGTAAACAAGGATTAGCTCACACACTTAATCAGTGTCCATGTGTGGAATTCATTCAGTCATGACTTCGCTGTTCATGAATGAGCGACCAATTGATATCGGTATGCAAATTATAAGAAGAGAATTTCATATAGAGAGGGTTTTGCGCGATCAGCAAGATCCTTTATTGCTCCCGGAGGAAATTCTTTTCAAAAGATACCGCTTTAGCCGAGGGGGAATATTGTACCTCAAAAATTTATTTGGACCTTATATTCGAAGTCAAACTCGGTGAAGTGGGGCTCTCACAACCACACAGACAGTATGCATTGCTTTGAGGTTTTTTGCAAGCGGCACTTTTTTTATATACTGTGGGCGATGCGGAAAATCTATTTAAAAGTGCAGTTTGCCAGGCAATTCGTAAAGCCTGTTTTGTATCTGAAATATTTCCTTCTGGTTTTCATAGTGTTTCCTGGACACATGCGTGTGCAGACAATAAAAGAGGCGTTTCATGCCATTGCAGGTAGGTAATACACAGGTAAAAAGACCCACAGTTCCATAAAGAATCTCACAATCAGCCTAACATTCTCATTACCCAGGATTTCCAAATGTGATTGGGGCACATGGGACTGATCACAGTGGAGTTTGATCAAACATTATTTGGAAAATGTACCTCTCCTCCTGATGAATAATCAGACACAGTGTCTTCATTAAATATTTGAACTTCGTCAATGTCTTGTTGGTCAGACACAGGTTCTAGGGATATGACATTCCCTGCAACTGACCCAACAAAAAAAGAGGGCTATATGGAACATACCTATGGCACACATGGAGGACAAATATATGCAATGACCATCCTTTACCTGAAATGAAGTGACCACTGCATCCTGCCACTGGTTCTGAGGAGGAGCTTCCCCGTGGAATGCCCTCAGAAACAGGGAATGGGCATTTTGCTGGAGATCCAACTCTTCTGCAGGGGTTAGGTCTGGACCACGTGGACCGCCACCTGTTTTTTGCTTGTCTGCCTTCTTATTAGCTTTAAAATTAATGTTCTTTACATTATATATGATTCCTTATGTAATCAATTCTTTAAATAGTTATATACCAATATTTACCAGTTTGAAGTATATTCTTGTACTTCATTTTAACCTGTTCCCGTGTTCTCCTTGTGCTCACGTTTGATCTGGAATTATGACATATTAAATAATAATTAATCTGACACATAGGAAATGAAACGCTGCTTTCAGTAAGTACAATGCACACGCATTTAATTTGTCGGCTTCTTTTTGCCAGCCGTCTTTTCTGGTTTGGGCTGCTTTTGCAGTGTTACCCCTTGTGCATATTAAATCTTGAAATTCTTCATGTCCTTCGAATGAAAGGTCTTGCTCCGCTTGTGTGAAAAAAAAAATGCGCCCGTTCTTTCATCATTTTGTTACAGCCTATCAAAGACTTGCTAATCATGTTTTCTAGACTCAATATATATGGGTTTTTCACTCAGCGCGGGCGCGCACATTCATCTCGGATGATTAGATCCAGTTAGACTAATCTACTACACGGCTGCGTTTGAAAAACCGACTTATCTGGATGAGTTTCACTGGCATTAACTCATCCAAGATGAGGCATCTAATCTCGGATGATTTAAGCGACATACGGAAAATACCCCCCTGCACTACTGTATTTTCAGGTCTGAGCCCACTGGATTACCCACACCTCAGGCAGCCAAGCCTCAACTAAACAGGCAGGTATCGGGCATGATTAGGCCCAAACTGAAGCACTGCCTTTGCAAGAAAGGCAAGATGATCACCTACAATAACAGATCAAGGTTTCTTATTTAAAGAATCTACAATATTATAAAACTGTAAGGTCACTCAGAGCAATGTGATTGGACAGTTTGAATTTGGTGAAGCGATCAAAGGAGGAGGTGCAAGTGCGAGATGCACAAGGAGGAGAAAAGGCATTGGAGGCTTGCTAAGAGAGTCGTAGTAAAAAGTGTTGGAGGCTCGCTGAGAGAGTCACTTTCAATGATGGGCAGTACAAAATTGTACAGGAGATGGAAAAGGTGCCCTAAAAATGATGACAGAGTCTGAGAAGGAGGCTTTACGAGAACACACTTGATGAGGAGTGTCGGTTAAGAGACTTCCGGACATATGCAAATGCAGAGGAAAGATGCTGAATTTACACTTAGGGCAAGAGATAGCAAATATTTATAAATTCAGACTAGACCCCAAAATGGAGAACATGTTTTTAAAATTTAAAAATAACAGCAAAGAGTCTCAAAAATATCAATGTGTGTCTTTCCGGGGGAGGACAGTGAATGCTCTGTTTCGGGGTAGACAAGTCCTCAAGAATCTTTATAAAACTGGAAAGAGTCCCTCAGTTGTGATGGACAGATGGTCCTGCATCTTGGGGAACCACCCACAAAATACAGGGAGTATAAAGACATTTAAAGAAGCAGTAAATACATATTTTTACACATAATAATAATACATTAAACATACCGACTCAATGGCCCAATCGGGCTGGGCAGTCTCTTGGCCTTGGAACCCCTGCAGATTTTGTTTTTTTATTTCCTCTGGCCCATCTGGAGTGTTTTTTTTTTTTTTGTTTGTTTATTTTAGTTTTTTCTGTCGTCCCGGCTATCTGACATTTTTTATTCTATGTTACTTAGTATTGTTTAATCTTATTTTTGCTTCATGTTAACTTTTCTTTCTTCATCTTGTAAAGCACTTTGAGCTACACCATTTGTATGAAAATGTTCTATATAAATAAACCTTGTTGTCATAAATTATAAATAAACAAAACCTTATTAATAGAAATAACCATACTAAATAATTCAACTGAAAAATGAACAAAAAAGACAAAAAAAAAGGAACACAAAAATAGCCAGGAAAGGAACTCTGCAAAAACATTATACATTATTTTAAATCATCAGAAATTCCACTTCTAAAGCCAGAGATGAAGGGCTTATTTTTCCATCTTGAGTCTGCCGAGAGCATTTTGAAATTTATATAATCACTTATGGAGCTTTTCCCTTATGTAAGGTGTAACAGAACGGTTTTTGGCAACTGCCTTTCTCCCTGGTGCATAAAACGCTGTATGAAACTCTGTTAAAAATGTTTTCAAAATTATTACAACACAGGTGAATAGTTTCTAATATGGGAGTTACCCAATCCAGAGGTTTTCTCACTAGCAGAATGATTATAACAGCTTTCTTGGATTTATCCTGACCTAAGGATGCTTGGTTGTAATTCAAATGTCAGTTCACAGTGATTGACTAGAGTCAGAGTTCTTATCAGTTAATTTCATTTTCAGTTCTTATCAGAGTTTTCATATTGGAATTGTGCTAACATTTTTTTTGGTAGCTGCAATTTATCCTATAATTTTCTATGGGCAAGTGAATCAGTTTCATGTTTTCTGTGGTTTTATTTATTTTCCTTTGTTTTCCATTATGTATTGTTAAATGGTTGTTGATCTTCCATTGTTTTAGGGAACCAAAATGGCCCCAATGCATAACTTAACATGAATTAGGTTGTATAACAGTGGGTGTGGTCATGACAGTCATTTTACCCATTTTCTCCACTACAAAAAGAAGTCTAAAAGGAATGTAATTCTCATTTAGAATTGCCAAACTCCTTCTTATGATACTGGTGTTGCTATATTTCATTTTTTTTTTTTTGCCTTCTTTAGGAACTTTAATTTAGAACATTGTTTCTTCTGTGTTTGTTTCATCACTATCATTGTTTATAGTCATTATTTATTTTTTGCAAGCAAATGCTCACAATAATGCAACACAAAAATTAAATGCGAGGGAGCATGCAAGAGATGAACCTATAAGACTTTTCGCATATATTTACTACCACAGAGATATTATTTGCGTTGAGAATCTTGAATAACCAAGTGTTTTGATTAAGTTCCTTTTTTATTTTATTTTGCACTATTCCATGTTTGTTTTAATGTGCTGTTGTTTTGTTTTACTCATATTTACACACTAATTATATAATCAGGCCAGGAGCTTCCATTTAATGTTCATATCTAACACCACAATGGGGAAAAATTGGATTTTTGACCATGGCATGATTGTTGGTACCAGATGAGTTGGTTTGAGTATTTCTGTAACTGCTGATCTTCTGGGATTTTCATGCACAACAGTCTCTTGAGTTTACTCAGAATCTTGCAAAAATCATCCAGTGAGAGACAGTTCTGTGGTTAAAAATTTCTTGTTAATGAGCGAGGTCAGAAGAGAATGGCCAGACTGCTTAGAGTTTACAGAAAGGCTATGGTCACTCAGAGAATCACGCCATACAACTGTGGAGTGGAGAAAAGCATCTCAGAATGCACAACACATCTAGCCTTGAGGCGGAATAGGCTACTACAACAGTAGAAGACCATTTCAGGTTTCACTCCTGTCACCCAAGAGCTTTAAGCGGAGGATACAGTGGGAACAAGCACACCAAAAATGAACAGCTGAAGACTGAAAAAATGAAATGTGGACAGATGAGTCTCAATTTCATGCTAAGGCACAGTAGAGTCAGAATTTGGCACCAGCACAGCATGAATCCATGTACCTAACCTGTGTTTTGTCAATAGACCAGGCTACCGGTGTTAGTGGTGGTGTGATGGTTTGGTGAATGTTTTCTTGGTACACTTTGGGCACATTAATACCAGTGAATTATTGTTTGAATGCTATATCCTATTGAGTATTGTTTCTGACCATGTGCAACCCTTCATGGCCGCAATTTACCCATCTTCTAATGGATAATTTCAGCATGATAATGCACCATGTCACACAGCACAAGTTTTCTCAATTTGGTTTCATTAACATGACAGTGATTTCAGTTTTCTTTAGTGGCCTTCCCAGTTACTGGATCTGAATTCAACAGAACACCTTTGGGATCTGGTAGAATGGGAGATTTGCAGTATGAATGTGCAGCTGACAAATCTGCAATGCAATCTTAACAGCATAGACCAGAATCTCAAAAGAATGTTTCCAAAATCTTCTGAAATCCATGCCATGAGGAAATTAGGCTGTTTTAAGAGGAAAAGGAATTCCTGCACAATATTAGAATAATGTTCCTAACAATTTGCTTAGGGGTTGTATATGGTCCTGCATCTCAAACAATTGAATGTTAAGTTATGTAATAAACTCTGAATTGACTCAGTATGAGGCCGTGTGGCTTTCAATCATCCATAGCTGAAATTACTTTTTGGAATAATTTCACATGGCTGTCTGTGTTATCCAATAATTCCTTTATATATTTTCATTGTTACAAAGCTAAAATGTCTGCATTAGAACAGGATAGTATGTACTGTAGGAAAGTAATGTTAGAGTGGCCCCAGAATAAGAGGGAGAGAGCATGTGAGCTGCCCAGACTTGAATCTCATTGAAAATATGTGGAAATACATCATCCAACTTGAAAGAGTTTTAATGCATCTCTTCATAAATTATGAATAAAATCCACAAATCCAGAGGTGTGACAACTGAAATCAGCATACCAAGAAAGGCTTAAAGCTGGAATTTTGGCTAAAGCTATTTCTACGAAGTACTGAATCTTGGGGATGTGTATGTAAACAACATGTATCTTATTCTTTTTTTTTGTTTTGTTATTTCTTGTGATGCACTAGAACTATTTTTGCTATTATAAATCTTTTACAATGTGGGTGAATTGAAGGATGTGAATGAATAATTTCTAAAGTACAGTATTGTATGACCAGTGGAATTGTATTATACACTCAAAGGACGTTGGAGGCCATAATCAGTGAACCTGATATTTGCTATATGATGACATTGTTAGGCTGCACTGGGGAACATTCTTGAAGAAATTGCCAGGGCAGCTGCAGAGAAACAAAAGAAATACATAATGAAGGTCGACAGGCCACCCTACAAAAACATAGCAAATGCTGTCAGTCAAGGGATCAGCAGTGAGCCCCTCTGGTTTCATTACTCAAGAATATTGAGGTCAACAGGAGGATGTTTAGAAACCTAAACATCTGATCTTTTTTTTTCTTCTTCTTCCTCTGCCTCACTCAGTCAGCAAGATTTTGTAATTCACCTTAGTTTCCATGGCATTTCTCTTTTCAGAACAGTTATTCTAAGCCAGGGCTTTTCTCAGATTTTTATAGTACTGTACATTCAAATTGCTTATTTATTTTTCCACCAGACATTGAGAGAGATAAGGCTGTGAATGCACAAGGTTCTGTCCTTAGAAGTCAAGTCATGTCACTTTGGAAATATTAAAGTAAATATTTTCGAGAAACTATATGGTAATAGTGCTACTGATGGTGCTCCTTCTGCACATAGCTCCTCAGACAATGAATGAGTGACTTTCACGTATAAAATCTTCACAATTTGAAGACTAAAAACCATAAGGATGAAAATGTAACTGGACCACTAATGTATTTTATAGACTGACATATTTTTGCCATTGAAAGAAATTCAACTCCCTTGTCCATTTATGAATTTTCTGAATATACCAGTTCCATCATAAGATGTCAAGGAGCTGGAGACTGACATGGAAGTATTCAGTGCCAGTCATAGGTGGCAGGTTATTTCATCATGCTGTACCAGTGAACTGGCATGTCTTTGGAGTATAGCAGGAAACCTAAATATGCAGAGCCAAACCCACAATGCAAAAATAAAAAAAAAATAGTTTATTTACTTTTATTTAGCAAACAAATCTGTCAGAGGGGTAAGCAAAATGTACTTGACAAGATCTCTTAAAATAAGATAATCAATCTTAAATATAAATTTCTTGATACATCAGTAAAATTTACAAAAGGAAAAAAGATTTAATGGTTTGATATAAAAACATTTCACTTATTTCGATTGCATTTTCACAGGTGGAACTTACAAACCCCACTCAGGCAGTAACAGGACCAAATGAATCTGCTGTGAGAGAATAATTTTAGGGTGACATAGCATTTGTCTAAAGAAGTAACATAAATGGTTAATAAATGTCAGAAACCTGTTCAAGCATATCACAAAACCAAGTAAAGGCCAAGTGAACAACCAAAGACAAGGATGTAGTAGAGGAAGGTTGATGTAAAGCACAAAATGTACCAGGAGATTACTAAGAGATGAGCAGATATCCACTAAACAACAAGACTGGACAGTTGTTACACTCACACAGATTTCAAGGGTAATAGCTGAATCCTAAGAGATATGGAAAGAAAACCAGTGTCATGGAACAGACTTTCATTTCAATAAGCAATTTCGATGTAAGACAATGAACCAGTCAGAGTAAATGAATTGGCACTGTTATGTAAATTCAATTGTTTATAAAATGGACTTTTGCCGTTATGATTTTTGATCATTCTATAACAGACTGCTGTGATGAATTCTCCCTCTTTAAGCTTTTGCTGAAGAGATAATTAAAGATGTAATGGACAAATTTTTTACTGAGTGGTTTCTGAGTCATGGAGGTTTTATCAAACTTGTCCTTATAGAGGATAATTTTTTTTCTTTACTTAATATGTTACTTCATACCACAGTACATGGAACTTGGAGAACTTATTTTTCTATTCTCCAAAAAAAAAAGAAAGAAAGAAAATGGTAGAGGAACTTTTTAGTGCAATAATGAGTTGTATTCTGCTGACTGAAGACAGAGAGGTTTGTGCTCTTCATATAAATGCGGGTTCATTTTCTTCTTCCTTTTCATCTTTCCCCATTTCTGTATGGGGTTGATGTTTCCTAAAAATGTATATTAACACTCTCATATGCATTATATCTATTAAACCTTATTTTACTCCTTTCCCAGTATAACTGTAATAATTCAATTAACTGATCATAGGCATTACGATATTATAGGTATTATGAGGTGAATTCAACACTTTAAAAATGTGAAGTGTATGTGTGTTGGGGAATTGCCCTTTAAATAGCCACTGTAATGATATCAATTGACATCATCTGCTACAAGAGATCTGATGGAGCATCTGCTGTATGAATACCCTGAGTACACTGTGATAAATGCTAAAGAATAGATAGCTAAGATAATTTACACAACATAGCTATGAAACATTTAACTCTGCACCAGTCAAGATTAACAGAATAGTATAGTCTGTCTCACACCCAATGTTTTGTATAGATAGATAGGCAAAACAATATCTGGATAGATTAAAAGTCTCTAGTGAAACATCATATCACAAAATAAGAACGTGTTATATATAAATACTACAGTTACTGAAAGAGTTATATAATCTCATCATCTCCATGGTAGATGTCCTTGAAGTGATATGCACATAAAGACTTAGTTTTAAAGGAGATTTTCTAATATGCTTTACAATGTGCATTTTGTTGTTTATATATTTATTTAGTTGCTTATTCTCCTTAGTTATTGAGGAAGGTTTACATTTTATGTAAAAGAAATAGACAATGCCTTAGTGTTAAGGTTGTTAGGGTGGAGTAAATGTTAGCACTGCTGCCATGCAGCTCCAGTTTTCAACTTTTACATCCTGACTTGAGATGTGTGGACTTTGCCTTATCCTCCCCATGAGCTGTGAATTTAATTTTTTGCTGTATCATTATTGTTTTTATAGTTAATTGATTATCATTGTAATAGTGATGTTTTTTCCATTATATTGTCATTTTGTTCTGTTTGCCATCAATTCCATTTTTACTCTTTTCAGCGAGGATTTCTAATTACATGATTGTCATGTTTTTATTTACTTTAAAAGATGGTGATGCCCACTTGTCCAACTATATAAGAAACATCACCTGGATGCACTGGGGCGCATCATTAGTGACATATCCTGAGGTCATCGGGCATTTTGGGTCTCTCAACATCATATACCCTCGCTCAGGTGACCCAGCCAGGGTTGATCAATCCCCAACGTGAATCCCAGTAGTGATCCACGGATCAGCCCTCTTTATCCAAAGCCACCTTGGGGCTTTCTCTGTGGCTTCACTTGCGGATTTAATGGCCCTCTTTTTGGCCACTCCTGTTATGCTCAGCCGTGTGAGGACTCTGTAGAGTGAGCATCCTACAAATCCTCTGCAGCCAACTTCTGTGCGCTCATAGAGTACCCTCCAGCCTCTGTCCCTGCACTCCTCCACCAGCTCCTGGTACTTGGCACGTTTCCCCTTGTTAGCTTCCTCGATACGAATTGGATTCTTTCAAAAAATAAAACCAACTTCCTTTGCATTTGAGACCAGTATTGGAAGTAACACATTAAAAGTAACACTAGTTGTCAGATTACTTTTTAAAGCAATGTAACACTTATTATATTGAAATAAAAGTACTTGCATTAATTAATAAAAAAGGTATGTGTTATAGTGTTGCTACAGAAGCGTATTCCCAGCACTTTAAAAGGAAAAAAGTATGTTGTGCCCAGATCTGAACAAAAGTTATAAGTATAAATTTAATCCTGCATGTGCTGAAGGGTAAATCTACAGTAATCCGTCTAGTTTAAGGTCACAAAGGAGCCAGAGATTATTACAGCACCACTGGGTTTAAGGTAAGACATGGTGGACAGTACGGACCTTTTCAGGGTGTTCTTTGTATAATCCAGTAACAGAAAAGAAAGTGTCAGTTTAGTTTTCATTCAGCTCTTTGCCAGTGTTTATACCGCACGTTTTCAGGGGCTTGGGATGGGAATAGAAAAAGATGATGGATGTTAATTTTTTTATAGCACATAAAGGATGATGCATATTTATAAAAGAGAAGAAGATTCATATCTTGGTTTAGGATTTAATCTGCGCCCGAAAGTGGAAACAAATAAGTGCCGAAAAATTTCTCTTTTTGTCAATTTCCTACCCTTAAAGTGCAATGCTGATGGGATAACCTCCCATGCTCAGTAACCCTAAATTGGAAAGAATTGAGAAAAGAGATGGGAGGATGGTTAGAAAAAATCCCCTCATGTACTTAATTTGACTTAAAGAAGCAGGCCTGAAAAGACGTGACCAATGCCCAGAAGCTGAAACTTTTTTTGTAGATTGACAGAAACAGTAGCAAATGCTAGTTACTTCTGCCCAATATGGCAAACAATGAAGCAAATTGGCATTCTAGTTTAGAGGTGAATTAATCAACCCAAGCATCTTGCTTGAAGAAGGGGGCTGAGTTGCCTCAAAAGCTTGCATATTGTAATCTTTTTAGTTAACCAATAAAAGGTGTCATTTTGCTTGACTTCTCAGTCAACCCAAGCATAAATAATTCCTGTTTTCCAAGCTTTTGATTTTTCTCTGTCTTCAGATTTACCTCTTCCACTGGGTCACAAATAACCTTGAATGAAAACGGTGCATGTCCTTTGCATGCCTTAAAACCCATTGGGCATATTTTTTTTGGAGGGTCCAGCTATAGAGGGGCTTGTCCATTCCCATCTTTTTTTACACATGTGCTTGAAGCTTCACAGCAGCTCATTAGTGTTCAATCCGACCAATGTGTTGAAAACTTTTGAAAAGTGCTAAAATCTGTGCAAAGCTTTCTGAAATTTTCCTATTAGCACTTCATCTATGGATCACTGTTAAGGTCAGATAAGCAAAGAAACTGAAGCATTTGCCATAAATGAGTTTAAAATTGATGTTGAAATGCTACTGCTCTGCAGCTCTGGTTCTGGTTAGCTAGGCTTATTCTTTCTTCCCCACAGAATTCACAATTAAAACTGTGGAGCGTTTTCACGCTGGGTCTAGCTGATGGCTGTAAAAGACACAACCCACAGAGGGACCTGACGTGCTATCTGAGATATTGAGCGCTTCTACTGTAACATGTCCCTTTTACCAGCCAGCTCTCTTCTAATTATCAGTTTTTACATTTAAAACTCCTGAGATATCTTGGCGCACATGTCTAACTTTGTTATGGCTGCCTACAGATAACACATTTACACGCAGCGGTGAAGAAGGTAAGAAAAAAAAGCTATTTGGTGCATTGTTCATATTCATTCTTAAAGAGTAAAGGATGAAGGAAATCAAGTAAATTAGTTGTAAAACTTATTATAAAGTGTCACACAGTGGTTTAGTGGACTGCAGTGTTGCTTCACACTTGCAGGAAGCTGCTTACTATCCTGGACATTGACTCTCACCCCTGTATGTGGTTTTGGCTAAACAGAGGAGCACATTTAGTAACACACTAAGACAACTACTTTGCTCCAAGGAGCTCAATGCAAAGTTGTTTATACCCACAGCCATTAGGTTCTATAAAGAGTCGCCCCGTGTTCAAGCTTGCTAAAGGGTACTGAGCTGATCTAGCAGATACTGTATCTATGTGCAATGATGACATCCTGTGCTGTAAAATTGTAATCCTAATTACAATTACACTTACCAAATACCTAAAGATTGTTAATTTACTTCTAGATAATTCATGTTGTATGTGTACTTGTACCTTGTTAGCTTACTTAAAATAATTATAATTATTGATATATGTATATCTGTGCTTTTTTTGTCTACTGCTGTCCCCTTGCTATTTCCTTAGGGATTAATAAAGTATCTATCTATCTATCTATCTATCTATCTATCTATCTATCTATCTATCTATCTATCTATCTATCTATCTATCTATCTATCTATCTATCTATCTATCTATCTATCTATCTCAAAGACATACATGTTAATTGGCTAATGTAAACTGTCATGTTGAATGTGGTTATTTAAGCGAGGTAAGGATTGGCACCCCATCTTGAGGGTGCTGGGCTAAGTTTCAACCTTCTGAACTGGATGATGCAGATTTGAAAAAAGATGGATGGACAGGTTAAAGGAAATACTGTAAATAACATAGAAAAAGCAACCACAATTTTTTCTTATATATGACCATAAGAGATGTGCAGATGAGAAAATGCAACTTTCTAACATAATCAGGCTAATCTACTTTTAAGACAATCCTAAACATTGCATCTTGACCCATTAAATTTTGAGAAGACTATAAGATTTAACTCATTCATATTTACATTTTGCAGCAGAAAGACATCTTCCTTTCTTCTGTGTAGCTGGTAAAGCTGTCATAAAAATTATAAAGGTAATCTGCTTACTATATGTATAGTAATACCATTTATAGTAGTGCTTAATCGTAACAAATTGACACCAGTATGGGCTTAGTATAGCCAGAGGGTCTTAACTTAGCCTAGAGGGGCTGGGTGGTCTCGTGGCCTGGAACCCCTGCAGATTTTTCTTTCCTCCAGTGTCTGGAGTTTTTTTTTTGTGTTTTTTCTGTCCTCCCTGGCCATCAGATCTTACTTTTATTCTATGTTAATTAGTATTGCCTAAATGTATTTTTAGACTTTTTGTCTTTTTTCTCTTCCTTCATCCTGTAAAGCACTTTGAGCTACATCATTTGTATGAAAATGTGCTATATAAATAAATATTTTTGTTGTTGTTAACTGGTTCCTAAAGAAATGATAGTGAGAGGTTCTTTTCACTGTTTGCACTTAAATTAATTCATTTAAACGGACAGGAAACTTTTTATGTGGCAGGAAACTTCAACGTACAGTTCAGTGAGAACAGTTTCAGGCTTCATTCTGATATATCTGTACTTCTGCTTTATGTTCTTGTGTAGACATTGACAAATCAGAATAATTTCTTGCTTTAAACCTTTATCTAAGAAATAATTTATTGTCCTGAGATGAATGCAGAGCTTAGACCTGAAGGGGAAGAAAGATATCAAAACACAAGTTTCATGAAGAATTTAAGTCCAGAATTAGTGTGTTGTTCCATGTAGTGAAAAGTCAAGCAAAATGACACCTTTTATTGGATAACTAAACAGATTACAATATGCAAGCTTTCGGGTAACTCGGGCCCCTTCTTCAGGGTTAAGGTTACATCTTGCCTGAAGAAGGGGCCTGAGTTGCCTTGAAAGCTTGCATGTTGTAATCTTTTTAGTTATCCAATAAAAGGTGTCATTTTGCTTGACTTTTCACCAAAGTCCAGAACTAAAGCCACACTGCCCAGATCTGGAAGACCACTGCATTGTCATATTATCCAAAGTTTATTTTTGTCTGTCTGACATTTTTGTATTTGCATCTTCACATAGCATTGTCTTTTTTTTATTAAATTCTTTGAATTTATCTGTAAAATACCCTTTAATAAAATAATTACTTGAGGCACAGTAAATTTCTCAAATCAATAAGTTGAGTCTGCAGTGTTAGTTCTGCCATGCAGTTATACCCACAGCCTATGTTGGGATTGTGTCTTTGTTTTGTTGTATGTTTAATTTTTTTGGAAACTTTGTGATTTTTCCAATCCTTGTGTGTTCTCTATTTACATTTTTTTGTACTTCTATTCCAGTTCCTTTCCCCATTATCTCTCTAATATGGGTTTTATTTGTGATCTAAAATCTCTGTTTAATGAAACCTGTTAGCCTCAGTTCCTTGCTGAAATGTTAGCTATTCATTGCTTTTGTTGTTTGGTGTACAGTATTCCAATTTTTGCAATTTGTTTGTCTTGGTTTGTCCATTTTTGTCTTTATATTTTGGCTTAAGCCGTTTTCTGTTTTTTTCTGGATGTTATTTGGTTTGTGTTTTGTTCTTTTGCATTTTTTACCTCTTTGTAATTAGTTCTTTTGAATGTTTTTATTTTTTAAACTTTGAGTGTCTGAAATTTTGAAAAGTATTCACCTCTTTTGTTTTATGATATCCATCATTGTGATGGTGTGCTACCAAGTCCCACCAGGAGCATGTTCAACCTACCACTGTTGATAGTCATGACCAGGATGAGCTGAACAGATGAGGACAAACACATCAAGCAAGGGGATGGTGAAAGTGGTCAAGTGCTTTTATTAAAATAAACAAACCAAAACAAGTGTCCAAAAAGTGCAGTGCTCAAAGATTCAATAAATAAATAAATAAATAATCCATAAAAAAAGTCAGTGATGGTGAAGGTTACAATTATTCCAAATAAATATCCATAAAACAAGGTTAAAAACACAGTCAGGAAACCACATTTAAAACACTGAACCTCGGTGCCTCTTTAAAACTAATTTTTCTTCAGCTTGCCCTTACCAGACCTTGCAGCCCGAGGAGGAAGTTTCCCAGCAGGCGCAGACAATCTTCTTTACCTGGCCCGTGTCCACATTCACAATCCAACGGTGTCTGTGGGGAGCCTTCCGCACCCACCACTGTCTTTCCAGGCTCCACCTGGCAAAAGTGCACTCTGTCCTCTCACTGCTGCCGATCCATTGGCTCCTCCCGGTGAGAGCACATTCCTGAGATTAACAGTTACTCCTGCTACTTGGTTGCTCAGCAGAAGTGACCACTGCACACTCTCTTGAATGCTGGCCATATTTGCTCCTCCCTGGGGCTCCATATCCATCCCCCTGCTTCCTTTCTTCGCACCAGCTTCCTCTGTCACGCTGCAGCCTCTGTTCTTCCTTTCTTTAACCTCCATTCTCTCTTGTTCTTTTTCTTTCTTTTTGATGTTGCACTCCCCTTTTTATATGCTGGCCAGCAGTTGTAGGTGCGATCACCTGATTGCCTCCCTAGGCTGATAATGAGATAATCAGAATGTCTGCACATGCTGGTAAGGCAACTCTTGGTCAGCCGACTGCCTCGCACCAACCTGGAGACAAGCCATCTTCTTCACAGATCGCTCACAGCTGCTCCACTCCCCAGCATATTTATTTATTTAGAATGGACAGTTTTTCTGAACCACGGACCCACTATACCTAAATCATAAAGAATCACAAAATGAATGTAGGCCTCCAATAACCCACACAGAAATGGCGAGACTAATCCTGATTCTGGTTTGGGCCTAGGCAGCCTAACCCCATGTTCAGTAGGCAGGCTTTGGCCTTCACGGACTCAAAAAAGGACAGTCTTTTAAAGTTAAAAAATACCCAAAAGTAATACATGACAGAGTATTCAATATTAAGAGAGGCAGGAGGATCACAGACAAACTTCATGTCCACAATAACAGAACAAAGGTCTTTCATAATAGTATAATTTATCTAAAAAATAAACAAGGCCAAGCAAAACCTAAAGGCAAATAAAACCAATTCAATTCTTTATTGTCATGTGTACAAGTACCATGTACAATGAAATGCTTGCTTGCATGTGCCCCCGCAGACAGTGAACATAGACAAAAAACACACAATAAATAAATGAATATAAATAAGTAAATAAATAAAACCAGATTCCTAGGAATAAATAGAGACAGTGGCAGAAGTATATGTGCAGGTAGCAGTGGAGGTGACACAACGTTACTGATTGTTCATGAGTCTGATTGCAGTTGGGTAGAAACTGTTCCTGAACCTGGAGGTGCACGTCTGAATAGGGCTGCAACGATTAGTTGACGTAATCGACGACGTCAACTACAAAAAATCGTCGACGTGGATTTTTTATTGTCGACGCGTCATAAACAGAACCTTCAATAGAGGCTCCAGTCACAAAGAACCACATTGTTTTTTTTAACTACAATTCAATACATGAACGTCTGGGGGCAGTATTGTTTGTTACTGTTTGTCAAGTCTGCACACAGTATACCAACACAAGCATCCTGGAGCTGTGATGCTGCCGCCGTCTCTCAAGAGGTAAGTTTTAGCGAATAAAGTTAGTGTCACGTGTTAACGTTGATGTTTGTACTATAATGTGTATATCAAGGTTTCGACAATGATAATTAACCCTTAAACCGACACATACTTGGGGTTTAATGCACCCCTGAACGCCAAATACTTTTTAGCTGCACTTTTTAAGTAAATGTCACAATTCACAAAGAAAATGTGAGATTTTAATGGAACCCGTATTTTTTTTTCATGCAAAGAGCATCACAATTACTGCAACATTGATCATTTTACACACTGCAAATGAACTGTAAAAACTATAAAAAAAAAAATAAAAAAAAAAACTGCTTCAACAATCTATTATTATATGTTCAAGGTGCAACTGACGCCATTGAGAATTCAGTAAATCACTGAGCCAACTGTGCTTGAACTGTCTGCATGCGAACACACAGAGGTAAATGCTGATGATTGCAGGCTTGTCTAGTGCAGCGGCTGAATCCCAGAGACAGTGGTGCTGCAGTTCTGCCGGGGCCGGCAGTGGTCGTGAGCTAGCTGCTCAATGAATATACGGCACTGACTGATCAGCTCCGGCGTGCTGGCAAATTGCTCTGTGAAGCAAATATAGCCGGTTGTGTGATTCAATGAATGTACGTCGCCGAATATACTTGGCTCGGGCATGCTGGCAAATTGCACTGAGAAACAACTTTAGCCGGTTGCGGAGTTCAATTAATGTATGTCGCCAAATGTATGTCGCCGCATATACTTGGCTTCGGCGTACTTCCAAATTGCACTGGAAACCGACTCTAGCTGGTTGCGCCGTTCAACAAATGTACTTTTACGAATATACTCAGCTCCGTCGTGCTGGCAGTAATTAGCTTGTTACATATTTTAGTTCGTAATTTTTTATTTTGGCATAATGTAGTACATGATGTGATAAACTACAACACTTTTCCTTCAGAGTGTGATGATTAAAACATCTTTCTCTGTCTACAAAATCATTGTTGTGTATTCCTGCTACCTCTGCTCCCTCTGAGCGTCTCTTCTGAGCAGCTGGGAACATTGTCTCAAAGAAGAGCGCCAGCCTCACACCAGAGCATGTCGAAATGCTCACGTTCCTGCACTGCAATCAGGAATATATGAACTGAATCTTTTATAAACTGTACATTATTGTTTTATTTTATTTGAATTGAAGCTTTATTTAAACTTTTGGACTTTAAGACACACCAGTGGCCATTTTTGGTTAAACGCACTTTTTTTGTTTAAAAACTATGTGCACTTTAGTTTGTATTGTTTAATGTATTTCTTTTTTATTGTGATGGTCACACTAATATAAAACATCTGAATATTTTAAAATTCATATGTTTCACAGGTTGTTATTTTAATTTGATTATTAATTAATTATTATTAATTTTAATCGTGTTAATGCAGAGACATCAGATGTGAGCAGATGAGGTAAGACATGCACTGGAGCCCAGAACAAGATGTGCAACCACAGGTTGCAGGCATCAAAATAGTCAGGCATGAAATAATTGTGACTAATCAAAAAAAAAAAAAATTTAATGATTAGTCGACTACCAAAATAATCATTAGTTGCAGCCCTACGTCTGAATGGACTTTAGTCGCTTCCCAGATGGGAGGAGGGTGAAAAGTGACAGTGCAGGGTGGCTGGGGTCCCGCCTGATACGGTTCACTTTCCTGAGACAGTGTGTAGTGTGGATGTCATGGATCGCAGGGAGCTGTGTGCCTGTGATCTGCTGTGCTGTATTCACCACACGCTGCAGAGCTCTGTAGTCCTGAACTGAGCAGTTGCTGTACCAGGATGTGATGCATCCTGTCAGGATGGATTCCAAAGTACACCTGTAGAATCTGTACAGGGTTGTGGGGGACATCCAGGCCTTACTAAGTCTCCTGAGGAAGTAGAGGCGTTGTTGGGCTTTCTTGACTACTGCCGCAGTGTGACTTGCCCATTTAAGATCATCAGTGAGGGTGACTCAGAGGAACCTAAAGCTGCTGACCTGCTGCACAGCCTCACCCCCAATGTAGATGGGGCTGTGCTCTGTTGCCTGTTTGCGGAAATCCACAATCATCTCCTTAGTTTTTGCTTAGTTTTGCTCCCTGTAGGCCTTCTTATCGTCCTAGCTGATCAGACCTATTACAGTGGTATAGTCAGCAAAATAAAGGATGGTGTTAGAGCTGTACAGCTGGCATAACAGTTCTTGTTCTCCAGATGAGACAGGGTGGTGTGAAGTGTTATGGAGATGTCATCTTCAGTGGACCTGTTGCAATGATAGGCAAACTGGAGGGGGTCCAGAACGTCAGGGATGATGTCCTTGATGTGTTCTAGCACCAGCATCTCAAAGCACTTCATGGCTATGGGAGTAATTGCTACTGGGCAGTAATCATTAGGGCAGAAACAAAAATAACAATCAAAAACAAAAATTTAATAACAGTACCTTAACTCTTTTAGGGCGGATGTCAACTTTTGTTGACAGGAGGGGTTGAGGGCGCACTTCGACAAAAGTCGACATCCAGGGGTAGAGGGCAATAATGAGCTGTAAACAGCGACAAAACTCACCGTTACGTTAAAGGCATTCCCTCTTTACTTGGAGGAATGTTATACTCATTGACTTGGCATCTAATCCCTGCATGTGTGTGAGTTACGAAGCGTAAACAAAGGCAAGATGGCATCAACATCTCACGAGGGAGCAAAGTGAGTGCGGAAAACAAAATACTCAGCAGACGATGTTTTGTGCATGGTCGGACTCTGATTTTTCAGAATCTGATTTTGTTGAGAGTGATCAAGAGATCAAGCAGGAGAGAGAGGAACTGGCATCAGCTGATCGGACCCCATCTGATCGGCCACCAGATGAATGCATTCGCACAGCCGAAGCATCTACGGCAAGGTTCGTGTGGGAGGAATACCCAGACATTGATCCATGGGAGTCAACCTGGCAACCAGACTTCGCAAGATGGCATGGCTTGCTGTTGGACACGACAAATTACCAGTCGCTGGACTACTTCAGGCTGCTGTCTCCTGAGGCTTTCAACTACTGTCGGATGAGTCAAATAGGTATGCAGAGCAATTTTTTGAATCGTCGGGTGTGCTTTTTTTTGGTTTATCAAAGTGGAAACCCAAAACAAAAGATGAGATGAAGGGCTCTGTGGCATTACAAATAGAGATGGGACTGCACTGATGATATAATTGATAAACTGATATAATATGATATTGTGAATTTGATGTGAGTATCTTATCTATCTATCTATCTAACTTCAGGGAGCATTGGTCAAAATGTGCTTTGTCCCCTGGTAGCTTTGGACAGGTTATGCCACGTGCTCCTGCAAAGTTTTATTCATTTCTGTGATAACCAGAAGCAAATCCCAAGGGGTGAGCCAGGGTATAACCCCATGTATAAAGTTCAGCCCCTGCTTGACATTGTGGAACCAACATATAAACAATTTTATCAGCCTGGCTGTGATTTGTTTGTGGTTGAATCAATGATAAAATACAAGGGACACCTTTTTTCCGCCAGTATATGCCAGACAAGCCCACAAAGAATGGCATAAAGGATTTTGTACTGGCAGAAATAAATGCTGGTTTCTGTCTGAAAATAATCACATATACAGGAAAGTACTCCTTTCAAAGAGAAAACTGCCCCTTGACAAGTCAGGTTGTGCTGGAGCTACTTCAGGGCTATGAACATTTGGATCAGGTTGTGTACATGGACAATTTTTATACATTTTTATACAGAATTGTTCATGGACCTACAAAGCAGGGGAACTGGAGCTTATAGCACATTGAGGGTGAACAGGAGACACATGCCTTAACAGTTGAAGCCAGACAGGCTGAAAATGAAAAGAAGTGACAATCCTGTTTTCATGAGGGCGGAAAACTTGGTGGCAGAGACATGGAACAATGTTAAACGGGTGACTTGTCCCTCTACATGTTTTCATGAGGGCGGAAAACTTGGTGGCAGAGACATGGAACAATGTTAAACGGGTGACTTGTCCCTCTACATTACACACCAACAATACTTTATTCATCAAAAGGGAAACTCAGAAGGTAGTAAGCTGAACAAACCAGTTGCACTTGAGAAGTATAACTGTAAAATGGCTGGAGTTGATCATACACTTACAGCCATAAGTCCACCAATTGGTACCACACCGTGTACCATCTCATACGTGAGATTGCACTCACAAATGGCTATCTAATGTTCAAGCAGGCAAACAGTGACAGCACCCTGACTGAGTCAGATTTACGCAAGAAGATGGTCAACGGCTTGCTGGCAGAATATGTTGCAGTGCCTTTGGCAATGCAAGGAAGGCTATCATAAAGAGCAGTGCCAGACAGGTTGACTGAGCGCCACTTTCCTGAAGCATACGAGGACAAAAAATTCAAACCTGACTGTGTTGTGTGCAGCAACAGATAATTGAAAAGGAAGCACCAGTGCAACACATATTGTAAGCACTGCAATGCGGCAATGCATGCAATTGGCTGCTTTGAATGATATCATACTTTGCAGGACTTTGCTCTGTAACATGTATGTGATATGTATGTGAAATCATATAGTATGCAGGCACATACAACATTCAAGACAGTAACGTTTGTCAAAAATAAATATTTTTGGTTGATTTGATGTGTTATACCATTTCTTTGTGTTCTTTTTTAAAAAAAGTGAGTTTTTAGAGATTCTGGTCCACCATCCGGCGTCTCAGGAGGGGGAAGCAGTGCAGTGTCAACACTGTATATGGTGGGGATGGTGCGCTGCTGACCTTGACTCGGGACGTTGTGGGTCGGTGGGGGGAGTACTTCGAAGACCTCCTCAATCCCACTAACATGCCTTCCAATGAGGAAGCAGAGCCTGGGGACTCGGAGGTGGGCTCCCCCATCTCTGGGACTGAGGTCACCAAGGTAGTCAAAAAACTCCTTGGTGGCAGGGCCCCGGGGGTGGATGAGATACGCCCGGAGTTCCTCAAGGCTCTGGATGTTGTAGGGCTGTCTTGGTTGACACGTCTCTGCAACATCGCATGGACATCAGGGACAGTACCTCTGGATTGGCAGACCGGGGTGGTGGTCCCCCTCTTTAAGAAAGGGGACCGGAGGGTATGTTCGAACTACAGAGGGATCACACTCCTTAGCCTCCCTGGAAAAGTCTATTCGGGGTTCTGGAGAGGAGGGTCCGTCGGATAGTTGAACCTCGGATTCAGGAGGAACAGTGTGGTTTTCGTCCTGGTCGCGGAACAGTAGACCAGCTCTACACCCTTAGCAGAATCCTGGAGGGTGCATGGGAGTTCGCCCAACCAGTCTACATGTGTTTTGTGGACTTGGAAAAGGCATTCGACCGTGTCCCTCGGGGAATCCTGTGGGGGGTGCTCCGGGAGTATGGGGTACTGATAAGCCCCTGATAAGGGCTGTTCGGTCCCTGTACAACCGTTGTCAGAGCTTGGTCCGCATTGCCGGCAGTAAGTCAAACCCGTTTCCAGTGAGAGTTGGACTCCACCGGGGCTGCCCTTTGTCACCGATTCTGTTCATAACTTTTATGGACAGAATTTCTAGGTGCAGCCAGGGTGTTGAGGGGGTCCGGTTTGGTGGACTCAGGATTGGGTCACTGCTTTTTGCAGATGATGTTGTCCTGTTTGCTTCATCAGGCTGTGCTCTTCAGCTCTCTCTGGATCGGTTCGCAGCTGAGTGTGAAGCGGCTGGGATGGAAATCAGCACCTCCAAATCCGAGACCATGGTTACACTATGCCGGAAAAGGGTGGAGTGCCCTCTCAGGGTTGGGAGCAAGATCCTGCCTCAAGTGGAGGAGTTCAAGTATCTCGGGGTCTTCAAGAGTGAGGGAAGAATGGAGTGTGAGATCGACAGGTGGATCAGTACGGCGTCCACAGTGATGCGGGCTCTGCATCGGTCTGTCATGGTGAAAAAGGAGCTGAGCTGTAAGGAAAAACTCTCAATTTACCAGTCGATCTATGTTCCTACCCTCACCTATGGTCATGAGCTGTGGGTAGTGACCGAAAGAACGAGATCACGAATACAAGCGGCTGAAATGAGTTTCCTCCGCAGGGTGTCTGGGCTCTCCCTTAAAGACAGGGTGAGAAACTCAGTCATCCGGGAGGGGCTCAGAGTAGAGCCGCTGCTCCTCCGCATCGAGAGGTGTCAGATGAGGTGGCTCGGGCATCTGATCAGGATGCCTCCTGGACGCCTCCCTGGTGAGGTGTTTCGGGCACATCCAACCAGGAGGCCCCGCAGAAGACCCAGGACACGCTGGGGGGACTATGTCTCCCAGCTGGCCTGGGAACGCCTCGGGATTCTCCCGGAAGAGCTAGAAGAAGTGGCCGGGGAGAGGGAAGTCTGGGTATCTCTGCTCAAGCTGCTGTCCCCGCGACCCGACCTCGGATAAGCGGAAGAGGATGGATGGATGGATGGATGGATGGATGGATGGATGGATGGATGGATGAGTTTTTAGAAAAATATTCAGCCCTGCGAGAAAAGAAAAAAAAAAATCAGCCCTACAAGAGTTAAATGATACAGGGTTCATAATCTTTGAATTTCAAAGAGAACAACAAAATCACAAAAATAAGAGTAACAATCACAATGCTGAAGCTTCAGTACCAAAAGACGCTTCTCCTTTTACACAGCTGGGGTCACTGCCCAGCTGCACCATAAGGTGGCTCCACCTCATTGGCCTCTACTTTAAGGAAGCAGAGCTGATATCTAAACTTAAAAAATACATTACTAACCAAATACAGAATGGCAAAATAATAAATAAACACAATATTAATAATAACCATTATATGACATAAATACATGGAAATAACAAATTCTATAACAAATTATACAAAATAATAATTAAAATGACAACAACTTTTTTTAAATTTGGGCCAGAGGTTTTGGTGGTTTCCCCTTAGCTGTTTTAGGGGTTTTGTGATGGTACATGTCATGAGTTTAGTAGCACTTACTGATAAGAAAGGGGAAATCAGAGATGAGGGAGAAATTGTCAGACATTCGTGCAGTGGGGTGCTGGGTTCTCCAGGGTGCATAGGTGTACTCCCATCATGCTCCCCGTTTGGGTGATTGGGACAAGCAGTGATATAAAAAGGCAAGGAACATGTAGAGTGTTTTTTGCTTTTGTTGACCAGCTGGGAGAAAATAGGAGTGTGAAAACTTCCAGAGCTTAGAAGGAATGAGCCATGGGAGAGAGGCAAAGAGCCCTAGAGTGGTGCAGTAGTGTAATTTTGGTGGAGCAGTTTGTTCGTTTTGATTTGGTGTACAGTTTTTATGAAGATCTTTTTTTAACTCTTGGAATAATTTTCTGAAAAGAAGAAAGGATTCATTATTGTAAATATTTTTCTTCCTCTTGGGATGTTTGTTTAGATTTTTGTGTTATTGACTGGTAATAAAGTACTCACTATTTTTCACTTTTATAATTTTTGATCTGTGTCTTGGTCTCTCTATCAGTGGTCATCCTCGGCTACTAAGGTCCTGCAAGGTTTCAAGGTCATGCCACAATTACATTGGCACAGGGCATCACAGGCATGGACTTTTAGGCATTTTTGATAGTTTAGGCCTTTTACAGTTATTAGGTCTTAGACCTTTTGTGAATTGTATGCCTAAAATCAGAACAGCCATGATGTGGAATTGCACTGTAGAGAAACAGAGTGAAATTATTCATCCAAACTTATCATTACTTAAAAACCAGAGTGCACATTGAGATTTCAGGATGCCAGCCTACTTAAGATTTAAATGATTAATAAAATAACAATGGGAGGTTGACTTTTAGCGAGAGGGCCCCAAAGCTGTGGAACAGTCTGCCTGGTAATATAAGAGATACCCCTTCAGATTAAAGACTAATTTAGTCAAGCATACCCTGACTAGAGCTGCTGATTATGTGCATACTGCATTTGTATTTGCAAGGAATGATCAAGTATGACATGCTAGAAAATAATGGAAGAAAGTTTCCTCAAAGTTTATTGGTAATTGTTAATGCATTTAAGATATTATAAGTGGACAGTCTTGCACTCTCTGTGAATGTTTGTTTTTTATTAAAAGAAAACTAATAACAAAATACTTTATGTTTTGTCTGGAAGTATTTTTAATCATATAAACTTTTCAAATTGTTCTACATTTAAAGTTGTTATACTTTTAGGACTTTAAACCAAATTAAGAAAAACTCCAGTTAACTCTGTTCATAAGATTACAATATCCTTGTGTAGGTGCACATTGTGATCTGTATTTTATAGTGGTAGTTCTTCACATGAATTTTAGTAAGTTAACCGTAAAAACTATTGTAAGCCAGATTGTTACCACCCAGATGTGTGCTGTAAAAAAGAACTAATGGTTGGATTTTCTGTATTTTCCTTTCAACAAGAGCCCACTGCTGTGTTTCATGTATTTTTATTCAGTTGTTTCTTAATTCATTTAATGACTGCTGTTCTATTGTGAATCAGCAGCAAGCAGAATAACTACCCCAGAAGTATACTTTTGTGTCCTGTGTGAATCTGAGTGTGATTGGATTCAGTCAGCTGGATGTACTCTGTAAAGAACTGGCCTGAGAGTCATTTGATATTTTTATGCTATATTGGTTTCAAATCAAATGGTACTGAATTAAAAAGCCACAACAACCCTTACTGTCTTCACATGACTATCTTGCATATTTACAGCAATGTTTGACTCTGCAGGTGTCTAAAAAAAGTAAACCTGACACAGTATAGAACAGGGGTCCCCAACTCCGGTCCTGGTAGGCCCCAGTGGCTGCACGTTTTCATTCTAACCCTTTTCATTACTAGTGACCTGTTTTTGCTGCTAATTAACTTCTTTTAAATTAATTCTAATTGACTTTCTTTTGAAGACACAGACCCCTTGTTTCTTTTTCCTTAATTAGCAGCCAAACAATAATGAGATAAATAATGAACCAAAACATGACCAGCAAACTGAGCCCATCATACAGTATCTGAAAATAAAGAAAGGTGAAGGTCTCAGGAAAGCTAATCTGCTCAGGTCCCCAAAACATTTTAATACTGTTCTTAGAAAAGAGAAAATCAACAATTTCAGAAATGTATGCTATGGCACAATGAGAGCAGCAACAAGCCATGGAATTAAAGAATGGGTTTAATTAACAACAAGAATCGGCGCCTAATGAAGCAACTGGTTGGAGTGAAATTGGTTGGAGTTTCAAGCCCTGACTTAGTTGGTCTTCTGTTGGCTCACTCACTTCACATTTCTTTTCTTTTCAGAGGAACAGTGAAGAAATTCAGGGGAACAAATCTTAAAAGACAAGTCAATTAAAATTAATTCAAAAGAAGTTAATTAGCAGAAAACATACGTCACTAATTAAGAAAAGGGTTAGAATAAAAACCTGCAGCCAATGGTGCCCTCTAGGACCGGAGTTGGGTACCCCTTGTATAGGAATCCCCAAATATTATTTGCTATTTATTATACCATGTATGAAACACTTAACAACAGCTAGATGACTTTGGATTGTGCATCAATTTAAAAATAAATATTGCAATTTTATCTGCTTTGAAAATGTACATGGGTAAATGCTGCCAGATGGATTTACAGTCTGTATAACAGAGGAATAATCTATTGTGACAGATATAGAAACTGATTAATATTTCATATTAAAATGATATACGGAATCTCTAATTCAAAATGCAAGTTTGGAGATTCACAATTAATTTAGTCTCTTTACAAACCTTTTAGCAGTTTTAGTTTAATTTTCATGGGAACATACAAAATGTGCTGCAGCACAATTCCATGGAATTCCTGCACTGCTTTCTAAGGCAGATCAAATGCCCCCTCTTGAGAATGAATATTTTGATCATCCAGGTTTGATTTGTATCCAATTTTGAATTCTATAGATACTTTCAATTATTGGCTGAGAAATACACTAAATATCCAGATTCAATGATAATGTTTATTTAGCCTACAGACAGTTAGCTGGGATGCAAATTCTGTACACTGGGATAAAAAAAAAATTGTGTAGGGTTAAAATCACCTGACCACTATCTTTGCGGAGTATAATTATTATTATTAAGAATTAATGAAATTGAAAGAAATGATCGAAACTTTATCACCAGGCAACAAAGTTGCTAGGCATGTGTTTTAGTGTTACAGCTATAACACCAGTAACACACATTTGACAGATAGCATACGGCATTGCTACAACATTATATGAAGCCTGCTAAACAACTGAAACCTAGCCAATGAAGGCAGAATGAGGGGCATCAGTGTGGTTAGAGGACTGATGAATTGATTAAAAAAATAAAATCATTATTTAAAGGAGGCATCTCTGCAGTGCTCCAGCAAAATAGTATCTTTGAATTGGTTACTGCTGTTCAAGACCATAATTATGGATGCTCCATATAAGTCACTCATGCAACAAAAATGGTGGGTGCTCCTGAGGTGAGTGGTGTGCATGCCTAATCTCACAGGCTCTTCACAATGCAATTTGTCATCTGAAACATTGATTCATAGGGTAAAGGTAAAGATTCTGAGTGTGTTTCTCTTGATTAATCCCCTCAATGAAAAAGTGAATTACAGTCCTGACAAGCCAACACATCCTTAACTACCTTAGAAAGACCACTGTTGAAAGACATTCATAAGGGCTTGTACATCTGAACAAATCTTTGCTGCCATTTTGCAGACTTCAGTTTCATGATCCACTGTAATAAATGCTCAGCTTTAAAGATAGGAGGTGATACAGACAAACTGAGCTACTTTTCAGGTTGGAGTGTACCAAAAAAAGAAGCACAGCACTGAGCTAAAGAACAACTATCCAAACCAATGCCCTTCTTATTAAAAGGAGAATCTGTAAATGCCATTTTGCTACAGCTATAGAAAGATGATTGTACACTAGCTAGGTCTCCTTTGTACCATTTTGACATTTTCAGTTATTTTTTTATGTAAGTGTACATAAGGAGCTGTAGCACTTTTAAAGGCTGAAGAAGAGCTATTCCCTGGGGGTCCAGTGGCAGATGAAACTGTATTTACTACCCAAGGAGGCCTTGAATAATCCATACCATTACAAACAGCTGGCTGCACAATATCTAATTTGCCTGTCATTAGAAATTTGCCAAGAAAAGCCTTCAATAGTATACTCAGTCATTGTGTTTTAAGTTAATTAATTTTTTGATGCCACAGTTGTTCCCTGAACCAGATTTCTGGGATCTTCAATATTCTTCTATCATCTAGTTCAGTGTTTCCCAACCTCGGTCTTGCGGGCACACCGTGGCTGCAGGTTTTTGTTCCAACCAGATTCCTAGTCAGTGACAACACCTGATAACATTGATCTCATTTAATTAGCTGGTATTATTTTTCTTTTATTCTACATTCAGAAAAGCCATAAGACATTTAGAAATATTTCTGCTTTTGCTATAGATTTAAATGCTTAACTCTCTTTTGTTGATTTCATTATATTTTGCCTTTTCTCTGTGCAGTTTTTCCTCTTTGTTGTATCTTATTAATGACAATTAAAAATGAGCACAGCAGACACGCTGGCAAACAACACCGAATCATGAAAGGCTGCAACTACTTTAGCATCAGACCCACTAATTAGTAAATAATGGATTTAATTAAACAATTAGAAAACCTAGAAAACTAGAATGAAAAGCAAGATGAAAATATTGTTAAAAAGAAAAATACATTATTCCCATATAACTGTTTGGTTAATATAAACTTAGTTTTCTAATTTCTATATTGTTCCCAAAACACAGAACTTGGGAAAAAACACATCACTTAATTAGTCCAGGAGTCCAATTAAAAACAGAAGCTGGTTGGAACAAAAACCTGCAGCCACAGTGAGCCCCCAGGACAGAGGTTGGGAAACACTGATCTAGTTAGTTTATCTTCTGGTGGTATATGTATATACTGTACATCTCTTTGCTTGGCACCTGGATGTTGGCAACCATCACCAAAGCTGTGTGGCTTTGGTTTGAGTCAGTGTGTAAACAGTAGGCAACAATAACAAAGAGTCCAGACCAAGCAGAAGTCAAACCCAATGAGGTAAAGACAAGTTTAAAACTTCAAAGTTAAAACAAGCAGAAAGTGTATAATTCACAGCATTAACAAATTAAAGGAAATAATGGCAGCAGTTGATATGCAGGAGAAAAATCATAGAAGGAACAACAATAGACAGGCATACCCACAAAAGGGCTTTATAGAAATGTTCAAAAAAGAGCATGGCTCACACACAAATACAAAATATATATCTGCTTTATTTGGCAGTTGTGAACTCTTTTTCTGGGATGGTCTTTGGCATAATATTTAAAGTTGTGATACCATAAGCTATGAACTATGATGGTATTCAAGAGGTAGAGTGGCCATCGGGAACACTGGTAGATCTGATATTTCTGGGCCAGTCAAGCTGCTGTGAACACCTTTTCAAATTTTTATAAATACAATGTAAAAAGATGTGCATTTAGCAGTTCCATAAAAAGATGGCCTCTCCTCAAGTAGTATAACCCCTCAAATATGAAGTTGAAATCATCTGTCCATCTATTTTATTAACCCACACACTGCATTTAATCATTTTAAAACTGATACCAAAGGTAAATCAAAAAAGAGAGGTGGTGTAGAGGAAGTAAGGATTAACCAAATAAAAATGGCACTGGAGAGAATGTATTGTAATGTAAGAATATATCAGCTCTATTTAGAACAGGTGAGAAAATGTGTCATTTGGTAAATTTACAACAGTACATTGATTCAGAACTTTGGTAGCTATCTACAATAGCTACAGTCTTTTCATATTGCCTCAAACACACTGAATTTCTAGCATTATAAACATGCTGTGTTAAGCTGCCATTGATGTGCGATGTCTTCACATGACAACACTGTTAACATTAGCTCACTAGATAACTTAGCAGTCAAAAAGTGCAGTTGTAACCTAGAACCACTACCTAGCTTTGATAGCTAGCTTTAGACTTAAGATTTTAAGCTGTTTGCAGCCTAATCAGAAAGGGAAATTAATTACTGAATTTATTATGTATGTATTAAGCAACTTAAAGGCCACCTGCAATGAATGCCTAGGAAGAAGAAAATGCTGATTGTGTTTCTCAGATCTGTTTCAACTAGCAGTCACAGAGAGTCAGTCCAGTGGTGCTGATGAGGCAGGGGTAGGCTGTCTTAAATAACAACAATTTACTTCTTTTATTGCTCAAAATCACACAAGGAGTGCCGCAATGGATTTAACAGGCCCTGTTTTCTGATAGTCCCCAAGCCTTAACTCCCTAAGAAGACAAGAAAAACTCACCCCAAGAAAAAAAAACCCTAATAAAGAAAAATGGAAGAGATCTTGGGAAAGGCAATTCAGAGACAAGACCCCTTTCCAGGTAGGTTGGGCATGCAATAGGTGTAAATACAATACAATGCATAAAAGAGAACATGAATAATCCTCTTCACAGATCTAGATGGCAATAGTAATAGTATAAGCAAAATGCAAGAGTAGATTATTTTATACATATATGATGATTCAGATTTGTTCAGAATCCTGGAGACTTTGGCCAACAAGCTGCCTCCCTCTACTGGTCATTTCACAGCTGAGTCAGTGGTTGGCCGGACAATCTAATGAAAGGACCCTTCTTCCTGATGATTCCAGTGCTCCCCTGTCAGAGATGACTTTTGCATAGCCAGGCAAACAACTTGGCAGTAGAGCAGTGGCACCAACTGCCACATGTTAATACAGAGAAGAGAAACAGAATAGTTGAGGGTTAGTAACAAATTATAACTATCATTATTATTTATGTTTTCGTACTAATGACTAAGAACAGAGACGCAATACGCACAGTTAATCAGCAGTTCTGGTCTGGGTATACTAAACTGAAGTAGTGACTCTTCAGCCTGGATTTAAAAGCTGAAACTGTGAGGGGGCACCTCATATAGTAGCAGGCAGACCATTCCACAGCTTCAGGGCCCTGTACTAAAATCTCAACCTCCCACTGTTATTTTATTAATCCTTGGAATCACAAGCAGACCAGCATCTTAATGTGTTCTTTGGTTTGTAAGTCATGATAAGTTAAGATAAATAAGCCAGACCTTGGCCATTTAAGGCTTTATATGTTAAAAGGAGGATTTTTAAATCTGCCCTAAACTTAACCGGGAGCCAGTGTAAGGATTTGAGAACATGTTTTCTTGTTCTTGTAATAATTCTTGCAGTTGCATTTTGAATTAACTGAAAGCTGTGTAAAGAACAATTTGAACATTCAGTGAACAGAATTGCAGTAGTCAGTCCTACTAGAAATATATGCATAAATTAATTTCCCAGTATCCTGCATCCATTGCACTTTTTGCTAGTTTTGTTGGCACTGGGTCTAGGGAACAAGTAGTAGGTTTCATTTTAGAAATTAATGTTAAGACTTGCTGTTCTGTTACAAGATTAAAATTTCTAAAGTGTTGAATGTAAGGTGTGACAGGGTCTGCCATGCTAGTGTGCAGTTTGCACTGTGATGCAGAGATCTGGGATCTTATACTTTAAATTTTCTCATTGAAGAAGTTCATAACGTGTGAATTGCTAATGTCTGTTGGTATTTTGCACTGTAATTCTGAATTCACATTTGTTAAATTAGTCACTATCCTAAACAGTATTGTAGTTATTTCTTATTTTAAAATAGTAGTCTGAGTGAGCTTTAAAGAGAGCTTTTTATATTTTTAACACTCTCTGTCCATGCAATTTGAAAGACCTGCAGCTTTGTTGTTGTCCAACTATGTTCCAGTTTTTGTTTTAAGGTGAGCATCCAGGACATCTCTCAAGGTCATATTATAATTTGATGTTAGCTGATCTAAATTGTTTTCCACATTTACACATGACTTACTCAAAGTATCTGTAAATTTTGAAGCAGAATTACAATCTAGATGTCACACTGTCTTTGTTTTAATTTGTGAGTATATTGGTAAGGGCAGCACCAAATCAAACGTAATTAAGCAGTGATCACAAATACAGTACCTTCAATTATTGTAGTAATATTTAAATTTTGAATGTCAACTCTGTGAGTTATAAATAAAAATAGCATGCGGTTATGATTATGGGTTGGACCTTTAGCAATATGACAAAATCCTACTGAATTTCACAAATAAGTAAAACATTTGCTAAAAGTGTCAGTTTCCATATCAATATGTACATTAAAATACCCATTCAACACTACTTGATCATAATTTATGGCCAAATCAGATAAAAGTTTGCCAAATTCAGTCATGACCAATGAATATAACCCTGGTGGTCTGTAGACTTGCACTACAATTGTGCTGGAATCTGTTTTAGTATTTTAAATGAGTGCCTCAAAGGATTTGAATACCCCCAATACTTGACCAGAATCTCTAAATTTATGAAGGGATGTGTATCCATCTGGTGACGCCTCAGCTAGGGGAATAGTGTCAGATTTACTAAGCCAGGTTTCAGTAAGAAGACACAAACCAAATTTTGTACTTAATATAATATCATTCACCAAAGCAGCTTTATTTCCAACAGAGTGAATATTTAATAAGCAGCATTTGAAACTGGATAGATGTTTCTAAAATGGTGATATATTTTATGTTTTAATTTGTGCTAAGTTACTATTACAGGTGCCCCTGGTGGAGGATCTGGTTTTATCTCTTTGTCTAATTATACACCTTGTTTTTTGGTTATCAAATGAATTAAGGTTTGCATCAAGATTAAATTTATAAGATGCCACACAACAGGGATTATGGGTAACAGCTACAGGATAGCAACAGGTGGGATTTAACAACAGACTGTGATTCAAGATCACAAGATTGTGTTCTGGATGCTGCTCTAATCAGCTAGGGAGTTTGGCTGCCATATTTTAGAATTAAACAAAAGATCCCCTCCAGTTAGGATGAAGACCATCTCTCTTGAAAAATCCAGGCATTCCCCAGATATTAACCCAATTGTTCGCAAAGGCTATGCCTTTATTTGCACACCAGGTTTCTGGCCACCCGTGAAGGGAAACCAATCAGTTATAAATCACATCCCCTCTATATAATTTTGCTAAGGGGCCAGACAAAATTAAATTACATTTTCTTTTTGCTTTGGTGCATAGAGAGATGATGTTTCCCTTTAATACCTCAGATAGCTGTAAATAAATATAATTAGTACCAGCATGCTGCAATAAAGTAGATACTTTATCGTCAGTGAGAAGATCTAATTGAGCCTCTATGTCAGGTATCTTCGCCCATGGGAGGATTTAACATGAACTGGTGGTTTAACATACTGTAGTTTGGAATTCTAGCATTCTGCACTATGGAATAGCCAATTATGAGCACTTTATTGTTCTCAGAGATGCTGCAGAGTGCTGAGAACCTGTTCTGAGTCTAAATTGGTGACCTAGGTGCCGCGGGACTAATTTTTGGCTTCTTAGACCCCTGTCTCACTGTTACCCACTCGCCCTATGGCCAAATCGGTGCTGCTGATTTCAGCCACACACTGACTACAGTGGGGCCTGGAGAGACTGAAGCCAAATCAGAAGTAGCTGAATTGTCTAAACAAACCAAGTTGATCCAATTTTAGGTTTGCCTAATCACTATCCAGTTCCTAACATGGTCCTCCAATTTGCATATTTTCTCAACCAGCTCTAAATTAACTAAGCACTTTTGGCAGGTGAAGATGACTATATTGTTGGCCATAAAACCTGAACTGTACATGCTGCAGGACACACAACATATAAACGTGCTCTTGATGGGCAGAGAAGAGATGCAAATTACGCCAAGTTCATTTTTATCCCTTTCTACAGTAGCTTCATAGTAGCTTCTGCAGTTGGTTCATAGGAGACTGTCAGCTTTAAGTTTTGTTATATTCTTCAGGGATCTGCAATTTGTACTAATCCAGACTATTCTGTGCTGCCTTTTCCAGTTCGTCTGTGGTGGTGATCTGTACCACCACCATCTGATCAAAGCACCATGCAGCCTACTGAGATGATGGAATGAAGATGGGTGTCTCCTCTGTCCACGAGACTCACTTTGTCAGAATCCTATCATGTGAAGCATGAAAACAAAGAAGACTGTTCTAAGAACATTTATATTAGATAGACTGCCCAATGGGGGCTCTTTTGGCCTTGGAACCCCTGCAGATGTTGTTTTTTTTCTCAAGTGTAACTGGAGGTTTTTTTTTTGTTTTTTCTGTCCTCACTGCCCATTTGACCTCACCTTCTTGTGTTATTACTTATTTTTTAATATTTTTCCTTATCCTAATTATTTTTCTTTTCTTGTAACATCCTCTTTGTCATCTAGTAAAGCACTTTGAGCTAGATTGTTGTTTGAAAATGTGCTACATAAATAAATGTTGTTGTTGTTTCACCACCTGCTGGGTGATCAACTTCAGCTTCACACTGTTGGTTACTTCTCCTCATCGGATGTCAGCTTTACTCCAGTTGAACTTACCTGAGGATTTGATTAGTTTTCAGCTATTCTTTTCTAGTGCTTGTAAAAAGCTACATTCAAATGTGACACACCATTCTTGTCCTTCCACTCACTGCTGGTCTTGCCCTTCCGCTCGCTGCTCTTCTCATCCCTCCACTCGTAAAGAAAGGACAGCAACATGTGTGTGAAACATATTGAAGCTGTTGTGGGATGGTAGGATGTAAGTTTGTAGTTGTTCTTTAGTATTACAGAAAATTAAATGACTAGTGTGAAATATTATGTTATATATATTATGTTTGCAGGATATGAAGAAATTGTCTATTGAAGGATATGCAATAATATATTATAGCTATATAGTGTACTGCAAAGTTATAATTAGCCATGGTACATAGTAGTACATACTGCGTTGTGGTAGGCCTATGAATTATTTGATTTCTTTTTTATTAAAGATGAGGCTGGCCCAGTAGGTAATTAGTTCAACTGCAGGATCCATGCCAGAGAAAAGATAGAGTTTTTTAAAAACTTTTTTTTATCATTATCATTTAAAATGGTACAACAGGATAAGAAAAGTGCAGGATTTAATAGAGAATAAAGTTTCCTTACTGCTGGCACTACCCCAAACCTTCTGGCTAATTGTCCAAGACAACAACAGCTGAGGAGAATAAAGAAAAAGATACTGAGGCAGATGCATGTTGATTACTTTGACTGTCCCCAGTCCAAACATCTTGATTTTTTTTCTGCTATCCCTTCCCACACTCCACAAGACAGAGCATGCTGTGGATGTGGTAAAAGCGATTAGAAAGTGTGGTCTTAGATATCAAGGCTACAAAGCTGAAGTTACCTGTACTCTACAAGACAACACTTTCAATCAGGCAACTTGTTGCTCCTCTATAAATATGAAACCTTTTGACACCAACAACTACATGAGTGCATTGATAACAGTAAAAGACAGCTTATGAAGGGGTTGCATGTCTCTTTTCTTTTTTTGGCAGTTATCACGGCGCCTACTAATAATGCCTCCTCCAATCTCCCAGGAGTGGGGGTGAGCTGGATCATGTCATTCTGGGGCCAAAAGACAGTCCCATTCCAACTTTTTGCCATTCTCCTCATACTATGTAAGATAGCACATCCTGTCTGAGTTTTTGAATTTAATTCTTTGAAAAAAAAACCCCTTCCTCATGGGTAGTTAAGGGTAATTAACCAATTTAGTATATAGACCTTTAGCTTTATTTTTGGACTTCAGCTCATTCTCTTGTGTTTTGGTTTTGATGATCTGTATTTCTTGTCTTGTGTAGTGACAAGGAAGGAATCCAAGTCATGTTCCTGGAACTGTGAAGAAGCCACAATGCCATATCTTACATTGATTTACAGGATATTAAATACTTATTTGAGGAATAATGCATTTGGCATCAACTGCATTAACAGTTCTAACATTGAGCTCATATGAACATAGTCACTGTGTTTTATGAAACATGTCATCAAACAGTTACAGCAGAAATGTGTTTAATTTGACCACAATGGCAGAGCTCCTCCATGCAGCTTTGCCCTGTCTACTCATAAATGAATGTAACTGAAGCTCCAGTTGTTTCAAAGATGTTCTTGAAGGTCCAATTTTCTGATCTGGCTATCCTTTTTAGGTGAAGATATTTGCTGAATTTATTTCTCCAGATTTACTAATGACTTACTGTATATTTGTATTCTGATTTGAGTCTGCAAACTGGACTGCCAATACTGATGCTCTGTGTAAGAAAGGACAGAGCCAGTTATACTTCCTTAGAAGGCTGGCATCCTTCAACATCTGCAATAAGATGCTGCAGATGTTCTATCAGATGGTTGTGGCGAGCGCCCTCTTCTACGCGGTGGTGTGCTGGGGAGGCAGTATTAAGAAGAAAGACGCCTCACGCCTGGACAAACTGGTGAGGAAGGCAGGCTCTATTGTTGGCATGGAGCTGGACAGTTTGATATCTGTGGCAGGGCGACGAGCGCTCAGCAGGCTCCTATCAATTATGGAGAATCCACTGCATCCACTAAACAGTGTCATCTCCAGACAGAAGAGCAGCTTCAGCGAAAGACTGCTGTCACTGGCCTGCTCCCCCAAACTATACGACTCCTGAATTCCACCCGGGAGGGTAAACATTAACATTATACAAAGATATTGTCTGTTTTTTTACCTGCATTATTATCAATCTTTAATTTAATATTGTTTTTTGTATCAGTAAGGTGCTGCTGGAGTATGTGAATTTCCCCTTGGGATTAATAAAGTATCTATCTATCTATCTATCTATCTATCTATCTATCTATCTATCTATCTATCTATCTATCTATCTATCTATCTATCTATCTATCTATCTATCTATCTATCAATAGTTTGCTTGGTTTTCACCTTTAATTAAGAAAGAGAAGAGGGATTCATTTCTCTATACTTCACTCTGCTATTTTTTAGTGCTTTGCACAAACAAATGAAAATTAAGCACAAGTAGAAAACAAAGTAGTTAGTCATGGATCTTTGTTGGTGCCCACGGGCCAGAATTTATATTCAGGTTTGAAAAGGGGTAAATTTCCAGCTTTTTTGCCTGTGCACATAGTACAATGAAATTCATACTTCAGTATAATAAAAATTCTATACAAAAAAAAATCGGGAGTGATCTCCCCTAGACTTTCTCGTATACTTAAATATGGGGATGGATATTTGAGAAGTAAACCACAAGACAATGATTATATTTTTATATTATGCACATTAAGGAACCACCAACAACAAATCAAATTAATAACATATTGAACAATTATTATAAAATTAAAGTTGAATAAATCGGACTCTGCAGTTGCATGAATAAAAGGTAAGGTACCACTTCTGGTTAATGGAAATAGCCCAAAAGTTGATAGAAATCTATGTTTTATACCTAATACTTGTATGAAACATTTGGTTGACCTAAGTGAAAGCGTACTCAAGTTATTGTGTTTTATATACACACACACACACACAGACAGACACACAGACATAATTCCAAAAATTGTATTTTCAGACTTTGAGATTCATCAAAATCTCGAAATGGAATATTTTGGAGGTTTCCAATACTTTCCGTGTACTTCATATACGAGAAGGTCAGGGAGGTCTAAAACGATGAGATTCATCAAAATCTCAACATTGAATCTTTGGACGATTCCAATACTTTCCCTACACTTTGTATACAAGAAATTAAAAAGAAAAGAAAATTAAATAAATAAATACAAATTATACTTAAAATGCTACATAAATATACAATATGTATTTTCAAATATTATCTATTTATACACACTGCTTCTTATATTACAATATCTGAATTGTTATGATTGACTCTTAAGTAACTTTATGACCTGTGGATAGAAGATGCCCCTAAATCTAAATCTACTTTTTTGAGTGCCAATGGCTCTATACTACTGTTTCCTAGTAAGGAGAACTTACAAAAGTAGGAGTGCAGAATAGCTAAGGTCTTTAATTGTGCTATTTGCTTTTCTAAGATAGTGAGTTGCATATGTCCTTAAGAGTCTCAGCTTAGTCCAAATAATATTCTGTACCGCCTTCACCACCCTCTGCAGTGTTTTATGTCATTAAGCTTAGTAGGTGCTGGACAATATTGTGGTGCAACAAATGAGAATGGACTCTACTGAACTCCTGTAGAGGTTTGTGAGAACAGATGGAGAAATGTGAATTGTCCTCAGATGTTTGAGGATGTAGAGGTGTTGGTGAGCCTTTCTGACAAGAGACAAAAGGTGTTGTGCCCCTTCAGTTTGACAATGATAGTCCTTCCAAGGACTATAACATCCCCTTCAATGTAGATGTCAGTGTGGTCACCTTCTCCCTCTGTAGGCAAAGGTTTTAGGTGTGTCACTGTGATCTGTAAGGGCTGTTCATGCAGATTATTTTATGGGAATCCAACTGACAGGGTGAATCTGACAGGGAGATGAGATGAGTCAAGTGTTACAATGCTGAAGTGCTGATGTGCCATTGCTTAGTCTGGGTCGTCAGCCTCTACTGTAACTGCGTGCTATTTCTTAAGCATGCTTGTCAGCAAACACATTGTACCCATGTTTGAAGGTTGCATGTTCAAAGAGAAGGTGTAAAAATCTGACAACTACATGGAACCCAGAGAGCTCACCTAAGGACAGATGGAAGACATCTCTCCTGCCTGTGCCTAGGACCAAAAAGGCTTTCCCACACACTGTCTCGAAGTTGGAGAAACAACAAATATTGCTCTCCTTTGAGTATCATATTCCTGTGAGTGTTAAGCCTATATTAAACAGAAGTGTTACTGATTCTTTATTCCATTCAGAATCATCACCATACCCCTGGGGAAAGATATAAGATGTATCTATATGTATATTGTTGGTTTAGTAATGGCTGCAATCTCCAATGAACCTCTTCCCAGGGTGCTTGCACACCCTGCTGATTACAATCAACTTCATTAACTGTTAAGACCACTTATTTGGTTTTTCCAACCTTAAGGGTGAGTTAGGCAGCAATGAGAGAGCACGTAGAACTCTTCTTTGTAAGCTGTCTCATCAATGTAGGCAGTTGGTCCCATGATGATGGTTTTATCAGCAAATGTAATGATGGCGCAGGAGCAATTCCTGGCTACACAGAGGTAAATATGGACTACAAAAGGGGACTACCCCTCTGTGTTAAGTGTGGAGGATGCAATGCTGCCACACTGCACATGCAGAGATCTGTTAGTTTAGAAGTACAAAATCCACTTACAGAGAGTGAAGATAAATCCTGCACTGAGGGGTTTTATGGTCAGCTTTAATGGTACAGCAGTGTTAAATGCTGAGTTGTAATCCAAAAACAGAACTCTGGCACAGCAGTTTGTATTATCCAGATGTGCCAGGGTGGTATGAAGTGCAATTGATACTAGACTTGTATGGACTGTTTGAAACAATATTGAAAATGGAGGTGATCATGACACTCTGGAATATTCTGTTTAATGTGTTCCAGCATCAGTCTGTCAAAGCACTTCATTGCGATCAAAGTGAGTGTCATCAGTCTGGAGTCAATCAGACAGCCACCATATGTTTTCTTAGGCACAGGGATAAATATCCTTGTGAAGCAAACAGGGACAATACATTTTCTCAGCTATAAAATTCTGTCAGGATTTCAAAATGTGGCTGATTTTGTCTTTAGATGTCCTGTCTTTCTCAGTCAATGCTGAGTTATGCAGCAGCTGCTAGTGCTGTGCATCAACTGAAGCTATTCACTGCGATCTTCACATTATACACTTTGTGAGTGAGCAGCCAACTAACTGATGAAGTGTGACTTTAGCAAGTGTAAGGTCATGCATGATAGACATAGTGTTATGTGATTTTCTTCATAAAATTGCTCACACCACACATAGTCCTAATATTCAACTTCCAGCTAAAGACCTACCTTTTTACTTACAGAACTGAAAGTAAGGTTCCTATTCCCATTCTTATGGCATATTTATCTCTCTCTTATTGATTGCTATTTTTTCACCCTCAAGTCAAATATTTCAAATCATACTAGTTTTCCAATACCTTCAGAGTACAATTGAGTTAGAAAATCTAAGCATGGTATTATATTCAGGGACTTCGTTAACCGTTTTGAAAGTTAATGCATCTTAAATTTTTGCTTATTTACTTCAACAAATATGAACTTTGTAGAACAAAGTGGGCATTGCTCACTCTGCTTGGCTTTTTTTAGGCCTGTTAAGGCAGCAAATTTAGCAGACATTCAGCTGTGCCTTCCCCCACTTACATTCCAAATTAAGTGACTGTACCCCAGCTTGTAGCAGGATCTGCTTGTATTTCACAGATTTGAACTGACAGCTTTGTGTCTTTGCACAGGCCCCTTTGTAAAGTTCTTAAGACAAAAAGTGTGAAATTGACTCAAGTAAGAACAAAGACCTACAACCGGGATAGACAGAATAACTCACATTGATTAACTTACATTGATTTTGTAACTGGGAGTAACTTTAGTCCAATCATGAGAAAATACACAGTCCTTAATAAACTAAGAAACTTTCTTACTTTCACCTCCGTAACATATCCCGTGTTCGCTCCTTCCTCTCCTTCTCTAATGCTGAGAAACTTGTCCATGCTTTTATCACATCCCGCATCGATTATTGTAATTCCATACTAGCAGGTGCCCCTTCTAATCTTCTATCACAGCTCCAGCTTATTCAAAACTCAGCTGCAAGAGTCCTTACTCGAACCAGCAGCAGTGAGCACATCACACCCATCCTGCTCCGTCTTCATTTGCTCCCTGTGTCTTACAGAATTGAATATAAAACTCTACTAATACCCTACAAAGCCTTAAATAACCTTGCACCAAACTACAGTGACCTTCTCCATCACTATGTGCCTGCCCGCCCACTAAGGTCCTCTGATTCTGGCAATCTTGTTGTACCCCACACTAATCTACACTCCATGGGTGACAGGGCCTTCAGCTGTATAGCGCCCAGACTCTGGAATGACCTACCGAAATTAATCAGGTCAGCTGACTCCATGAATTCTTTTAAAAAACAACTCAAAACTCATCTGTTCAGGAAGGCTTTTAGCTCTACTCTCAGTTTACTTCTCTGTCAAGATGCTCATGTAACCTGTATGTGTGTGTGTTAGACCATCAATTATGTTGTCTGTTTTTTTTTTCTCTGAATTCACTGTCGTAATCTTCTTTATTTATTTATCTGGTTTGTACAATGCTATATACTGTATACCCTGCCGTTCTTTCTTATATTCTGTAAGTGCCTTGAGCATGGGAAAGGCGCTATATAAATAAAATGTAACACTTATTATTTATTATTTAGCTGCCATCATATTTTCCGTTTAAGAAACTCTGAGGGGGAGAGAAGGACTCTCTCTCTCTCAGGCACTCAGCCTCAGGGGAAAACTGTGTTCTTATTATGACCTTCTAAAACCTCTGTTTGAAACCAGAAAGCTGATAATGAGCCATTTCCTCTTTGGAGAACTGAAAGCTGTGACAATCTCTTCTCTTTGTGGATCAGAAAGCTGATCCAACCTGCCAAGCCAAGTACTGTGCCAGTGAGCTCAGAAGACTGAGAAGCAGTTGTCACTTCAAGAAGGGAATATCAGCATATAAACTTTTGTAAAAGAAAATGTAATGATTTTCTCTATGAAGTTGTAGATGACCCAACAAAGGACTTACCTAAGGAAAGCACTGCACACACAGACCAAAGATCACACAGCAAAGAGAAAGTGGACACTCCAAGACAAGATCCTCCACTTGAACATAGAGCAGCAACAAAGTAACAACTCCATACAACATTGGACAACATCTTTAAATACCTGGTATTGTAAAACTATTTATTGGTGCCAAGATAAATTACAACTCTAAATAATCAGTAAACAGCCAGCCTATTCTACATTATGTGTTTGTCTAGTCTGTCTGCATCCTGTCATATATATCTACAGTATATGTAATGTAAGTGCCACAGGGGTTGGATGGGCATCCCGACCAGAGGAGGGGATGGTTCCTTACCCAGATGGGAGGCTCCGAACAGGCAGATGAGCATCCCAACCAGGAGGGAGGAAGGGCCCTGGATATCGTTGCTCAGTATGGAACCAGTAGAGCATGCTGGGAAGTGTAGTCTGGCAACACAGTCCTTTTGGGGAACCTGGGTGTCAAATTCCAGGGCCACTGCCATCTAGCATCTTGGGGGAATAAAGAGTCCCCGATGACGTCTTCTTCTGGTGAGCTGTCTGTCCATCTTCTCTGGCCATCACTTCAAGGTCTGTCTCCTTCTTCTCTCCTGGTATGGACGCCCATCAGCCTGTTCGGAGTCTCATGTCTGGGTAAGGAACCATTGCCTCCTCTGGTAAGGATACCCTTCCAACCCCTGTGGCATTTACAATACATATATAAATGCAGATGTCATATTTTTATAATCTTGTGTTTATCAATAAATTGCATTACTCTGTTTCTTAAAATGAGTGTGCTTCAGCTACCTTGATATAGGTCTACCGGCTAGAGACCTCCTCCTACAAACAGAAAAAAGTAAGGTAAATGGAGTAAGAACCTTGCTGAATTTTTTAATTAATTACAGCCATTGCCAAAAGCAAAACCAATAACTAATTAACCGAGTTAATTAACCGACTTCGAACAACATATCACGTTTTTATTTATTTAATATTTTTATAACAACAAGTGATGTTCAGACGTACTTGTGATGATGAAATGTAATTATATGCACAATATCAATAAAGCACATAAATTAAATTAGCATTTTACATCATCATGAAGTTAAAAAAAACCCAAACAGGCTTATGGGAACTGAAATGGCTTTCATAAATACCAGATTCCCACTCAGGTGAGATGAAATTAAATCAATTGATGTGATGTTTTTTATTGCTGGTTTTGGAGGGTCTATGGATAATTGTATTTCATATTTCTTAAACCATAACATGTTTGAAAGAAGTTCCCAATGGAAAGTCAAAATCTGCAGTAGTTTGAAGTCCACCCACACATATGCATGCAGCTGACATGATAGAGAGCTACTACTTTTGCACTTCTCTGCTGCTGTTTCAATAATTAGGTTTGCATTGTCTTAAGAAACAGCTATAAGTTGTATAAAATAGGAGAATATACAGGTTAAAATAATTTGCCTCAAGGTAAATTTGAAAGAGTAAAATAATCAGTAACTGAGGTCACACAAGATGTTTCTTTTATTTTAAGACAGATGATTCTGAAAATCCGCCAAAGTGTTTTAAAAGGAAATATGTGAAATTTCAGAAGGTTATACAGCATGTCTATTTGAGATACCTCAATGAAAATTGCACTTTCCTTGAAGAAAAAGTGTATAAACTTCCTGCTTCATGCAGACACACTGAAGGACAGACAGGCAGAAATAATGATGAGAGTAGGTGACTTCACATGTAAATGTCACATGTGAACTGTACATCCCCACATCTTTAACTGAGGAGGCTTGGTTAAAGTGGGTCAAAGGTGGATTATCGTGATACTGCACCACACAATCATAGGGTGTGAGGAACCTTTCAATCTATAATTTGATTACTATATAAGGAGTTCATACAGATTATTTATACTACTGATATTCGTGTTTGTGTATTTTGCTTATATTGTCACTGTGTGCTCCACTGTATAATATAATATGCTGGAAGCACAGGGTGAGCTACTGAAAGGCATGTTTAGAACTCTAGGTGCTTCAAAGCAGAGTAGAGCTAGCTATCTTATCAGAAAAGGACTGAAAGTGTGTCGCAAGGACACTACCAAAGTAGACAAGAGGTTTGGGGAAATCAGATCAGCCCATGGAGGTTGCAGAGGGCAGTTTGTGCCAAGCCCCCTACAGGAAAAATAAAAAAGTAGGTGAGCAGTAAGAAATAAAAAACTATCATCCTTCATATGCCATGAAATGACTATCTGAGATGCTTCTCCAGTCATCCTTGAAGAAATGTAGAGCTGCCTGATAAGCAAAGAGTCTGCAAACTTGGGATAGACAGGATACATGCCAGCATGTCTAGTTTCTAAATCATATTCAGACACTTCAAGTCTTCAATCACTGCATGCCCCACTTTGACATTAGTAATTTCGGTAACTTGGGCTATACAATTTCTTTCTCTGCTCATTTTGCGGATGTAAGTATGAATTTCCACCCTTTCCTAACTTCTCTTTCTCCTACCTCCATTCTGTCTGTCTCCATAGACTGAATGCCTGCCTTTGATATCCTGCTTTGAATGAACACATAATTGCAGTATGTAATTATTCAACATGGTTTGGCACATTTTAAACACTATTGTTCTCATGTCACCTGCTACCCACAGCTCGTAAGTGTAAATTAATAACTTCACTGTTTACTGTAATAAACCAAAAGATCAGTAATATATTCTCTGGCCCCCACAATTCCTCAGTGGATTAAGTGGGGTCTGAAACGTTACGATATGTTGTCTTATGTTAAGGTTAGTGTCACACTGGTGGTTCTAGTGAATGTAATTACCCACTATGCCTGGGGTTGACACTGTTTTTTGATCCTTACTCTCTGTCTTCCTTTGCAGACCGGGTGATTGACAGTCCATGACATCTTCGCTGTCCAACCACCTTCCTTCATAACCCAGAAAACTAGTTACCTACTTCAGCTCTGTTTGGACTCGTATTTGTAAAGACATCTCTGCAACTAATTGTGTGAATATTTACACAAAAAACCTGTCAGATGGGATATGGGATTACCAAGATCGTATCCCAACTCTTTATCTGTATTCTTGGTGTCATTTTACATTAGTTATGTTATAATAAGCTTGCATTTGGCCAAACTATAAGAACTTCGGCAATAGACATTTGTAAGGGCAAATAACCTTCAGATTGACAACTGCTAGCGAGGCAACATCTATTGTTCACACTTAATACTTTATCCATCCTTGCAACCGTCTAGCATTTACAACAACACATTAGTCCTTAAAAAGCCTCAGTTATCAGAAAGATTTAAAAATACCGAAAAGAGAAAAACTTTTAGAGTCAAGCAAGAGACAGAACTAATAATTGTCGTTGGTCAGTCAATGTCATCTTTGTGGAGCCACAGGCTAATTAAATATCCACACATCAGCAGAATATAAGTCAATGAGCTAATTTATATTTTATGGGCAGCTCTCAACTTTTGTACACTGCAGCTTGGAGCTTCATATTCTAATAAATGGCTTATTAATTGGAAAGTTTCCAGTCATAATGGAGAATATATTCCTCAAAACAAAGCTAAGAAGAGTATTTACAGTCTACTCTATTTCTCTTTAGTTGAATAATGTTGTCCAGTGTCTTTAGGTGCTACAGATGAAATGTCCAGTACAAATATGTATTATGTTTCCTTATTTCCTTCTCATTTGTACGTGTTCATAGCTACCATGCAGTATTTCTTACATTCTTGTGGTTCCTGGGACTAAACCTCCAAAACAAGTAACACTGACCATGGCAGAAAAGACATAAACACTGCAGTAGGCCTGCTATACATGTTAAAGGAATTATTCCACCCATAAATCATAAGTTTTTTTACCTGCTTTGTACCTCTTGTTTTCTGGTGTGATATCCGTCAAAAACTTTCAATTTTATGTTTTCATAAAATTCTTCATATAAGGGATTTCAATGGCAACCCTCTGTGAACAACAACAAACAATATCAAAACGTTGATCAAAGAAATCTCAAAATACTTACATTGCATAATTCAAATGTCAGGTATACTCACAATTTCCCAAAACCATGTAATCTGGCTGAAATTTTCTTTATATTGTCATACATGAGTGTCGACAGACTTCTCTTAGAAAGGTGGTGAAAGGTATGTAATAACCAGCCGAGACGAGAGGGGGGGATACTGCTGACTTTGTCCTGTTTTTCCTCTTCCCTCACATCTCCGAGAATCCACACAGTAAGGACACTTAGCCCCACACCTTCTGGAAGTTTTAATATAAAAGACGCACCGATTAAAAAAGAGGCATCTTTTGCCAGAAGACCCGAACGAGCTGCACGGCGGAGCATGAGGCTTTCTTAAAACTCCAAAGAAGGAGGAAACCTTGATTGGGAGAAGTGCATTGGCACATTTTTTTGTTACTTTTACTTTTCGTTTATTTTGTCTTGCGACGATTAAAAGGGACAGCTCAGTTGGCGTCTCAAACTTTTGACTGATTCCAGTGTGTACTTACACCGCCGAACCACAATATAAACCATCCATCCATTATCCAACCTGCTTTATCCTAACTACAGGGTCACGGGGGTCTGCTGGAGCCAATCCCAGCCAACATAGGGCACAAGGCAGGAAACAAACCCTGGGCAGGGCGCCAGCCCACCGCAGGGCGCACACAACCACACACACATCAAGCACACACTAGGGACAACTTTAGAATTGCCAATGCACCTAACCTGCATGTCTTTGGACTGTGGGAGGAAACCAGAGCACCTGGAGGAAACCCACGCAGACAAGGGGAGAACATGCAAACCCGGGTCTCCTAACTGTGAGGCAGCAATGCTACCACTGCGCCACTGTGCCTCCCCACAATATAAACCACCATGTGAAAATGCTCTTATGCATGAGGGAGAAGTGCATTCAAACATCTTTTCAGTTGAAGACTTGTCTTTCTTCCCCATTCATTGGTTCATTGCTCAGGAGTCCTGCCCAGCAATAGCTCATTCATTGGCTCATATGGCACTTAAAGTGCTATCAACATTGCAGAATGTGAGCTTAGATAGGAGAACACTTAAATATTCAAAGTTAAAGAAAATGGAGTGAAAACATAATCAAGTGGAAAGAATGCCTCATATTTGTGCATATGATTCAATAAGCAGAAGGGCAGTTTACTGGTGCAGCTTCACAACGTGCTGATAAATATCCCAGAAGTATACAGTAATCCCTCGCTATATCGCGCTTCGCCTTTCGCGGCTTCACTCCATCGCAGATTTTATATGTAAGCATATTTAAATATATATCGCAGATTTTTCGCTGCTTCGCGGGTTTCTGCGGACAATGGGTCTTATAATTTCTGGTACATGCTTCCTCAGTTGGTTTGCCCAGTTGATTTCATACAAGGTACGCTATTGGCAGATGGCTGAGAAGCTACCCAGCTTACTTTCTCTCTCTCTCTCTTACGCTGACTTTCTGTGATCCTGACGTAGGGGGTGTGAGCAGGGGGGCTGTTCGCACACCTAGACGATACGGACGCTCATCTAAAAATGCTGAAAGATTATCTTCACGTTGCTATCTTTTGTGCAGCTGCTTCCTGAAACGACATGCTGCACAGTGCTTTGCATACTTAAAAGCTCGAAGGGCACGTATTGATTTGTGCTTGAAAAACAAACTCTGTCTCTCTCTGTCTCTCTCTCTCTCTCTCTGCTCCTGATGGAGGGGGTGTGAGCTGCCGCCTTCAACAGCTTTGTGCCGCGGTGCTTCGCATACTTAAAAGCCAAACAGAGAGAAAAGCAAACAAATCAATAGGGCTATCTCTGTGACAGTCACTGCTCCTGACACGCACTCCTTTGAAGAGGAAGATATGTTTGCATTCTTTTAATTGTGAGACGGAACTGTCATCTCTGTCTTGTCATGGAGCACAGGTTAAACTTTTGAAAAAGAGACAAATGTTTGTTTGCAGTGTTTGAATAACGTTCCTGTCTCTCTACAACCTCCTGTGTTTCTGCGCAAATCTGTGACCCAAGCATGACAATATAAAAATAACCATATAAACATATGGTTTCTACTTCGCGGATTTTCTTATTTCGCGGGTGGCTCTGGAACGCAACCCCCGCGATGGAGGAGGGATTACTGTACTTGTGGCTTGCTGATCAATAAATGAGGGCATAGGTGGTCTTGAATTCAAAAGCTTAATGTTATTTCAATACATAAAACAATGTATCTCATGCATGAAAACATTCAAATCCCAGCCCTGTCTCTGCTTGTATGGAATTTGCACATTCTTTTGGTGTCTGCACAGTTTTTCTCCAGGTACCACAGGTTTTCTTCACACATTCTTTATCTGTAAGTATACCTCATAAAGCTTCTGCACTTTTTTGTTTCTAAGCTATTTTTATGAGGCAGCATGTAGAAATCTTGTATGCGGTTGACATTTCTGCAAGTGTGACACCGAGTTATGAAAATGGCTACACATCTATCAGTTTGCACCAAATAGCAACAGAGAAGTGCTGTGTGATTTTTGTGGTTAAAAAGGGATTAAAGGAGCCAAAATCCAGTCATTTCAGAGCCTATTATAAAGACAATGCCTCATCTTGCCAATGTGTATGTGATCAGATAGAAATGTTAAAACTGGTTAGATCTGTGTGATAGATGCAGACATTCAGGAAGGCTGTCAACATCACTGACTTATGAGAAGTGAGAAGAAGATAGGGTCATTGTTTTAGTTGACAGAAGAGTAATCATACAGGAAATCACATTACAAACAGAAGAGGCTGGCCATTTATAGGTGATGACAAGGTGAAAGAAGTGATGCGTTACTAGCTTAATACTCAACCAAAAATCTTTTTTCTTCTGAAGGCGTTAAGAAGTTGTGGACGTTTGGTATGACAAGCATTGCAAGCACATGAAAAGTGAGGAAGCCTTTTGAAGAAGCATCTTAGAAATATGCTTGTTTGTCCACACTGTGTTTTTATTTTATTGAATATTTTCGTGTGCTCTACCACTGTTATGTTTCATTTAATTAGATTTTTACTTGGCAATTAATACTTTTTTTATTATGTTGTTTTTTCAGCCTTTGTTTTTTTGTTTTACTTTTCCCATTGCCCTCTTTTGAATGTTGGTTTGTGTTATGTTAACTGCAGAACTGGCTCATCTTGGGAGTGTGTGTGGCTATGTCTTGCGATGGACTGGTTGGTTTCTGCACCTAAGGCTGCTCCGATAGGATTTTGTTCTTAACTCTTTCAGGGCGGATGTTGACTTTTGTCGAAATTCACGGGTAGAGGATGGTAATCACCAGTAAGCTGTGACAAAACTCGCCGTTCTGTTTTAGTTCGACTCTCTTTAAAGTTAGCTTCGTTTTTTTTGACTGAGATTTCCTGTGCATGCATGAGTAGAGAAGAGCAAACGACCCCTCAAATGACATCGACATCTGGCGAAAGCCCAAAGCGAATACGCAAAACAAAATGCTCTATGGACGACGTTTAGAGTATCGTGTCGCTGAGTCAGACTCTGAGTTGTCGGATTTTGATGTAAGTGATCTGGAGATCGAAAATGAAAGTGAGGGGCCAGCGTCAGCTGATCGTGGTGGTGAACATGTCCGTGTAGCTAATGCACCTACGCTAACATTCACCTGGGTGGATCTGCTTCTTACGATGACAAAAGGTACAAACCAGATTGCGTCACACTGCGATTGCTACTGCTGTCCGTATTCCTGCTGGTCGTCGAGCTGCCCCCGTGCTGTTGCTACCACTAGAGACACCAAACGGGGGCCGACAGCAGCCACGGCATGCGGCAAAAGAGCTTTTATGCTGATTTATGTGTGAAACCATTGCTGTGCCTTTCAGAAAACTGGAAAAAATATTCAGCCTTCAAAGAGTTAATTTCTCTGTGACTTTACATGTCTTTAGGGTCTCACAGATAATATTATTTTTCGCACATTATGATTTTTGATAAATTAATTAATTTTTCTTTGTGTGTGTTTAATTTTTTGATTCAGCCATTGCATGGCACAGCTCAACTGAATTTCAAGTTGTCTCTCTGGTTACTAAGAACACTGCCATTATTCAGTTGCTCAGTTTCTGCTTCTGACTTTCAAACTTGCTTCTGAACTTATATCTTTAAACTATTTATTGTTTTGGCCCCTACCTGTACTATAACTCAGTTTTGGTTTAGTATCTCTAATACTTCTTACATCTGCTCCTCACAAGTCCTGTGTATTCAGTTTTCACAACCCTACAACTTGAACGGACAGATTGTAGTCCATGAAGATGAGTCTGAGCTTTTAGGCGAATGAGACAATACATCAAAAACCTCATTCTGTTTTCTGTTTGATTGTTAATCATTATTTGTTTCAATTATGAAAGCACTCAATGGTTGCTTAACATTTCTGAAGAAAGATGAAAAGCTCCAAGGCAAACATTCCTCTATGTCATAGCATCCTCAGTACATAATGGCATGATGTGACTCTCTGAGTTCAGGAGGATAAGCACGGCAAATGTTTTCTGTCTCTCTGCATTAATGGGTATTCACTGAATTAAGTCAATGTGCAATTGCAAATTATATGGAAATGAAAAGATGAGAAATAGTATTACCATGGTGCCGAATGCCAATGATTGAAATTCTCTCAGTATAACCTCTCCTGGTTTGATTCTCCTCTGCCCACCTTCATGTGTCTCCCTAAGTGCCTAAATTGGAAGTATAATTAGGCACATCTCAGTTGGGTACTTGCTCCTGAACTCTGATCTAAATGCTTTTTCCTACATACTTCAGAGCTAAATATTTAATTGGCTATATGGTATATGGTTTTCCAATTCAACTAAACAGACAGAGAAGCAGGAGAATTTCGCCACTAGAAGGAAATTGACACTTTAAATGACAGGGAGAGGTCAGTCATTTCTAAGCACAAAAAGGAAACACTCATATGGACGTGGAAGTGTCTGGCGTCCCCATCAAACCGATATCTGGATAAACAAAAAATTTGTCAAGAGGAGGTGAAAAACTTTTTAAGGAAGCGATTGAACCTGTCAAAGGGAAACTTAAAAGGCAATGGCCACATTTTAGCCAACACTCAGAAAAGGAAAGTCGATAGAAATATTGAAGCTCTCTTTCAAAAAGCACAGCGCAGTTTGAAATTCAGCAGTGGGAGCTTTTTTTTTGGCCACTGATTTCATCATTTTTCTTGTCAGACTCAGTGAACCATTCCAACCCCTGTTGAATTTTGAAGGGGAATAAATACTGAAAATCATCCAAGGCTGCCATTCTTCATTGTCTTGTTCTCATTAGATACAGACAATGGAAACTTAAACCTATTAAAGATCTGCGGGTGCTTTGCAAGTCATACTTCAATGCAATTAATTATCAGTTGCAAACTATTCGAAAAAAAGTTAAATTAACCAACATAAAGGCTGCTAAAAGTTCATTATGAACGATTACATTACAAATTCTAAGTATTAATTTAAATTTGAATTTGAATACAGCAAAAACTCAGAATACGGTATTGTACTAATCCTGTGTATAGCAGAGAACAAAGTAATAAAGGGGTGTCTTTCTGGGCCAAGATAAGAGGGTAAAACAGAGGGGCTGGACTTTACAACACCCTAACAGTTAGAGAAGGGTAGGCATTAACAGAACTGATACTCATCATCACATATTCCAGAGGAATTTACTAACCCTGGAAGTAATTAGTGGAGCTGCCCCAGAAATGTGTGTGCTTTCTGGCCTTTGCTTTAGGGAACTTAGAGTCTGGGGGTGTGTTGGGATAAAAGATGGACTGGCAGGAGGAAGAGAGACCAGGACAAATGCAGAAGGTGAAAGAGAGGAGTACTTAGGCATGTTGGTGGTACTTACAGGTGGGCAAGTGAACTAGCCAACACCACCAAAATAGGAAAAGAACTATCCTGCTTAGGAAAGATTGCTTAAGTTTTGTTTATCACGTGCTTTGCCACTCCTTTGACTATTTAATTTTGTTAATATACCGTTTTGATAGTTTTGCCCTTGCAGTTTGTCTAGACTTCGGAATGACTATAGAGAATTATTTACCACACACAATAAATAACTAAGCAACGATACAAAGAATAAACATGACTACAACAAAGTACATAATGGAATTTATAATTTATTTATACCCTATTTATTTTCAGTTTAGCAATTGTTACATAGTGTTGAACACAATATGAAAAACTGATTTTGATTTAGGTGAAAAAGAATGAATTAGGGACAACAAATGATGGGGAGAAAGTAAAGAGGACAGACAGACACTGTAAGAGCCAAACTTAAAAAGTTAATGTTTAATGCTAAATGCATAACTTTCTGTAGAATGCCAGATTCTCATAGGTATAGCCTTTCTACCGCCTGTAAGTTAAAAGACGTAGAACTTTCTTAGCTATATCTGAAGAACAGAGTGTTCATTATGCCAGTCAGGAAATAGTCTTACTGCTACCATGGACTATTTAATATGTTTGCAAATAGGAGATGGCATACAGTTTTCTGACCATGTCTAACGTGCCACAAGTGCCTCAAGTACAACTGTATGACCAAACTTACATAAATGAAACAAAATTTATAAGCCAAACAGAATGTTTCTTCAAGACGAATCTTTCTTTTCTTTGCTATATCAGTTTGTCTATTTGTGTGTGAACTGTTTTTGCTTTGAAATTTTACTACAACTTTTAAAGCGAAGATATTTTGTCTTTGGAATTATTTAATCACGCGTCACACCAGGGCCGGATTAAGAGCTTTGGGGGCCCGTAGCACATTTCAAATTTGGGGGCCCTTTTGGTCTGCATCATCTGAAGTTTAGATTCTGAACAGTTCAAACCGGACTAAATAATTATTTTACTCTCGATTATAATAAGAATCTTATAATATTTATGTGAATTTTATGTGTTGGGCCCCTAAAGTTTTGTTGTGTAAGAAATTTACAGTTTAAAAACGTAAAGATAATATTTTTAAAGACCAGTTTTTCAATGCTACACTTTATCATTAAATATTGGGTCCACCATTTGGGGGCCCCCGAAATTGCGGGGCCCGTAGCATATGCTACATGTCCCTATTGGTTAATCCGGCACTGCGTCACACTGGTGCTTGAATCATTCTATGAAGCATACTAAAAGTTACAGAATTTTGGTCAATTTGGAATGCAGTTATAGTCACCATTAAGAGGAGACAAAAATGGACAAGAATTCATTTATGGTTTGAAAGAGACTGAGGCAAGCTAGGAATTTCAAAGTGGCAAAACGAGTGAGCAAGATACTAAGATGTAATGTAAAGCAGAATGGGAGTGGTGTTTAGCAGATTAGAAAAAAAGCTCTTTGGTATAGAGATTCGGCTGAATCAACTTAAAAGGTGTCCATCAAATTTATATCAGAGCCAAATTTAGAAAGGGAATGGTGAACTTCAGGAGCCGTTATTCATAGTAATGTTAATTTTTGTACCCCTTCTTATTTGGGTTGTTTTTAGCAACTTCTTTAAATTTTAACAATATTATATTGTCATTTTTGTCACCATTTTTTTTATTTCTACTTGTGGACAGTACCGTTTTCAAGTATTTTTTGTTGGTAATGGTGTCCTGGTCCTGGTATCTGTAAATGGGGCATGTGACATCACTGTACCACACATATAAATCATGACAATGAATACTATCCCTTTCCAGGTTTCTGTTTATAAACTAAAGTCTTCACAAGTGTAAATTAATCTATTAGGGAAAGGATTTTCAAGGCTTTTAGGACTCTTTTGGCTTGTTTTTCTGGCCTATGATTATTGTTTCACATGTGGGCTTTCATGAGTATATTTCTTGACTTACTGGTTTTAGAAAATGCCTGTTTTAGAATATCTTCTTTTCATCTTCTGGTTAATTTTGCAATTTTCCTTTTTTTCTGTGTATTTTAAGAACAATTTCTTCAAATTTAAAAAAGGTGTATGTTAATATAGAGTGGGAGGCATTTAATCTAACAGAGGATTAATGTATGAGTTTGCCTGATCCAAAAAAGCTATTTCATAATTATCACAATTTAGAAATTGATTAGTTAGCTGAGGACAACAAGGATGGTTGATAGGAGTGTAAGAAGTACAAAGTGCAGATTTCCTGCCACCAGGTTTGAGTAATACGCAGTGTACATTGCATTGCAAGAGAGGGGCCACTATGCATTTTTTCAATTGGACAGAAAATGAAACTTTCACTACATCATGCCTATTTCCAAGATGGGATACATTTTAGACACTAGCACAGTTTCCTGTAGAAAGGCGATATCAAGTTGGCTGTGCCATAAATAATCTAAAGTTTTCAATGAAGCTACAGAAATATTAGTTATATAGAATGGGAAAAAGACGTCAGAAAGCAAAATGGTAAAATGAAGGTAATTGGATACGAACAACCCAAATGCAGAAGCAGAGAAGAATAAGCAGAAGAAGAAGGAGGAGAAGAAGAAAAATTGTGTTGTGACACATCTCTCAACCTAATGGACTTTTATATACCATCTGTCACACACATGCACTTAGGAGGCAGTCAACAAGCTCTGAGGTGAGTGAAACATCTCGAGATGAAGGGTTGATCTGTGGTACTAATGCCTCTCTCTCTTTTTCATCAGACCAATAGAAGAAAAATAATTCCTTGTACTCACTGCTCCAACTTCCGGATTCACAAGATGGCCGGTCCACGTCACTTCTGACAACGTCATGACTCCAGATGATGACGTCACTTCCAGCTCCCGATGATGATGTCACTTTCGTCATGACCATGATGATATAATTTCTAGTCTCCTGTTACTTCTGTCCACCTGTTCTGCCATCATCTCCTGCCACATCACTTCCATCAGCCATATTTTTCTATATAAACGTCATGTCACTGTTTCTGTTTATCACTTGCCTTGCTTTTTGATCACTTTTTGCAAACATTTTTGTTGCTAGTCCACTGGACATTATATGGGGACATTCCCCAACTCTTTTTTGTATTGTGGAGAGTCTTTATTCACGACACATCGAAAGTCAATAAGAAGGCAAGCCAACTGTCTAACAGGGCCACCCCACATCCTCTATTATCTCCAGCTCATCCACTCCAGAACAATAAACTTCATAACAAACAAATCGTCTTTCCCAGCTTAAGCCTGTCTACATCCATTCATTTTTACTCATAAAGCAGAGGTCAAAAGAAACTCATATATACAATAAACAAAAGAATTGAACAATAAACACAATGGACACTGCACACTACAGCTCTATCTCCACACAGACACTCATAAAAATGTATCAAGGAAGTAAGAAAGTAACATGCACAAATCATCACCATTCCCTTGAGTAAACAATGACCAGATGAAATCCTATCAAAGTTAAATTATGGAACATAAACCAAGTGGTTCAAAACACAACAGTCTTATAAAATGAAACAAACACATGGATCATTCTCTTTTTACTCAGAGTGCTTGAATGGTTAAACCCTTAGATGCAATGAAAGATGTGAAGGAAAAACTAAAGATACTTTGCATTAGCTATTTTATCGTTCCCATATTTCCTTAAATTTCTCAATATATTTAACCCTTAGTTAAAATGAAAACAGAAGTGAGCAAAAAACAAAAATTAAACATATTACAATAGCTAGAAAATATGTAAATATTTAGTCCTGAAAATCTTCTTCCAGCTTGCCCTTTTGCTTTGGCTATGTCTTTTGAATACAATGCTCCCTCAATGGCTTTATTCTAAAGCCCAATCCTCTTCTTACATTTCAGCTATCCAAATCTTTAAGTGTATTTTCACACAGTTCTCCATTACTTCATTGTCAACAGTAACTGTGCTAATATTAGACTTTTATTTGCTGCAACTTATGTGAATAAAGGATTTGTAGATATTCATTTGCTCACTCGTTTATTCTCAACTGAAAGAAAGTGTAGTGTTCTTATTCTGAACTAAGACAAGGAGGGGGAGGAGGGAGAAAGAAAATGAGGACTACATGAGTTTTTTTTCCAACTGGCTCAAGTTAAACTGGAAATGTTTTTAAATGGGGGAAGAGCTTTAAAGTGTGTCATAAACAAGTGCGTATATACTAGTTTTGGTCTTCAGACTACAAAAAATGAAACAGCAGTGCCAGAAAAAGTCCAGAGAAGAACAATTAGGCTGACTTCAGGTCTACAGGAGTTGAGTTATGAGGACAGATTAATAGAGCTGAGCCTTTTAAGCTTAAACAAAAGAAGGTTGAAAGGAGACATGACTGAAGTGTTTAAAGTTAAGAAGCGAATTAGTACAGTGAATCGGGACTGTTATTTTAAAATGAGTTCATCAAGAACACGGGGACACCGTTGGAAACTTGTTAAGGGTAAATTTACCACAAATTTTAGGAAGTTATTCTCTACACAGAAAACCACAGACACATAGAATAAACTACTAAGTAGAGTGGTAGACAGTAGGAGCTTAGGGACTTTCAAAACTTGATGTTATTTTGGAAGAATCAAGTGGATAGAACTGGCGAGCTTTGATGGGCTGAATGGTCTGGTCTTGTCTAGATTGTTCTAATGTTCTAAATCATTAACAAGGTGATCACACATCACACATCATGAAAACCTGTGAGAAACTGGCCCTGAAACAACTGTAACCCTTGAATACAGGCCACCTTTTCTCCTTGCCGTCTGCTCACAACTCACAGATAGCAATAAATGACATTCCAATCTACCTACGTCATAAAACTACCAAGCAGGGCACACTCTAAAACTACAATAATTGTGGAGAAAAGAACACCTGTAACATAAAGTACAATACAGGAGAATTTCAGCATAGATGTTACTATCAGTACCATCTCATCGAACAGCAGAAACTGCTGAAAAAAAGCAATTAAAAAGGCATAAAGAACCAGTGTGTCTTCTGTCTGGATTTGAATGTTGAGATATTCACGGTATTCTGAGGAAAATGGAGGACCAAAAGTAACCCAGTAAAGAAACCCATCCCAGTTTTCACAACAGGAAAAGTACAGTAGTTAGGTGAAGCTATTGGGTAGTCCCTGTGCATGCTCTATTTTCATTTTGATAGTTGTATCATCTGTGTAGACACTGGACAGGAGACATGCTTTGTTCGCTGGAGCAGCATATTTTAATTGCTGAGCTCTATGTTCATACAAGCTCTTTCAAGGTGACACAGGAAGGATTTAAGGAGCAATTTCCTATGTGAATGCTCCTGAGAAATGCACTATTTAGCAATTGATGAAAAAGTGTATGTTATTGATTCTGAGTGCAATGCACCGAAACCCGTAAAACTCTTCTATACCCTGAATCAACTTTTTGGATCATATAAAAAAAAAGTCCTCAGAAGTTGACAAATCAATATCAGTACATTTCATATGTATCACAGAAGTCATTCTGGTGTGTTCTCCCTGATTTGTGGGCTACTTTATCATGTGATGTCCAGTAAATTTACCTAATACAATGATCAAACAGTGACTCCCTCAATAACTCAAAGTGTAAAAAAGTGTAAAAGAAGTTAAAAATGAGAACATTAGAGCAATTGTGACAGCAACAGGCCATTTAGCCCAACATACAGTACTTGACCATCTATACTCTTGGATTGTCCAAAATAACCCCAAGATGAGATCTGAAGGTTCCTAAAGGTATATTCTCCACTACACTACTTCATATGTACCTTGTTAACATGGCTACAGCTTGGGAACAACAAAAATTCACTGGCATAGACAAACTATTTTGAAACATTAGTAAAAGATCTGATATGTAAAAACCAGTCAAGCCATCTGATTAATCTTTGCTCTGCATGTTTGCCACAAAGTACAAAAACACCTTGGCTCCACACCACGCTGGCACTCCTTCACATACACCATTGTTTCACAATAGCTCTCTCAACATTGGTGGGCGACCCATCATTTTCCCACTTTGGGCTTCACGTGGGGATTTGTTTCATAGAGCTGGACTTACCTCTTTCCAGTTTCTGTCAGTGACTTGTGTGTTCCATAACCCCTAATTTAATATCCACTTCTTAAATAGTTCCAGGTTGGAGTGAGTATTTTTGTTGGGGGTGTCACTGGTTGGGAGATTTTCTCTAATTTTTACATGAAAATGTTTCTACTTTTTTTTTTTTTTTTGCCTTACTGTTCATTTTTAAAAAATTGAAATAATAATAATAAAAAATTGATTACAAAAACAAAATCTTTGGTACACAGTGTTTATATTGAGCTCTGTCGCAAAGCAGTCAAGATAGTTTTGGTTATAAACAGGTAAATTTTCTAAATTTCATAATTCCACCAGGATAAATTGTGCTGTAATTATGTATTTACATATCCTGAATCTCTTAGAATTTTCATTTTTCAATGTGAAAGTAAAAAATTCCATTGTTGATCCTGCTTACTCCAGTTGTAGGTTGCAGAACACCTTGTACTGGGTAGTATACAAGAAGCAATCTGAAATGGAGTGGCAGCAAATCGCAGGACACACTCATGAACACACTCTCCCTCAGTCACATTGGGCAGATTAAATTAAGATACACGTCTTTGTGAAATGTTGATACTGTGCAGGAAGAAAAAGCAAAGATACAGAGAAAATAAAAATACTACACAATAACTGGGCAAGGATCTGAATTCACAACTCTGGAGCTATGAGTCAGAAGTGCTAGCCATTTTTCACAGAGACACAAATAAATTCAGGTTGGACTTATATGCTTATCTCTGTCCCAGGCATGGATATCTGTTGGGTATGCCTTGGGAAGGACAGATGTCCCGTCCAGGGCTGATTCTTACATCCTGGAATAAGGAACAGCTGCCATTTTACCACATAATGGAAATAATGGGTGAGAAAATGGATACATTTATATTTTGTGATTTGCTTTGATTGTGTAGTTATTAATTTTACCTAGAAACAGTGTACAGGCAATAACATGATAATTCATATCTTTGTGCAGGAATTTTAATAAGTAGTCTTAGCAGAGAGTGACACATTATGTATTTTCTGACATCTTAATTCAAATTTAATCAGCAATCTCATTTTTATTAGATCTTAATGAGAGATAATAATAATAATACTTAAGTACAGTGGCTATGGCTACAACATACAAAGAAAATCCATCAGTCTTCTTTTTACATGGATGACCTTAAACTCTTTGCCAAAAATGACCACTAAGGGTTCTGATCTCCTCCATGTGATCCTTCCTGGGGAAAATGAGTTCTGTCATGACTAGTTGTTTTGTGGCTTCTGACAGAACCAATATATCTGAACACTGCAATGTTACTGCAATGTGTGACAGAAATTTAAGTTGTTTGCCTAGGTCTACTGTTAGGTGCCAGTCTTATGCTGTATGAAGTAGATCTGCCTCCAATTTGGGCCATGGTTGAGGCTTTCTCCTGCCCTCACAAAGCTAATGTTCTTGATATCACGTATACATCCTATTATTCTAACAGCAGAGGATTACTCTTGGAAATTGAAATTGACTTACTGTAGAAGCTAGTCATCATCATGTATAAATACGCTCTCTCTTCTATTGAATTAAACTGGATTCCTTTATTGTCATTGTATGGTACAATGATATTCAATATGCAGATCCTCCATAAACGTATTTTCCTATAAAATGATAAAATAACAATAATAATAATATGATAACAAATAATGAAAATATACAATATGAAAGCATAAGTACAATAAACATGTACATATTGTAAAGGACAGCCGGGTCCCATGCCTGGCAGGGATGCCCCTGCTGCATCTGTTCCGGGGGAGCCACTGTGGGCAGCTCAATACCTCCCATGGGACGCTTGGTGGCAGTCTCCCTGGCGGACGATGATTCCCCATCCTGGCGCATGGCTCCATGGGACATGGAGTCCTCCATAGCCTGGTTGGGGGCTTGGATGGCCGCCAGGGGGAGCTGCATGGACTTTGCAGCCCGGCTGGTCAATTCCTCAGCCCCACCCGGAAATGCAATTTGGCCCAGGTGATTAAGCACCTGGAATACTTCCGGGTGGGGTATAAAAAAGGCCAGCCACCACCACTCAGGAGAGCCAGAGTCGGGAGGAGGAGGACAACTAAGCCTGAGGAGGAGTGGTGGTAAAGGAAGAGAAGAGTATTGTTGTAAGGATTGTGAGTGTTTTGGGACTGTGTTGGGCCTGTGGGACACCTGGAAGGCGTGCCCCACGGCTGAAGAAAAATAAAAGAGTTTTATTTAAGTACGTGTCTCTGCGTCAGTCTGTGCCAGGTCAGGCGCTATATAGCGTCTTTATTACAATATAGAGCAGATAGTGCAAATGGTTCATAAAGTGGCTCAGGTTGTGCGATGTTGCAGTTATAGTGCAAGTTTACGATTGTAATTATAATTACAAACAGTTCTACCAGGAGCATTTGATGGACTGATTGAGTGCATTTATAGTTCTTGGGATGAAACTGTTTCTAAACCGCGAGGTCCCTACAGAAAAGGCTCTGAAGCATTTGCCAGATTGGAGAAGTTCAAATTGACTGCAGCATGGCTGAGTGGAATCCTTGCAGATGCTGGTCACTTTCCTTAGGCAGTGTGTGCTATAAATGTCCTCCAGGGCTAGAGGCTGTATCCCAATAATCCTCTGTACTCTCTACACAACCTGCCGTAGACAGAGGCGTAGCTAGGGCTTTCAGCGCCCAGGGACAACTGAAGATTTCGTGCCCCCTCCTGTTTGCCAAAATGCAATGGGGAAGGGAAAGAAACATCAATTTGGCACCCCCTGGATGCTGCACCCGGGGACAGATGTCCCCCCCTTGTCCCCCCCACCCCCAGCTACGCCACTGGCCGTAGAGCTTTCCGATCAGCTGCTGTGCAGCTATGAAACTCCACACACATACAATGGGTTAAAATACTCTGAGTAGTACACTGAGAGTAACAATGCTAAAGCAGCTATGTTATTTAGAATAGTTTGTTCATTCCATTTACCACTGTATTGTTACAGAATGATTACAATAAAGTGAATTAAGTTTGTAAACTATTTTACACTATGCAACTATTTTTGGTGTATTTCATAAATCACAGATGCGAATCTGAAAAAGGGAGACTACACAGAAATAGTAGCACTGCTTTGATGCTGGGTGCCACCAGTTTGCAAAACTGAGCAGAAAAGTGTGTATGTGTGGGGAGGCAAAATGGGGGGGTGGGGGGATAAAGGGGGGAGAGAATTAGAGCAGGCTATATCTAATCTATTCTTCTAATCCTTATAACTATAAATATCAATGCAACTATAGGCTAAAATGCAATAACTCATGGCGAATTTTGAAATTAAGATTAAAACTGCCTCACTACCAGTTAAGACTATAAAATGACATTAAAAACTCAGAATCAATGTCTCCATGATGGGACAGTTAACTTTGTGAGCTGGAATGTTAAAGGCCTGAATCACGAATTAAAGAGAAAGAAAGTATGCTCTCACCTAACAGGCTTAAATGCTAAAATAGCATTTCTACAGGAGACCCACTTACTAAACAAGGACCAGTTGAGACTACAGAAAGACTGGACTGGCCAAATGTTCCATTCTAGCTTTATAAAGAAAACTAGAGGGGTGGGAATTCTCATACACAGAACAGTTCCATTTGTAGTATCAGATGTAGTATCGGAACCTGAAGGGAGATATGTGATGGTCATGGGCAACTTATTTAAACAGTGAAATGATTTTGATAAATGTTTATGCACCCAATGTCGATGATAAGGAATTCATGCAAAATCTATTTGCATCCATTCCCAATGTAAATACACATTATAATGGCCAGGGACTTTAATTGTGTTTTAAATCCACTCTTAGATAGGATTCCTGTCACAGGGGGGACGACATCTAACACTGCAAAGACAATTACACAGTTTGTAACTGACCACAACTTATCAGACCCCTGGAGGTTTCTTAACCCAAACTCAAGAACATATTCGTTCTACTCACCAGTGCATCATAGCTACTCAAGAATTGATTATTTTTTTATAGATAATAGTTTCCTGCCTACGATTAAATCATGCAAATACGACACAATTGTTATCTCCAACCATGCCCCTCTAGTCTTGGAGCTAAAATCATTAAGTCCCTCACACTCACCTCGTAGATGGCGTCTTAACCCTCTTCTATTAGCAGACGAGAACTGCACAGAATTTATATTCAAACAAATCAGCTGCTTCCTAGAGACAAACACGCCCACAGAGGTTTCTGCAGGAACACTCTGGGAAACTCTAAAGGCCTTCTTAAGAGGACAGATTATTTCATATCTTTCCCACAGAAATAAATTAGAAACCAAGAAAGTGTCAGAGCTAAGAAGCGAAATTACTAGAATAGATGACGAACAAGCCAGGCGTCCAAGTGAAGCTCTTCACAGGAAAAGGTAGGCCCTGTATACAGAACTCAACATCTTAACAACTAAAGAAACTGAACAACTTATTTATAAGTCAAGACATCATTACTATGAACACGGAGAAAAAGCTAATAAGCTTTTAGCTCAACAAATTCACAAACAAGAAGTTCACAATGCAATACCAGTAATCACCAACACGAATGGAGAAGAAATCATTGACCATAAAAAATATAATGCAGGCATTTAGAGATTATTATAAATCCTTATATTCTACTGAGTTCAAAGAAGACAACACACAATCTAATGCATTTCTGGATACATTACAGACACCACAAATAGATGCTTTAAATGCTGAGGAACTGGATAAACCTCTGACACTATCAGAATTACTAGATGCTATAAAGTCACTTCAAAGCGGGAAATCAGCAGGCCCTGATGGTTACCCCGTAGAATTTTATAAGAAATTCTCCACTCAGCTAGCTCCCCTTTTATTGGCAACATTTACAGAAGCTAGAGACAACCAAATACTATCTCAAACATTTCGTCAAGCAATAATCATCGTCTTTCCTAAACAAAATAAGGACTTGTTACAATGTGCATCATACAGACCAATTTCACTCCTGAATAATGATGTTAAGATACTCTCAAAAATTCTAGCTAGAAGGATGGAGAAAGTGCTGCCCTCTGTAATATCACAGGATCAAACTGGATTTATTTAAGGCCGACACCTATCTTCCAATCTCCGACACCTGTTTAATGTAATATATTCACCAGCAAAATCAAACACCCCAGAGATATTACTATCATTAGACGCAGAAAAAGCATTTGATATGATTGAATGGAACTACCTTTTCACTGCATTGGAGAAATTTGGGTTTGGCCCGAATATTTGTGCATGGATCAAACTACTGTATACCAATCCAGAAGCTTCAGTTTGTATTAACATTTATTCAGACTACTTTAAGCTAGAACGTGGTACCAGACAAGGATGTCCCTTGTCACCACTGCTGTTTTCAATCACCATTGAACCACTGGCGGTTCACTGTCGAAATTCTTATCAGATAAAGGGGATTATCAGAGAAGGACTGGAACAGAAAATTTCTCTATATGCAGATGATATGGTTTTATATGTATCAGACCCAGAAAACACTGTGCCTGCAGTTTTAACAGCACTAACAGAATTTCAAAAGATATCTGGTCTCAGAATTAATCTGAATAAAAGTATACTCTTTCCAGTGAATTCACAAGCATATAATATTAGATTGGACACCCTACCTTTTACCATAGCAGATCAGTTTAAATATCTAGGGGTAAATATCACAAGTAAACACAAAGCTCTTTATCAACAAACTTTTGCTGTCTGTATGGAAAAAATTAAGCAAGACTTGCATAGATGGTCAACCCTTCATCTCACTCTAGCCGGAAGAATTAACGTTGTTAAGATGAATATCCTTCCTAAACTTCTTTTTTTATTTCAAACCATTCCAATATATATCAATAAATCATTTTTTAAGCAATTAGATTCAACAATAACGTCATTCATTTGGAACACAAAACACCCACATATCCGAAGAGCGACCCTACCAAGACCTCAGGCAGAAGGTGGCATGGCTTTACCTAATTTTCAGTTTTATTACTGGGCAGCAAACATACAAGCCATAAAAACCTGGACACAAAAAAATGAACATACACAGGCTTGGTTCGCAATAGAAGTAAAATCCTGCAGTACTTCTTTATACTCCCTGCTCTGCGCTCCAATAAATGCAAGTTATCGCAAATATACTAATAACCCAATTGTGCTTTACTCACTCAGAATATGGAACCAACTTAGAAAGCATTTTAAGATGAAAAATCTTTTATCCGTGGCACCTCTGCAAGAGAACCACCTCTTTCAACCCTCGCAAACATATCCAGTTTTTAATACCTGGAAAAGTTTTGGGATTAAAATGCTCAGAGATCTTTATATAGACAACATATTTACATCTTTTGAACAATTACGTTCCAAATTCAACCTCCCAGCTACACATTTCTTTCACTATCTTCAAATTAGAAATTGTCTTAAACAGAAACTGCCCGATTTTCCTCACCTCATACCCTCCACCATGCTGGAAAAAATACTGCTCAATTTTGAGGAATTAAACACCATTTCCGCATTATATAAAATCTTATTAGAGTCCCTACCTTTCAAAGACCCAAGAGGACATTGGGAAGAAGATCTCTTAATCAATATATCAGAAAAGGAGTGGAAGGTAGCAAAGCAGAACATTCACTCTAGCTCCATATGCGCAAAGCATAGAATTATTCAACTAAAAATTATATATCGAGCTCATCTGTCTTGCTTAAAACTGTCCAAAATGTTCCCAGGGCAAGATCCAACCTGTGAACGCTGCAACCAAGCTCCTGCCTCACTGGGTCACATGTTTTGGGCCTGCACCAAACTAACATCATTTTGGACCAACATTTGTAAGTGCCTTTCAGACAGCCTTGGGGTCACAATCCCTCCTAACCCATTAACAGCTGTGTTCGGTGTTCTTCCAGACGGACTTGAAGTGGAGAAGGACAAGCAAACGGTGATTGCATTCACTACACTTTTGGCACGCAGACTTATTTTGTTAATTTGGAAGAATCATAACTCTCCTCTGATAAGTCAGTGGGAAACCGATGTTTTATATTATTTGAAATTGGAAAAAATCAAATTCTCAGTTAGAGGATCTGTACAGAATTTTTTCAGAACTTGGCAGAATCTAATCAATAATATTTTAGAATAAGAGAAATAACTATTACCGCATTTATTTCCCTTCTCCATTTTTTATTTACCTATATATATTTCTTCCTTTCTTTTGTTTATTGTTGCCTTATTAAAAAGCCCTAAACAATTCTCCTTTGGCTAAGCTCTCCTTCTCAAGGGTGGGGTTTGATTTCACTTCAATTCTTTTTTTGTTATAAATTAATCTATTTGTATGGAATGATTACAATAAAATTAATAAATAAAATAATAAAAAAAAAAAAAAGTGTTTACGCAAGAGATCAGTCTGCTGTGACAATGTGCGTGGCTTTACAACAAGTTTGGTTTTTTTTTTCATCGCAATATGAGCATGGAAGCAGGCATATACAACATTATTGTGTGTATGCACCGTTTATACATGAGGCCCCTGGTCACGTTACTAGAGACAGCAATCTTTTCTCATGGCCTCTGGGCAGCTGCTAAGAATGTGTTCTAGAGTTTTCTGAGCAGAAGGGTCAAGATGGCATCTCATTCTTGCTACAGATGTGGAGGTTTAATGGGCTAGGCAAGACATTGTACACAGCCTGTATCAGTTTTATTTTGTGACGACACTGCCAGATGTCTTCTGCTCCATTGTGCTCTCCCAACCTAGACAATGTTCCCTGCTGCTTCATCCTTACCCTCCTGCTCATGTGTTCTTCCTTCACACCTGCTCACACATTTTCATGGATGAGATGCCACCATTCTATACCGTTGTCATACCAGGGTCTAGAGGAACTGCCTATCCCTGTTCGCCCAGTTGCCAGTGTTCCCAGTAATGCCCTATGTCTTGTTGTGGGACTTCAACTTCCTGCTCGTCTGAACGCCTACTACTGATTTTGAAACCTTAGTCTCTAGATACTCTGTACTGTAGTGATTCCTTAATGAAAGAAACTTTAAACTCCTCAGATATGCTACAGAACGGAATATGTAGTATGTGATTTTTACGTACAGGACTGCACTGCTCAGGCTCTCAAAAATTTCAATGGCTGTAAGTGCCACCTTGTACAACAAAAGAGGCCAGAGAATTCTGGGCAGGATGTGAATTTAAATCTGCCAGGCAGACTCAGTTTGTCTACCTTTGACAGCTATAAAGCAAGGACAAGGATGTTACCATGCCCAGTAAATATTTCTGTGCTATAGAGGATTGCTGTGCTTGGTACAGTGCATCTTTTAAGTAGAGGTCAAAGCATAAACCTGTAGGCTCTTACAAACAATGTTTGAACCTTACCCTAGAGGCAGAGCAAATAGTACAGCAATTGACATTTTTATAATAATAATAATAATCTTCTTTTATAATACGGTACTGTGGCTGTCCGTTTGTCTGTCCAGGATTTTAAATCACCTGTAGCTCACAAACGGTTTGACCTATTGACGTGAATTTGGTACACATATACTATGTGATCTTTACTGTCCGCTTTCGGGGTAATGATTGACCTCCGAGGTCAAACACCAACCCAGGAAGGTCAAGGTCAAAAATCAAATAACTTGTAGCCTAAAATTTGGTACACATACTGTATACTACACCAAAACTCTGCACTACAGCTTTATATTAAAAGTGAAGAATTTTGGAATTATTACTCTTTTTATTTTTATTTTATTTTATTGTAGAATCAGATCTCGGCAAAGGGCAGCGGGGCGGCCATGCGGCGGATGCATACAGGCGCGGAGTATAGCCAAGTCAACTGTATTCACTGCACGTCATCATGCAGTACGCCGTTACTGATAATAATAATAATAGTAACCCGTTCAAATATGTTACATTAAGTGCCACAATGTAACCTTAGAGGGGAAAAATATTCCCATACAATAAATTGATACAACATCTATATATAAAATGCAAAGTTGACTGGCTCACGCACTTACTCATCTACAAAAACACTATTTCCATTTTGTAAAAAAGCGGAAATTTGTCAGGATAGTACATCTAGGACAGTAGGTATCTGCTAAGAAGGAACATTTCAATATCATTATTTAGGGGTAAAAAGAAATACTCCATATGCACATCTTTTGCAATGACCTTCAACAAAAGCAAATTCACTAGGAACAGCAGGAATTAATCTAAGGCAGGAATGTCTTACTCATATACAATTGTGAATGGTGGCGCAGTGGTAGCATTGCTGCCTCAAAGCAAGGAGACCTGGTTTTGTATTCCATGTTCCCCCTGTATAGAGTTTGCATTTTCTCCCCACGTCTGCGTGGGTTTCCTTCTGGTGCTCCAAGTGCTCTGGCGAATGTAAATTGGTCTTAGTATATGGTTGGGCATGTGTGTTTGCCCTGCAATGGACTGGCATCCTGTCCAGGGTTTGTAATTGCCTTGTGCCCTATTCTGGCTGGGACAGGCTCCAGCACCCTCTGTAATCACTACACCACACTGTCTGCTAATAATATTAGCCTTCAATAAAAAAAAAAAAAAAAAATTGTATACAGTAAAGTACTAGATTACATAGTACTTCTGCTACATCTAAATAGCACAATAATGGAGGCCCGTTGTCTTATGAAATTTCTCGGGCAAAGGGCTACTTTTAGAATAAGTAAAAAAAAAAAAAAAAAAAGGTACAACCTCATTAAGGATGCACCAGAGTATTAAGAGACTTCAATCTAGTCCTGTAATATTAACAGAACATTTAGAAGATATACTGGATCAAAAAAGACTAAGATATGCAAGAAAATCTGAAACAGGAGATAAAATTATGCAAATTAAGGTTAATCAGTCAATGCTTCAATGCAAGAGGAATTTCCCAATGGACAACATCAGCATGTCTGGTATTTTGTGTATCGCCTGATGTTGAATGTATTGCCATTTTTGTATCCATTGTCTCTTGTTAGTGTTGCACTACTGTGACTGGTCTGTGGAACACATGCAAGGAAGAATTTGATTGTGCCATGCATACTTGAGAAAACATTTGAACTTAAAACTTTCCTGTGGCTTTTATTAATAACAGTGATTTTTAGTGAATTCTTATTAACATGATAATTTCTATATAAAAAAAGACATAATAAATTAGAATATTATTTATGCACAATTCCTTTATGTGTATTATTTATGTTCAATTCCTGTAAGGCATCTATTTTAAAATAATGGATCTCATGAATTTTTATTTTGATAAATTTTTAATAAGATCTTAAGTAATATTGTACAATTTCACTTTAGATATATAGCATAATATTCTCAAATTGACTTAATCCAATTCAGGGTCATGTTGGCTGAATCAGTCAGCACTCAACACAAGACAGAGAACAGTCCTTTTCAGGCCCCACTCCCACTCATGCTCACACTCATGCCAATTTTCAAATTTAAAGTATACCAGTAAAACTCATAGTTGGTCCTACACTTTGTCCTTATCAAACAGCATTCTCAAGTACCTTGAAAGTGACTTCTATAAGTGAAATTCTGTGGAAATATGAACAATTTAGTACAGGACCATGTATGACAGTTGACTGATGACTATGTATTTTGGGAGTGGAGGTTTGTGCAGATTACTCTTTTCCACTAATGTATCTAATTTTTACCACTTGCTTGCTCTTTTCCAGTTGCCTTTTCTAGGTCATTTTACGTTTTGTTTTTCTCTTACAGAGGAATCAAAAATAATGAAAATGAATTTGCCCAACCTCATTTTGCTCTTGGGTTATCAATTATATAGACCGATGTAGGAGTCTTTTGGAATGTTCATTTGTATCATCTAGTCAAAACTCTAGCACATGTCTGCAGATTCATAGATGGAGTATTAATGATTTGTACAGGTTATTGAGTTGTCAAAACCTTAGTAAGTATGGAATTAATTATAATTTTTCTCTTGTTTATCCTTTGTGATTCAGGATGTTCATAAAACTTTTATTATTATAAAACCGATTCTGTACAAAAATATTACAAACAGCAGGAACTGTATTAATTGTATTTTCACAACCAACATAACTTAAGCAGGAAATCTGTAGATGTACACTTCAGACACCAAGACACAGTGTCATGAGTAAATAAATATTCAGCCTTCATTCTTCTTAACAGAGTCCTCCAGTTTAGGATTTAATAGATTAGACTGAGAATTTTTATTTGTGATTCACACATTCTTCTTCACAGAATCATTAAACAATAGAACATTATTAAACAATAAAAATGTGTCATTATAGTTCGCTGAGTGACCTCTGGCTACTATAATATTAAATTATTGTATTGGATACATTTTTATAAACTTTGCACATCTTACTGCTTCCTCTCCTCCCACCTCATTTAGTTATTATGCTCATATGAATAAAAGACTGCAGGGAGTTGGGATCTGCCAAAGCAGCATTTGCACAAGGCAGAAACCAACCCAAGAAGGAGCACAAGTCCGTTGCAGGGCAAATTAACACACACAAACCAACATTGAATGAATCTGGGAAAAATTAACAATTCTGAGCAAGCCTAACATGCATACTGACATAAAACATGCAGTCCAAAATAGAAACCTATAGCCAGTAGAGAAAAGACATTCTTGTTGTTTCTGTTTGACAGTTTATACACAACTTTTACTACACACAGCAACAAAATACAACAATCACATTATACTTTTAAACACTGATAGGCACTCCATCCACAGTTGCTTCTTGACATGCTGTAGTAACCGGCACCACATGGACCCCTTTAAAAAATATATTACTTTTCCAATCTTCCCTTGTTTTGCTTTACCATTTTCAATGTAATGCTTAGGGTGGAACCATGCCTGGCAGCATGAGGTGGACGAAAGAATCTATCACTGAGTGCAACACTGGCAAAAAGAAGCTAATATCCTGATGGAAAAAAATGTCATATGTTTGTGTAGTTCTGTGTCTTCAGGACTTCAGTAAATTATGTGCATTTCCATTTGGAGGTGGGGAAGGAGTTGTGGTTACCAATGACAATTCCTATTGGCTATATAAATGAAGCCCCTCCTTAGCTTCTCTGCATCTGTGCCCAGAGAAACTGCCCAAGAACACTGCCAAAATTTATGTGACCTGAAAACTTTGGAAAATGTTTTGGGCGCACTCTGAATGTGCAATCGTTTTCAGCATTGTACAGTCAGCTTTGGCAACTGTATGTGCTGAAAGACAGTGCTATGTTCCAATCCCATTATAATAATTATTGTTTCAGTCCTGAGCACTTCATTCTGACAGGATTTGACTTGTGTGTGTATATATATAGTGGTGAGCGGCTGGGGGCCGCCTCCAGACCACGAGGGGGCAGCCGCCCTGGTTGTTATGGGCATGGGAACAGAGCATGGAAGCTCAACCCTATAGGGGCAGTGGTCACCGCCAGGGGTGCCCGGATGCCTGAATAGCCTTGGACGTCAGCACTTCTGCCACACCCAGAGGTGCTTGCAGAAGGAAAACCAGGGAGGAAAGGAGTGGAGGTGGTCAGGAAAAGAGGCATTAGTGAGAGAGGCCTGGACTAAGGGTGATTGGTGCAGGGGCACTGGGTTGTGTGCAATTGTAAATAGGAGTTATGTACAATAAACGTGTGTTTGGGTGTAAACCATCGGTGTGTGCCTGTCTGTGTCCGGGCTGCTCTCCATAATATATATTGTGGTGGATGGCTGGGGGCTTATGCCCAGCCGGGACACCTGGAAGGACGGGGAGGGGGATTATATCTCCCCTGGGCCACGAGAGGGCATGGTCTGGTCTGTATGGGGGCCACAGAAACCAAGCATGGAAGCTCAACCCCATTGGGGCCCGTGGCCACCACAAGGGTGCGCCCGGAGTATTGAGGAGACCTGGATGGCAGCACTTCTGCCACACCCGGAAGTGCTGCTGGAAGGAATACCAGGGACACCAGGGTGCTCATGCGGCACTTCCGCCACACCAGGAAGTGCTGCAGGAAGATCGTCAGAGGGCACCTGGAGCACATCCGGGTGGATATAAAAGAGGTCGCCTAACTCCAGTCAACAGCATTTGTCGGGAGGAAGAAAACAAATCTTGGGACAGAGGTGCAGAGGCATTGGAGGAAGGACCAGTGAGAGGCCCGGACTTTAAAGAGGTGTATGGTGCAGGGGGCACTGTGTTGTGTGCGGGACTGTAAATACTGTAAATAAACGTGTGTGTTCGGGACTTCCTGTGTCTGTCTATGTTGGTGTCCGGGCTGGTTTCCACAATATATATATATATATATATATATATATATATATATATATATATATATATATATTATACAGTATATATATACTATAGTACTATACTGTTGTATATATATATATATATATATATATATATATATATATACTAGCCATCTCCCACAGCTTTGCCTGCGTAGAAGTGAAACAGGACAGCGAGGAGGGCCCTTCCTGGCTCCCTACTCTTCACATCATGCTTCACCCTCTCTTCAGCCCGCAGCCTCTGTCTCGGATTAGTGCAAATTTATCGCTCCTGCAAATCAACTATGATACTTAGCACGATGAGAGAGGTTGCAAAATCAACCAGAATGTTCAAATTATAGAAAAAAACATGATCTAAATCTGTTAAGAAGTTAAAAGTGGACAGACAGACAAACATTGGATTTTATATATAAAAAGACAGATATACAGCATATATATGTATATAGGGCGGCATGGTGGCGCAGTGGGTAGTGCTGCTGCCTCGCAGTTAGGAGACCCGAGTTCGCTTCCCGGGTCCTCCCTGCATGGAGTTTGCATGTTCTCCCCGTGTCTGCATGGGTTTCCTCTGGGTGCTCCGGTTTCCTCCCCCTGTCCAAAGACATGCAGGTTAGGTGGATTGGCAATTCTAAATTGCGGAAGCAGAAACAGAAGCGGACAATGGCCGATAGTGAGGTGAATCGCGTTGAAATTGTAGTCAAGGAACTCCAGGCACTCGACGAACAGATTCAGAAACTTCTGTCCAGACGAAGATACCTCAGAGATCTGAAGGCTCGGCTGTTGGATAAACCGTCCTCGCCATCTGTTATCAGCGTAACATCAACCCCGCGTTGTGCTGCTCAAGTCACCTTCACCCCCGCGCCTCGTAGGAGCAACACCGATGATGACCTCGGTGTATTTCAGCAATGCAGGCGGGGGTTCAAGGCCAGAACACCTCCATCGGCACAGGCAAGCATCGTAACGCAGAACCGGTTTGACCCTCTAAGCGTCCCCAGTTCGCCTTCAGCTCCTGGTGATGTAATAGTGGTAGGTGATTCTATTGTTAGGAACCTCAATATCACTTGCCCTAATAGAAAATCTTTTGTTTCTTGTTTTCCCGGTGCTCGTGTCCGAGATGTGACGAGACGTGCGCCGGCGATCTACAAGAACAGGGCAGTTGGAGCAATTGTTTTACATGCTGGCGTAAACAACATAAGGCACCGACAGTCCGAGATCCTCAAGGCAGACTTCACTGCATTAATTAAAGACACAAAGGAGAGGACCCCATCGGCAAAGATCTTCATCTCGGGTCCACTCCCTCTCGTCAGACGATCAAACGAGTACTACAGTCGTCTGCTTGGTTTAAACAACTGGCTGCAGGGCTTCTGCAAGAATCAAGACATCGGGTTCATCAACAACTGGGACCTCTTTTGGGAAAGACCGCGTTTTTTCAAGCGAGATGGCCTGCATCCGAATAGCTTCGGCGCCCGGGTCCTCTCCGAAAACATATCCAAGGTAATTCGTTTATCTTGACTATCTATCTCTGCTTTTAACCCCTTCCGAAATGCCACTCCTGTGCTTGGTCATAATTGTTTAATAAAATCTTCCATAAAAGTGCACAACATAAATACTGTAATAATCAATCTTAATGCACATAGAAAATCTAGGCAATACGGCATAAACACCAATAATTTAATTAAAGTTACTACTTTAGATGAACAATGTATTAAAACTATAAAAACAGATCATAGATTAAACAAAAAATACACGCAGAGCGGCGCTAATAAAAATAACTTAATTCCTGTTCCATATATCAATAACGCACATAGTATTCATCTCTGCTCCTCCGAAACATTGAATATGGCACTATTAAATATTAGATCTTTAACTAACAAGACGTTTTTTATCAACGATCTTATTAGTGATAAAAAAATAGATTTTATTGCACTAAGTGAAACATGGCTTAGCTCAGATGGCGCAGCTGTTTTAATCGAATCTGCACCTCCGGATTACAGTTTTACTCATGCTGATCGCCAAAGAAAGAGAGGTGGAGGACTAGCAAACATTTACTCAAGCAGGTTAAAATGTAAAAATATCAGTTTTGGTAAATTCAAGTCTTTTGAGTATCTCGCCATTATTATTCAGGGAGATTCTCACATTCTAGTATTATCCGTGTATAGACCTCCAAAATTCAACGCGTCTTTCTTTGAGGAATTCTCTGACTTGATGTCAATCTTAATTACGAACTATGACACACTCTTAATAGTCGGCGACTTTAATTTTCATATAGATAATCAATGTGACCAAAAAGTAAAAGAATTTATGAACCTCCTGGACTCTTTTGATTTGAGACAGCTCGTTAATCAGCCTACACATAAAGCAGGTCATACGTTAGACTTAGTAATTACTAAAGGACTAAAAGTTGATATAAAGCAGGTCATTGATATTGGTCTATCAGACCATTTTCTTCTACTCTTTAATATAGAAATAATGATAGAAAACACTCATGAGAAGCATATTGTTAAAAAACGCTTCTTTGACTCCTCAGCAGCTTTAAAACTTTCAAACATTCTAACCAATCAGTCCGTTTATAGTGCCAACTATAATAGCGAGGAGAATGTAAATAGTAAGGTGGAAAGATTTAATACTAAAGTGAGGGCTGCTGTTGACTTAGTTGCACCTGAAAAGACAGTTAAAAAATCTTCTAGCATTGTTATACCATGGAAGACCCAAAGAGTGTCTGATTTAAAGAGAACATGCCGTAGAGCTGAGCGTAAATGGAGGAAAACTAAACTAACTATTGACTATGAAATATTAAAAGTTAAAATAACAGAATACAATAACACAGTCCGTCTTGAGAGGCGCTGCTATTTCTCTAAGATTATAAATAACAATGCTAGTAATCCCAGAGTCTTATTTTCGACGATTGATCGTCTGTTAAACCCAGGTAACTCAAAGGAATGCCTCCTAAGTACTTCCAGTAAAACCTGTGAGGCTATCGCTGTATTTTTCAATCAAAAAATTAATGATATTAGAAATAACATAGTATATCTCCCCAACACTAAGGATCCTCCTAAACCCCAGTACCCCATAATAAACAAATTAAAGTCTTTCACTAGGATAGATTTACCTGATTTACATAAAATAATTTCTCAAATGAAACCCTCCACCTGTGCCCTTGACCCAATACCAACAAATTTTTTCAAAGAAGTATCGGGCGTGCTTATTGATAATGTTCTTGACATAGTAAATTCGTCATTAGATACGGGGGTCTTCCCAGACTATCTTAAGACTGCGGTAGTTAAACCCCTACTTAAGAAAAATAATCTCGATCCCTCTGCTCTTGAAAATTATAGACCCATCTCTAACCTGCCTTTCTTAAGTAAAATTCTAGAGAAGGCAGTCATTATACAGTTAAATGAGCACCTCAATAAACATGCTATTCTTGATAAATTTCAGTCAGGTTTTAGAACAAATCACAGCACAGAAACTGCACTCGTTAAAGTAGTAAATGACTTGCGGGTAAATGCAGACAGAGGCCATTTATCTGTTCTCATCCTCTTAGATCTGAGTGCCGCATTTGACACCATTGATCATAATATTCTTAAGAATCGCCTTAGTCAATGGGTGGGCCTCTCTGGCAGTGTCTTAAATTGGTTTGAATCCTACCTGGCAGGGAGAAAATTCTTTGTTAGTTGTGGTAATTATAACTCAAAGACACATGATATTCTATATGGTGTTCCACAAGGCTCTATCCTGGGTCCACTGCTCTTCTCAATCTACATGCTTCCATTAGGTCAGATTATCTCAGGGCACAACGTGAGCTACCACAGCTATGCTGATGACACACAGCTGTATTTATCAATAGCACCTGATGACCCCAAATCTCTTGATTCGCTAACACAATGTCTAACTTGTATCTCAGAATGGATGAATAGTAACTTTCTCAAATTAAATAAAGAAAAAAACGAAATCTTAGTGATTGGCAATAATGGATACAATGAGGCTATTAGAAATAAACTGGATGCATTAGGATTAAAAGTCAAATCGGAGGTAAAAAGCTTAGGGGTAACCGTTGATTGTAATCTGAATTTTAAATCACATATTAATCAGATCACTAGGACAGCATTTTTTCACCTAAGAAACATAGCAAAAGTTAGACCTCTTATATCATCGAAAGATGCAGAGAAATTAGTTCATGCGTTTGTTTTCAGTCGGCTAGATTACTGTAACGCACTCCTCTCAGGTCTACCCAAAAAAGACATCAATCGTTTGCAACTAGTGCAGAATGCAGCTGCTAGAATCCTTACCAGGAAAAGAAAATCCGAACACATTTCTCCAGTTTTGATGTCACTACACTGGTTATCTGTGTCATTCAGAATTGACTTTAAAATTCTGCTTATGGTTTATAAAGCTTTAAATAATCTCGCCCCGGCTTATATATCGGAATGTCTGACACCTTATATTCCAAATCGTAACCTCAGATCCTCAACTGAGTGTCTCATCTTTATCCTTTCTATTGGAAGCATGCTATCCCCCTTTCTTCAGGATATACTGAACGTTAAAGAGCATTGCTTTCGCTTACGGCCACACCAGTGTGAATGCGTCTGATCTCGGAAGTTAAACACGCTTGTGCTCGGCTAGTACTTGGATGGGAGATTGCCTGAGAACCCCCAGTGCTCTAAGCTTTTGGCCATTATCGTTGTACTTAACCTCGGCATCAGTGTATGTCTTGGAAACGCATCTTCATTCTTTCTATTTGAAGCAGGCTCCCCCTTACGTCACTATATACTGAATGTAAAGTAGCAGGGCTTTTGTTTACGGAAAACACGCTTGGGCTCGGCCAGTACTTGGGTGGGAGAACATCTAGGAACCCCGAGTGCTGCAATCTTTTAGCCATTACCATTGTTCTTAACCCGCGCATCAGTGTATGTTTTGTTAACGCATCTTCATTCTTTCTATTGGAAGCAGGCACCCCCTTTCTTCACTATATACTGAACATAAGTAGCAGGGCTTTTGCTTACGGCCATACCATTGTGAATGCACCTGACCTCGGAAGCTAAACACCCTTGGGCTCGATCAGTACTTGGATGGGAGACCGCCTGGCAACCCCGACTGCTGTAAGCTTTATGTCATTAATGTTGTACTTAACCTTAGCATCAGTGTATGGCTTTATAACGCACAAGAGCAAAACTTAAAAGAAGTGGTGAGGCGGCCTTCTGCTGTTATGCACCTAAAATCTGGAATAGCCTGCCAGTAGGAATTCGCCAGGCTAATACAGTGGAGCACTTTAAAAAACTACTGAAAACACATTATTTTAACATGGCCTTCTCATAACTTCACTGTAATTTATTCCTGATACTCTGTATATCCAATTCATTATAATAACTATTCATTCAAAATCTGTACTAACCCCTACTCTCTCTTCTGTTTGCACGCCACCACCATCTACCCAAAGCACCATGATGTTCCAACAATGATGGATGGATTAAAAGCCAGAAGTCTGTATGACCATCAGCATCAAGTGACTCCGTGAAAAACCCGAACTACAAAGAGGACTGTTTCATTTATGTTAGGTAGAATGTCCAGAGGGGACTGGGCGGTCTCGTGGCCTGGAACCCCTACAGATTTTATTTTTTTCTCCAGCCTTCTGGAGTTTTTTTTTGTTTTTTCTGTCCACCCTGGCCATCGGACCTTACTCCTTTTCTATGTTAACTAATGTTGCCTTATTTTAATTTCTTATTTTGTCTTTTATTTTTCTTCTCTTCATTATGTAAAGCACTTTGAGCTACTTTTTGTATGAAAATGTGCTATATAAATAAATGTTGTTGTTGTTGTTGTAAATTGGCTCTAGTGTGTGCTTGGTGTGTGGGTGTGTTTGTGTGTGTCCTGCGGTGGGCTTGCGCCCTGCCATGGGGTTTGTTTCCTGCCTTGTGCCATGTGTTGGCTGGGATTGGCTCCAGCAGACTCTCCTGACCCTGTAGTTTGGATATAGCAGGTTGGATAATGGATGGATGGATATATGAATATATGTAAATTATATATAATATAAGCTTTTAAAATGAATCAAAGCTACTTTGTTAATATTTTTATATAAACATTAGGTCAAACATCAATAATACATGGACCAACAAGCATCACCACTAGTGATCAACTGTAATAATTTTATTTTAATTTCCACCGTTGTATTTTAATCTTCACCATTGCCAACTGGCCACAGTTCATTATTTAATTAATGTTGTTGAATTCCATTCATGTTTAATCAGTTCTACATTGTTCTCTTTGTGTTTCAACAAATCAGCATTTATATGTGCAGCAATTCTGCCTTTAGTAATTAGTATAATCTATACTTGCATTTTACATTTAGTAATTAGTATAATCTATACTTGCATTTTACATTTAGTAATTAGTATAATCTATACTTGTATTTTAACTCAGCCACAGGGGATGCACAAACCAGTGTGTTTCTTCGTGCCAGTCCCAAGCCCGGATAAATGGGGAGGGTTATGTCAGGAAGGGCATCCGGTGTAAAATTTTGCCAAATCAATATGCAGACAAAATTACAAATTTCCATACCGGATTGGACACGCCTCGGGGTTAACAACAACCGCCACCAGTACTGTTAGCCAACAGGTTGCTGGCGGAAATTGGGCTACTGTTGGCCGAAGAAGAAGAAGGAAAAGAAGAGGGTGATGACGTGTCCGGAGGCAGGAGGAGAGGAGGAAAATAAAGAGAGTGGAACTGAGGGTAGGAACTTTGAATGTTGGTAGTATGACTGGTAAGGGGTGAGAGTTAGCAGATATGATGGAGAGAAGGAAGGCTGATATATTGTGCATGCAAGAGACTAAATGGAAGGGGAGTAAGGCCACGTGGATTGGAGGTGGATTCAAATTGTTCTATCATGGTGTGGATGGGAGGAGAAATGGGGTAGCAGTTATTCTGAAGGAACAGTATGTCAAGAGTGTTTTAGAGGTGAAAAGAGTGTCAGGTAGAGTAATGATTATGAAGCTGGAAATTGGAGGAGTGATGATGAATGTTGTTAGTGCATATGCACCGCAAGTTGGGTGTGCAATGGGTGAGAAAGAAGATTTTTGGAGTGAGTTGGATGAAGTGATGAACAGTGTACCCAAGGGACAGAAAGTGGTGATTGGAGCAGATTTCAATGGGCATGTTGGTGAAGGAAACAGTGGAGACGAGGAGGTGATGGGTACGTATGGTGTCAAGGTGAGGAATAAAGAAGGTGAGAGAATAGTGGATTTTGCCAAAAGGATGGACATGGCTGTGGTGAATACATATTTTAAGAAGAGGGAGGAACATAGGGTTACGTACAAGAGTGGAGGAAGATGCACACAGGTAGATTACATCCTATGCAGAAGAGTTGATCTGAAGGAGATTGAAGACTGCAAAGAGGTGGCAGGAGAAAGTGTAGTTAAGCAGCATAGGATGGTGGTCTGTAGGATGACGTTGGAGATCAAGAAGAGGAAGAGAGTGAGGGCAGAGCCAAGGATCAAATGGTGGAAGTTGAAAAAGGAAGACTGCAAGGCTGAGTTTAGTTAGGAGGTGAGGCAGGCACTGGGTGACAGCGAAGAGTTACAAGACAGCTGGGAAACTACAGCAGATGTAGTAAGGGTGACAGCAAGAAGGGTGCTTGGCATGACATCTGGAAAGAGTAAGGAGGAAAAGAAAACCTGGTGGTGGAATGAGGAAATACAGGAGAGTATACAGAGGAAGAGGATGGCAAAGAAGAAGTGGGATAGTCAGAGAGATGCAGAAAGTAGACAAGAGTACAAGGAGATAAGGCACAAGGTGAAGAGAGAGGTGGCAAAGTCTAAAGAAAAGGCGTATGGTGAGTTGTATGAGAGGCTGGACAACAGAGGAATAAAATTGATGAGCCACAGCATGAAGTTATGGGAAAGAGTAGTGGGAGCTAGGTGAAGAAGTGAGGTGATGATTAGTGAATAGCAGTATGGTTTCATACCAAGAAAGAGCACCAAAGATGCAATGTTTGCTCTGAGGATGTTGATGGAGAAGTTTAGAGAAGGCCAGAAGGAGTTGCATTGCGTCTTTGTGGACCTGGAGAAAGCATATGACAGGGTGCGGGAGTGGCAGAGAAGTACGTAAGAGTTGTACAGGATATGTAGAAGGGAAGTGTGACTGTGGTGAGGTCTGCGGTAGGAGTGACGGATGCATTCAAGTTGGAGGTGGGATTACATCAGGGATTGGCTCTGAGCCTTTTCTTATTTTCAATGGTGATGGACAGGTTGACAGATGAGATTAGACAGGAGTCCCCGTAGACTATGATGTTTACTGATGACATTGTGATCTGTAGCAATAGTAGGGAGCAGGTTGAGGAGACCCTGGAGAGGTGGAGATATGCTCTAGAGAGGAGAGGAATGAAGGTCAGTAGGAACAAGACAGAATACATGTGTGTAAATGAGAGGGAGGTCAGTGGAATGGTGAAGATGCAGGGAATAGAGTTGGCGAAGGTGGATGAGTTTAAATACTTGGGATCAACAGTACAGAATAATGGGGATTGTGGAAGAGAGGTGAAAAAGAGAGTGTAGGCAGGGTAGAATGAGTGGAGAAGAGTGTCAGGAGTAATTTGTGACAGACGGATATCAGCGAGAGTGAAAAGGAAGGTCTACAGGACGGTTGTGAGACCAGCTATGTTATATGGTTTGGAGACGGTGGCACTGACCAGAAAGCAGGAGATAGAGCTGGAGGTAGCAGAGTTAAAGATGCTAAGATTAGCACTGGGTGTGATGAGGATGGATAGGATTAGTAATGAGTACATTAGAAGGTCAGCTCAAGTTGGACGGTTGGGAGACAAAGTCAGAGAGGCGAGATTGCGTTGGTTTGGACACGTACAGAGGAGAGATGCTGGGTATATTGGGAGAAGGATGCTAAGGATAGAGCTGCCAGGGAAGAGGAAAAGAGGAAGGCCTAAGCAAAGTTTATGGATGTGGTGAGAGAGGACATGCAGGTGATGGGTGTAACAGAGCAAGATGCAGAGGACAGAAAGATATGGAAGAAGATGATCCGCTGTGGCAACCTTTAATGGGAGCAGCCTAAAGAAGAAGAAGATAATCTATACTTGTATTTTAACTGAGAATTGGTCACAGTGCTCTGTGCTTGCACCCAGTGAAGAACACTTTACAAAAATAAGTTGTACTGTATTGTATTGTAATATCAGCTGCACAAACTATACCCGGGCTGCCCATACATGCGCCACCAGAATCACTTGATTTAAGGATCATGTACTGGGCACGTGTATTAGTAAGTTGTTTTAATTAACAGAGACATTCAGATCTCCTCATTTGCCCTGAGCAGCTCCAGCTTTGATTTATACTTTCTTAGCTTGGCGCATATATTTATTTCTATTGTATTATCCTACCCTTTTGTGGTGAGTCACATTTTTATGAATAAGAAATAATTACCCTTTTATTTTCCAAATTGAAACATACCAGCACTTTAAACCAGTAGTCTTGCTGATTCAAGCCAGTATCATTAAAGGAGAAATAGAGGACAAGTGTTCTACCACAAAAAATGTCATTGATTATTACAGCTCTGGTTTATTGCTGGCAGGTTAACAATCATTCAATTTTGTGCTCTGCTGGAGCAAACTGAGTCATCACAAAAATACTTGTTATAATAAACTGGAAGATCTCGTCATCAAAATACCCAAGCATGACAATCAGTTACCAGCGGATGATTTTAATGCAGAACAAAGGAAACCCAGTAATCAAGTGTCACGAGAACATTCAGGGTGCATACATTTGAATTTTGATAGAAAAAACAAGTGTGAAAGATTCCTAGATTTATGTGAAATGTATGACATTGGCATCAAAATGCTATTTTTAAGACCACCTATACACATGGCACTCACTGCTGAAATGACTCTTTGGACTAGTTAAAATTTCCTCCATCTTCTTTTTTTTCCAGTGTCTGTCCATGGATAATATCCTGGCAACTACATCAATAAGATATGTAAAGAACTACAACATATTTATTCCAAAATCATTTTATTTCTTGATGTTATCCCGTAGGTGTTTAATGTTTTGGTTTATTTCCCTTTTTCCTGCTTTTACTTTCACCTTGCCATCAGGGTCAGCAAAGAGCCACTATCTTGTTCTTGATTGGCTAATGGTTGGGTGTCTGGGGGTGGGACAACAGTCAATCAAAGTCATCATGCTCAGGAAGAAAAATTGTTGCCTAGTATGCTGAAAAAGACAACAAATTTCAGTCATGTCTGTGTTCTCTTAAAATATCAGAGGGTAATGTAGCTGGGCTATACCCCCAAAAAACCATATCAGGTAAAAGAAAGCACTTTGATAAGGGCTGCATTACTAAGTAACCTTTTCTTTTACCATTATAAAATAATAAAATAAAAAAAAAGTTAAATGTGAACATACACATTCAGTGCCTTAAAAATTGGGAGAAATACTGGAGCATCTCCAGAGAAGAGATGAATGGTAAAAATGAACCTATAACGATAGATTCATCTATACCACGCCGTTGATGATGGTGAACAACAGAGGAGAAGATTTGGGAAGGTTTAAATGTAACCCAATTGAAAGGTGCTTATGCCTGGAACTAAGTCTTTAGTATGGGAAATTAAAGGTATTATTATTATTATTTGACAATGCATTCAAAACAATTGCAGTTGTGTTGAGATTTTGAGGGTTGCTATTATTATTGTTACTGGATTATTATCTGTATTTTGTTCTATAATATTGTTCCTCCTCCTCCCAATATTTATGACTGACCAATGCCCCTGCATATCGCATTGTATTGTAATGATCTGGAGGAACATACTCCACAGGCCAGGACCCAGGGACGTGACAATTAGACAATTTTCTAAAATTGTGTTACTTCTTTGAATCTGTTTAAGTTTTCATTCACGAAGTATGCTAAAAGTCTGTTAAGTCTGCAATGTTTAGTTAACGGGGCAAGACAAGGTTTGAAAGAGCCAAATATGTAGAGAAACCTGCAGATGGAAGACACAGCCAACTTTCGTTTTGCATTCTATTTCACATTATACATTGTAAGAAAAACTGAGAGAGATCATGAAGAGTTAGGGCACCGTAAAGCAAACCCCATTAATTTGATGACAGAACAAAAAAAAAAAGCTAATGTTCAGATCATCTCTTCAGACACGAGTCGACAGTCAGACTACCCCAAGAAGAAGCCAGGGCGGAGGAGGCAGGCTTGGGGTGTTTGAGACCCAGAAGTGACATCACTGGTGCTGCTGGTTGTCAGATCTGTCAGTGAGAGAGGAGGAGAAGCATTAGGTAACAGCGCCAACCCTTGACTTGGGGTGGAATTAAAATCTGATGAGCCCACAAGTTGTCTGCCAAACACACATGTGTGACATGTTATTGTTTTTAATACCAGTTTAGTATGTTTTATTGTTTTAGAGCTAATCATTTTAAGTGTTTTACATTTTTCCAAAAATATATTATTTTTTGTTTACAGAATGCAATGTTTTGCAAAGCCTGTACAGTCATTTGTACTGTATGTGAATTAAGTGCATCATCCCATGTGTAATATAATAAAGATATTATGGGAGTTGGTGCAGATGAGCAGCAAAAATGTACCTTGCCTTAACTGCCATTATGAACAGTTTTGTGATCATTACGCTCAGCAGTGGAAGTGCTTCTTTTCTATTTTTAACTGTTTCTGGCTTCAGACACATATTAGTTGTTGTGTCAGCCCTGCAGTCAGGTATATTATTGCATGTTGGATTTTAGGACTTTATCACACCTTGCCATGTTTGTGTGAATTTCAGGCAGCATTTGTGAGATTAGGCACCAGGTAGCCTAGTCAGTGTTTAAAGGCCATGTCACTCTACGCGGATCTTCCAGAGATTTTCAGTTGTAGCCTTCACTTACATAATCTTAGGGAGTCGAAAGAAGTTGTTGGCACATTCCTGTGAAGCAAGTCGCCTAATGTGACATACCAAGTGACTCCAACTAGTCCTGAACTCACTCTGAAAAAATCAAACAGCTTTTATTTTGTCTTTAATCATAGGGACGAGCTCTGTGTGCATGAGAACTGAGAGGCAATGAATGCTCATCTAGAATTACAATGCATATATAATGCAGAGATGAGGAATAAGTAACAGTGGGCTTTGGACCTCACGAACAGAAGATAAACATGTCTGTCTGATATCTATTGTTTTATGTACTGCGACAGAATGGAAAAAAAAAATGGCTGAGATTTACACTGAACCCACTGGAGCTGTTAAACCTTCATACAGCACTGGCTTCATCAGGCAGCACGCTTTTGACTTGTAGAAAAGGAGCACACAAGGCTGTGTTGAAAGTCAGCAAATGTGACATTCCTACTGATTTTCAATAATGTAAACTGACATGGTCCTGTTACAAGAACAGCAATCGCAGTTGGCAAATGTGACATACTCCATGACTAGAAGTCACATTCTGGGACATTGGCTTAACTTGTGTCATTACAGGGTTTGAATGTTCATTAATATCAGAGTCAGGAAAAAGGAATTATTACAAAAACATAAATGGACAGTATGGTATCTTAAGCCCGTGTTCAAACTTGGATTGCTTTCTTTGTAGACTTTCTGTGTACATTATGCCTTATGCTTAATTGCTGGATTTAATTTACACAACATAATGATAATAAGTACGTAAGAGGTTTAAGAAAACATTATTATTCCACTTACTATATAGTCTAGGTACAGTTTCCTGTGCACAGTTATTACAGATTGACTCTCCTGCTGACTAGTCCAAACAAGTCAAATGCGGTTAATGAATATGACCCTTTGGCTCAGCTCTTACATTACACTGCGGCACCTTCTGAGGCAAATCTCCATCTGTTACAACTCATTTCACTCCCAAGCTGTGCAGACATCCACACAGTCATTAAAAACTAATAAGGGCCTTGCACAATTCACACTGGGCCACAATGTGAAAGTCGCTCTGTTTGCAGCATGTTTGAACAGCCAGCCATTCAACTCATTCATCAACCGCACAGAGAAAAATCGCCTGACCTGGAACTCCCCAAGCTGTCAGTATCTTTAGCCACACTGAATTGCAAAACTTCCTCCAGAGTATTCACTTCAAATGCTGAACATCAGGGATTTTTTAAAGTTTACTCAGTGGCAGGGAAATGAATTCACAAACCATTTAAGAATTATCACAGTGGAGTAACAAGGAACTTTCTTTAACTGTCACGCCATGCAGAAATGAGACAGGAGACGGGATACCAGGATATGTACAATAAATCATTGTTCTGCCAGTGATACTACGGCAAGCCTTGTTTACTACTGAAACCCAAGGTCATATGTGAACAGAAATGCTACCAAATGATGTGCTGGAATCCTTTAGTTTGGAGCATAAAATGAAAGATCTCAAATGCTGTTTCAGATTCAGATTGTTCTTTTATCTGCTCTTTTGTCCACCAGTAAACAAATCTATAACAGAAGTCACACTGCATGCTTTAAAAGCGTGCTGTATTTGAGATATCTCAAAAAAAAATTATTTTCTCAAATAATTTCCTTGAGAAATAAGTGTGCCAAATTTCTTTTCTTTTTTTATTTTTATTGAGTTTATTAAAAGCATATAACATTCCATACAATCAAGTCAAACTTAACAAAACTAATATCAAATCAAATCAATCCCCACCCATGAAAAAGAGAGGAAGACCAACAACTAGAGCAAAACTGTTAAGAGTAGTAAAAAGAGAAAGGAGTCCTTTCCTCCAGTATAAATGCTTATTCTAAAATGTTATTCATTAGATCCTGCCAGTTTTTAAAAAAAGTTTTGTACAGTTCCTCTAAGTGAGAAATTGATTTTTTCCAATTTCAAACAGTATATAACATCAGCTACCCTCTGGCTTACAATAGGTGAATTAGGATTCTTCCAATTGAGCAAGACAAGTTTACATGCTAGTAGTGTAGTAAAGGCAATCACAGTTTGTTTGTTCTTCTCCACTTCAAGCCCATCTAGCAGTACACTAAGCACAGCTATTAATGGATTAGGAGGGATTGTGGCACCAAGGCTGTCTGATATGCATTTAAAAATTTTCGTCCAGAATGATGTTAATTTGGTGTACGGCCAAAACATGTGCCTCAGTGAAGCTGGGGCTCGATTACAACGTTCATAGGTTGGATCTTGCCCTGGAAACATCCTGGACAATATGAAACGAGATAGATGTGCTCGATAAAAGATTTTAAGTTGAATAATTGAATGTTTTGCACATATGGAGCTTGAGTGAATTCTGTGCGTGGCTGGCTTCCACTCCGTTTCTGAAATTCTGAGTACGAGATCCTTTTCCCACTGTACTCTAGAATTTTTATAAGGAATGGACTTTAAAATGTTTTATATATTATAGAAATGCTGTTTGAGTCCCCAAGACTGAGTCAATATCTCTTCTGGAAAATAAATAGGTGGGAGGTGAGGAAAACTTGGTAGATTTCATTTAGCAAAGTTTCTAATTTGGAGATATTGGAAAAATTGTATTGATGGGAGATTAAATTTAAATCTGACAAATTTCAACAAAATCAGTCCATTGGGAAACAACTTGGTTCATGCAGAATGACAGACGATATGATGATAAGAGTAGATGGTTTTCACATTACAAGCAAATGCCCCCCAAAAAACTACTTTGGTTAGATGGCCATGGCACATAACTATTGATGGGCCTCTTGATACTGATGTGTCGACACCATGTCAGGCTTTCAAAGTGCGGATGTTGGAAGCACCGCTACATGGCTTGTTTCAAATGTGCCCATCAGTGACTTTGAGGAATGCTAGCACCATGACATCACTGACATGTCAGCAGTCAGAAGCTGCTTTGGTCCATTCTCCATTTGTGTGGTGCTCTGGCATGAGTTTGAACCATGCAGATCCCTGAGGTAGGATTCACACTTAGAGTATTGTCTAAACAAAAATAAAAACATTAAAAATATTCATTTTTAAGTTAATAAATACTTTTGTGATGACATTATGAAAGATTCACGCAAGACACCTCAGAATCTCTGCATATTTGGCATAAGGCAGCTTTCATATTGTAATAATGCAGCTTCTGTTCTACCCCATCTCGATCATGTCAAAGAGGCTGAGAGATGCTTCACATTAGAGTTTACAAAGCCCACACGGCCTTCACAACAGACTCATTACACTCCACAATAAACATTGATAATACACAGTGATTTTCAAATCGGGCAGCACGGTGGAGCAGTGGGTAGTGCTGTTGCCTTGCAGTGAGGAGACCCGGGTTCCCTTCCTGGGTCCTCCCTGCATGGAGTTTGCATGTTCTCCCCGTGTCTGCATGGGTTTCCTCCGAGTATTCTGGTTTCCTCCCACAGTCCAAAGACATGCAGGTTAGGTGCATTGGTGATCCTAAATTGTCCCTAGTGTGTGCTTGGGGTGTGTGTGTGTCTGCGTGCGCATACTCTGGTGGGCTGGAGCCCTGTCCGGGGTTTGTTTCCTGCCTTGCGCCCTGTGTTGGCTGGGATTGGCTCCAGCAGACCCCCGTGACCCTGTAGTTTGGATATAGCGGGTTGGATAATGGATGGATGGATGGATTTTCAAATCTGTAGCTGAAAATTGCCAATTTCCAAATGTAATGTGAATAAAAAGCGTGAGCTACATAACTAATTACAACTGCCTTTCAAACAAAACCAGTGTCATCACCATTGTCTTTTGCAATTTGTGGGAACCTCAAGTCTTCTGCATTAATGAGGCAAAAAAAGTTGTAAAGAAACTTTGTGGATTTATCCAGAGGTAGACACAAAGAACACTCAAGTACTGGCAAGAAGGAAGAACTGGATAATCACATCTGGACCAAAACATTCAAAAAAGTGTCTGAATTTGTCAGCAACATCCCTCTCTTGATAATGCATCTTTTCAAAGGCTAGCGAAGGATCATTAAATAAGAAGTCGTCAGTATTGCAGCACAGCAGAACAAATCATTTATGTAAACAGAATTAAAGAAAGACTGAGCTTTTGTCACTTCTGTATTCTTAAACCATCTTCCATTTACACAATCCCAGAATAACATTTCAGACACATGATGAATTTTGTTAATTATAAAACATTACATAACTACTTTATATTTTGTTACTTCTTTGCTTATTCTCATCAAAGATTATATATCTACACAGGCAATGAATATAGGTAATATGTTTAAAATTATTCAGATTAAATTAAAAATAAAACAGTGTCAAAACATATTAACCAACAAACTGAGAAGCATTGGCCTTCGGGAAATATCAAAAAGCTAATGAGCTATCATTTAGGACAGAATGCATTGATAACAGTGTATGCATTCTCTTTGCTTAGACAATGTCACAAAAAAAAAAAATAATACAGCACAGACCACACAAATTCATTGCCCACTTGATTTTTGATCTAATTTTTAATTGTTAATGTCATAGAAATCAAGTAATTTTAAGAAAATGACAAGTCTATTACAGCCAGTTCAATAAAAGCTCCCTTTAAAATGTTTGCATATACAGAATATGAGATGATCTCAATGAAGCAGGATTTGTGAGTAGTGATGAATAATATGTGATACTGAGGAATTGTAATGCATAATAATGGAAAAAATTAAAAATGACAACTTCCTAAAACAGTAAACAGTAACAGTAAATGTATTCATTGTAGTATATAGTTTGAGAAACACATGTATGCATTTCCATATCAAGTTAAAACTAAATAAGCCCTGTGTTATAGTAAACAGTAAATCAAACTTAGTCTAATAACGATACAAGTACATGAAGCACTAGTCTGATGCTGCTAACAATGAAAGTTTACACTGTCATGCTGGATGTTTGGAAGGCACTGATTGGTTGAAACTATTTACAGTGATTTGTCCTAAAACGGAAGTGCTATATAATGATCAGAAATGAAAACACACATTTAAGCATACTGGACAGTTTTATGTTATGTTTAATGCTATCTTCTTCAAAAATATACATTGAGCACAACAACAGTGCCTCCAAACATTCAAATATGAAATTTAATACATTTTACAGAGAAACTCTCCATATATATAATATATAATACTACTGTATATATCAGACAAAGGAAATCATATCACAACCACAATAACATTTGTGAATCATCAGCAGCTTACCTGAATTGTCGTTTCAGTCTGTCACTGAACTATACCAAAAGAGTGTGCAATGCCAATATAAATTACAAAATATTAGAAGGTTAACTGTCAAATGTTTGGTAGATTCGCAACAATTCACAGCTCAGTGCTTCAAAACTGCTTTTGTGTGTTTCATTTCAACTGCACATGTCTGCTTAGTACTTTGAACCATGCTCTGTGTTTTATTTACATTGGACATCTCAGCTCAATGTTTCATCCACAAATCACGCTTTACTTCCAATAGCACTTTGAACCACACTGAGAGGGGGAATTAATTCATTTCTACTGCGCATGTCACGTTGGCATTTTGAATCAACTAGAGTGTGGACCACTGAATACTAACAGTGCTCACTTTGGAGGGTCCTTTCTGTGTGTGTGACAGTGTGCTGGTGACTGCATCTGTGCCATGTCTTTCAGCCTTTCTGACATGCTTTGGATTGACACCTTTGAATTTTGGGTCCAGAGGAGTGAATTCGGCCTGATCTGCCACAGTGCGTTTGTTATCATCCTTTACAGTGGCAGGATTCATAGACATCAAGTGGCAAGAAATAGAAGATGGATTATAGTGAATAGGTGTGCTGCCTTCTGCAAATTAGTCATTGCATTTTTGATAGCCATTCTAAATGGAAATGATTCCAGAACAGACCTTTATGCCATCTTTCCACAGTATCTCTCAAAATTATTTTGTCATTTTAGGTTATAAATATATTACACCTGATCTTTAATCCAACTTGACCCCAGGTTTGCACTGTGCGCCGAATACAAAAAGCAACCATCTTAGTCAGTCAAGCCACAGGATGGTATGACCAACACTTGTAACAGATTTGAGAGTGACAGGACAGCATCTTTTCTTCGTAGTGAACTCATTAATTCTGAGCCCCACAAAATACTATAAAGTATTCACTATTGAAATATCTCATTACTTCATGGAATAATAAAGCTTGTTACTTTAAGGATTTAATTTTCTTTCTCAAATGTGCTCACCTATATTATGGCAAAGTAGAGGGTTAAGCCTTTATTTTCCATCTACCTGGTTTTAAATAAGTCAGAACTAAGAAAATATTTGAGGAGAAATAACGAGGCTCGTTTCCAATGTAGGTTCTTTTTTTCACTTTAACCTACAACATTGGGGATGTGGAACACCAAACAATGATGGATAACATGCAATCTCAAGAAAAGATGAGGGCTAACAGTAATACCAATAACAGGAGCAGTAATAATGATACAGTGTGAAAGGGGAATATTTATTAAAAGAGCTGGGGCTCTATGACTGAGGCATCTCATTTTATTTTATTTAAACTCTTATTTGTCATATAGGACACTTTACACTGGACGCCACTGATGAACCCTTCTCTTCATTACTAACTACTACATTACCAACATCATTGAACTATATTATGAGTTTGTTTGTGTAACATTAATGCAAATGACCAGGAGATGTCACTAGAAAGGTGAGTGTCAAATGCTTCGGAGCTTCAACACGATTTCTGACACTTCTTCTTCTTTTTGCTGCTCCAATTAGGGGTCACCACAGCAGATCATCTTCTTCCATATCTTTCTGTCGTCTGTTTCACCCATCACCTGTATGTCCTCTCTCACCACATCCATAAACCTTCTCTTAGGCTTTCCTCTTTTTCTCTTGCCTGGCAGCTCTATCCTTAGCATCCTTCTCCTAATATACTCAGCACATGTCCAAACCAATGCAATCTCGCCTCTCTGACTTTGTCTCCCAACCGTCCAACCTGAGCTGACATTCTAATGTACTCATTTATAATCTTGTCCATCCTCGTCACACCCAATGCAAATCTTAGTATCTTTAACTCTGCCACCTCCAGCTCTGTCTCCTGCTTTCTGGTCAGTGCCACCATCTCCAACCCATATAACATAGCTGGTCTCACTACCGTCCTGTAGACCTTCCCTTTCACTCTTGCTGACATCCGTCTGTCACAAATTACTCCTGACACTCTTCTCAACCCATTCCACCCTGCCTGCACTCTCTTTTTCACCTCTCTTCCACAATCCCCATTACACTGTACTGTTGATCCCTTGTATTTAAACTCATCCACCTTCGCCAACACTACTCCTTGCATCCTTACCATTCCACTGACTTCCCTCTCATTTGCACACATGTATTCTGTCATGTTCCTACTGACTTTCATTCCTCTCCTCTCTAGAGCATATCTCCACCTCTCCAGGGTCTCCTCAACCTGCTCCCTACTATCGCTACAGATCACAATGTCATCAGCAAACATCATAGTCCACGGGGACTCCTGTCTAATCTTGTCTGTCAACCTGTCCATTACCATTGCAGATAAGAAAGGGCTCAGAGCCGATCCCTGATGTAATCCCACCTCCACATTGAATGCATCCGTCACTCCAACCACAGACCTCACCACAGTCACACTTCCCTCGTACATATCCTGTACAGATCTTACATACTTCTCTGTCACCCCCGACTTCCTCATACAATACCACAACTCCTCTCGAGGCACCCTGTCATATGCTTTCTCCAGGTCCACAAAGACGCAATGCAACTCCTTCTGGCCTTCTCTATACTTCTCCATCAACACCATCAGAGCAAACATTGCATCTGTGGTGCTCTTTCTTGGCATGAAACCATACTGCTGCTCACTAATCATCACCTCACTTCTTAACCTAGCTTCCACTACTCTTTCCCATAACTTCATGCTTTGACTCATCAATTGTATCCCTCTGTAGTTACTACAGTCCTACACATCCCCCTTATTCGTAAATATCAGCACCAGTACACTTCTTCTCCACTCCTCAGGCATCCTCTCACTTTCTAAAATTCCATTAAACAACCTGGTTAAAAACTCCACTGCCATCTCTCCTAAACACCTCCATGCTTCCACAGGTATGTCATCTGGACCAATGGCTTTTCCATTCTTCATTCTCTTCATAGCTGTCCTTACTTCCTCCTTGCTAATCCGTTGCACTTCCTGATTCACTATCTCCACATCATCCAACCTCTTCTCTCTCTCATTCTCTTCATTCATAAGCCTCTCAAAGTACTCTTTCCATTTGTTCAACACACTCTCCTCGCTTGTGAGTACATTTCCATCTTTATCCTTTATTACCCTAACCTGCTGCACATCTTTCTGATCTGTCTAGCCAATCGGTACAGGTCCTTTTCTCCCTCCTTAGTGTCCAACCTCTCATACAAATCATCATACACCTTTTCTTTAGCCTTCGCCACCTCTCTCTTCACCTTGCGCCTTATCTCCTTGTACTCTTGTCTACTTTCTGCACCTCTCTGACTATCCCACTTCTTCTTTGCCATCCTCTTCCTCTGTATGCTCTCCTGTATTTTCCCATTCCACCACCAGGTTTCCTTTTCCTCCTTCCTCTGTCCAGCTGTCACGCCAAGCACCCTTCTTGCTGTCAACCTTACTATATCTGCTGTAGTTTCCCAGCTGTCTGATAATTCTTCATTAGCACCTAGTGCCTGTCTCACCTTCTTCCTAAACTCAACCTTGCAGTCTTCCTTTTTCAACTTCCACCATTTGATCCTTGGCTCTGCCCTCACTCTCTTCTTTTTCTTGATCTCCAACATCATCCTACAGACCACCATCCTATGCTGCTTAACTACACTTTCCCCTGCCACTACTTTACAGTCTTCAATCTCCTTCAGATTGACTCTTCTGCATAGGATGTAATCTACCTGTGTGCATCTTCCTCCACTCTTGCATGTCACCCTATGTTCCTCCCTCTTCTTAAAATACGTATTCACCACAGCCATGTTCATCCTTTTGGCAAAATCCACTATCCTCTGACCTTCTTCATTCCTGTCCTTGACACCATACCTACCCATCACCTCCTCGTCTTCTCTGCTCCCTTCACCAACATGTCCATTGAAATCCGCTCCAATCACCACTTTCTGTCCCTTGAGTACTCTGTTCATCACTTCATCCAACTCACTCCAAAAATCTTCTTTCTCCTCCATTGCACACCCAACTTGCGGGGGCATATGCACTAACAACATTCATCATCACACCTCTAATTTCCAGCTTCATAATCATTACTCTTTTCACCTCCAGAACACTCTTGACATACTGTTCCTTCAGAATAACAACTACTCCATTTCTCCTTTTATCCACACCATGATAGAACAATTTGAATCCACCTTGATCCACCTGGCCTTACTCCCCTTCCATTTAGTCTCTTGAACGCACAATATATCAACCTTCCTTCTCTCCACCATATCGGCTAACTCTCTCCCTTTACCAGTCATACTGCCAACTTTCAAAGTTTCTACCCTCAGTCCCACTCTCTTTACCTTCCTCCTCTCCTCCTGCCTCTGGACACGCCATCCCCCTCTTCTTCTTCTTCTTCTTTGGCCAACAGTAGCCCAATTTCCGCCAGCACTCTGTTGACTAACAGTACTGGTGGCGGTTGTTGTTAACCCAGGGCTCGACCGATCCGGTATGGAAATTTGTATTGTTGTCTGCATATTGATTTGGCAAAATTTTACACCGGATGCCCTTCCTAACGTAACCCTTCCCATTTATCTGGGCTTGGGACCAGCACGAAGAAACACACTGGTTTGTGCATCCCCTGTGGCTGGGTTAACACAATTTCTGACACAATTGCTTCATATGTTTCAGTGCTTTGTGAGGCTTCACTCTGCCCATTACTACACCTTGTTTAATGTCTGGTTGTGAATATCAAAAATAAATGCAAAAATGAATAAATACAACATGAATGACATCTTGAGGGTGTCCTGCAGCCTATATATTTGACTTTTCTCCGGGTGGAGATCCTTTCTTGTCAGAAGCCAGGTCCTAAGTGACATCAGACTTCCTGCGGTGATAGACTATACTGTATAGCAGGGGTATCAGAAGGGGCAGCACTGATGGGGTCCAGACAGGAAATTACATCATTTGTGAATTTCCCCTTGGGATTAATAAAGTATCTATCTATCTATCTATCTATCTATCTATCTATCTATCTATCTATCTATCTATCTATCTATCTACATCAGTAGTCCTCTCCTCCAACAAAACTGTGTTAATGGTATTGTCACAGTCAAAACCGTGAAGCAGGCCTGATGCACACGTTTAAAATGGTGAAGATTTAAGACTGTCTAAGAGTTATTTACATGGAAACAGTTATACTCACTGCTGTAAACAAATGCAAAGCTTAAAATATGAGAGATGTACTACAAATTATTCATGTAAAGGCCATATTTAGCATTTTTTAAATGTTCAGCAGTACTTGCCACCTGTACCTTTGTCAGTAAATAATTCCTGATTTAGATAGATAGATAAATAGATAGATAGAAAGTAAGTTGGCTTTTTACAGAAACTGTTTAAATAAATAAATGTAGATACACACACTCTGGTCTGAACGTACACTGGAATGACTAAAAAGGAAGAAAATTTAAAAGAAATAAAAATGCATAATAACAAACCTTCACATAATTGGTTCCTTCATGCTGTACTAGTGACACTTTAAGCATGTTACTGTGCAAAGATCTTAGATTACAATTAGGGATGTATGGTGTCACTCATTGCAAAATTGCTGAGAGCCAATTAAAAGTATTTTAAAATGAATCCCTTAAGGCACAGGCAGCTAATGTAATAATGCTAATATAAGTAAAAGGTCATGTCATGTCATTTTCTAACCCACTTAATCCAGACCGGGGATGGGGGGTGGGGGCTAAAGCCAATCCCAGCTAGCATTGGGACAGGAATCAAACTTGAGCAGGATGCCAGTCTATCACAGGGCAAACACATACACAAACCAAACACACACTAGGGCCAATTTAGTGTCACAAATTCATCTAACCTGCATGTCTTTGGACTATGGAAGGAAATTGGAGCACCCAGAGGAAAACCATGTAGACACAGGAAGAACATGCAAACTCCATGCAGGCAGACCCGGGACATGATCCCTTACTATGAGGCAGCAGCACTACCACTATGCCACTCTGCTGCCTCCAAGTAAAAGTATTCATTTTTTCCAGTTCCTTATATCTGCATTTTAAATAACTTATAGACTTTGACTGCTGGGGATTAATATGATGCCTTGTCATATTTTCAAAAGCAATGAAAATGCAGTGGAAAGTCCCAGCAGAGAAGTATGCTGCTGGTTGGGTTTGAGCAGAGAGTCATCATTTTGGGTTCAATTTCCAGGCCATAAAGACCAGAGGTGGGAGGTCGTTTTGAACGACTCACTCTGTGTGAAGAACAGCTTGACAACATTATGCTTTCAAACTGCAAGTGCTGCTAGAAAAAAGATAAGAGTACTTTGTTGGACATTTTACATGGGTATAGGCAAACCAGCCTTGCCTTTGTATGGGAAAGGCCAATGGGATTTCATTTGACCTTTATACTGTACTTTGTGCTGTTTAGTCACCTCCTGTTATCTTCCCCTTTGTCTTTTTTATATTAAAAGTCTTTATGTACTAGGGTCCCTTTATCTTTTTGTTGAGATAATCTGATTCATGTGTTTAATATTTTATAATCGGGGGGTACCAACTTGTGTATTTAGACAATTATTTTAGAGTTTTACTTTAGAGTTTAATGGAAAAGTATGGAAACCTTTGGGAATTAATTTTACAAATAAAAAGTGTTTTTGGCAAGCATTATCCTGTTCTTACTTGAATGCTTTTACTTTCAGAATAGTTTATTTTTTAATATTATTAAAGAAGGCAGTTTAAGATATATAAACGTATGGTGGGTAGCACTGCCAATTCACAGATCTAGCGTTCTGGGTTTGAATCTCATGTGTTTTTGTTGTCCATGTGGAGTTTGCATGTTTTCCCCCTGTGTTTATGTGGATTTTCCTTGTACAACCCAAAAATTGTTCACATCAGTGATTAAGTGGCAATTCAAATGGTCTCAAGTGTATATGTACAGTATGTGTGCACTGCATGTGGTTTGGGGCTGACTTGTAACCTGTGTGGCCAGGACAGGCTCCTGGCTGCACAACGCACAACCCTGAAATTTACTGAGATTGCTGGTGACTGTTATGTTATGGTCATTCATGGAATTCTGTTGTTTCCAGTCATGAACAAATCTTTATTTACATTAAAAGAGATTCATGCAATAAAACAACTAAACGAAAGGTTGCTTTCCATAAAAGGCCATTATAAGATGAAAACAATAGCAGTGGACATTTTTCTAATCTAAATCCGGTCCTAATTGAGGTTGGTGATTTCTGGAGTTTAATTCTGCACTAAATAATAAAAACATACTTTGCACTCTCCCTTTCAGTTGCTGAGTTTTAACATTTTGTTGAATGTTCTTCTGCCCAGACACATCTCCTAATGGAGCAATGTTAATTTATCCAATTAGTCATTTCATCAGGGATTGGAAGGGATTATGGACCTGGAACACTAACAGTATCACCAAGCAGCATTAATGCACATCCTTTCCATTTTGAGGTGTGTCTTAATGGAATTGTGGAGAAGTTCCTTTGGATATTGTTAATTTCCCAGCAGGATATGACCAATGTTTGTCTGGATTTTTTCTTTTGATTCCTCCGAGGGCTAACTGAATGCCCTTTGAAGCAATTTCCATGTTATTACTTTTGTGTTCTGTTGAAATCTTTGTAAATCTCAAGTAAATTTATCTAACAATTGTTCCTGAAAGCTCACTGAATTCTAGAGATGATCCTTTTGAGTTTTTACACATGTCTCATTGGGGATTATAATAATATTCTTTACCATTTTTATGGTGTACTGTATCAGTCAGATGTCAGCAGTGTCTCTTAGCAATTCCAGTGATTTAAAAAAAATATGTATGTATTCAATATGTTAGTGTGAACTCCAGTTACCTTACAGTTTCACTGATGTTCCTCTGGGGTTTCAGTTATATTCCTTTAAAATTCAAATACTTGCATTTTTTTGTTACTTTTGAATGATACTGGCCTCCCGGTTGACTTTCATTGATTTTTCTTTGGTAATATGTATAAATCTCAGCAACCAGAACACTGGTAAATGAAATTGTTTATTACATTTGCATACTCTTGTGTGGTTCTAAGATTCCACTGAGTGGTATAGGCTCTTTAGTCAACTGTCATTTATTCAGTTACTTAAAGACTAGTTACTTGTAATATTTTCACATCCAAAGATAAAAAGGACAAAAATGCATTTATCCACCTATTTGTGTGTAGTGTTTTCAAATTATTTCTAAATACTGTAGATTTCATTATAAGATTAACATTAGAGCTCCAACTAATATGCTGGGTTCAAATTCCACCTCCATTGTCTATGTGGACATTGCACATTCTCTCCATGTCACCATGGGCTCTTCCAGGTACTGGTACTCTGTTTTCCTCCCACAGTGCACAGACATGCAGTTCAGTTTAACCTAAAGATCTAAATAAGCCCAGAGTGGACCCTTTGATAAGCTGGTGTCCCATCCAGAGTTAGTTTCGGCATATAATGCTGAAGAAATAGGCTGCTGTCCCCCAAAACCTTGAATTGGACTAGCTGAGTTATTTTTTATTAAAATCTACTATGTTTGTAACCATAAAAACATTTCTCCCTTGAAAAAACCTTACATTCTTCACATTTGAATTTTTTAAATTTAAAGCTGAATTAGACTTCAGGCTAAAACGTCAGCTGTTGCTAGTTAAACCCTCACCACTGCTTCATTGTGTGGCAAAATGAACGCCTCCACATCTTATTTATTCCTATAATTTGCACCTACCACACATTTATACAATATTTCACATTGCACATTTTATAATATGACAAAAAGACTGTGATACAAATGCAGAGTGCTGATACCATCACCCCACTATGAAGAAGACCAACTGAACTTTCATAGACTAAATAATTGCTTATTTATCTCAGTTGTAAAAGTTGTCAGCATTTCTCTTTCATATTAGGGGGTGGACAGTAGGAAGGTACAGGTTCAACTACTGAAAACATATATTGAATATAGAGCAATGTTTCTAAAATCTAAAACTATTGTAAAGTATGAGAAAAGTAGTTTTTGTTTACTTGAAGGAGCCTCACACTGAACTTTCCCCACTGTGTCATTATATTTACTTCAGAATGAATTTGGTAAAAATATATAAAAAAACAATATTGTTGTTCACTGACTTTAGAAGCCTGCTTTGTGAAAACAGAGTAAGAGTCTGGACAGTTCATTTGCTCCACAATAAACTTCAGGAAAATCAGTTGTGAATGTTGTGATTAGAGCTCAGATGAGGAGAAAGAGGTTGAAGATGAAAGGGAGCAAGGAATTAAAAAACAGCACCACATCACCTTTAAGAGCTTCTTATAGAAGCAAAAGTGAAAAAAAAAATACGGCTAGAATGTGTGCCTGGAGTCAATTGCAATGATCATGAATATATAACTGCAGTCTGTCAGCAGCACAATATGACTGTGTAGTTTGTTATTATTTAGGTTTTATAGAAAATAGTAAAATAATAAAAATTAATTTAAAAGATTTATTGTGTTTGGGGAAGAGGTATTCAACAATAGTGTGCACTTTTTTTGTGGCTTGATGTTTATATGTATAGTAGCTGGGTCACTAAAGACCCAGGGTATGTAATAGTGTTTCCTGAAAGTCCCATGTATAGGGTTAGAAGGGGATATCAGGGATAATAAAAATTTCAGAAGTATAGAAGTTTTCATATGTATCATGTATCCATTTTAGGTAAAAATGCAACTGATAGAAGTTAGCAAATAATTCATTTTTCAAATAAAGAAAATACTTTAGAACTTATATGTAAGTTTTAACCTCTCCGCTCTCTATTTATTTATTTTTTATTTCTGTCTCTTATTGGCTTCAATTGAGAAGTCAAATTTCATGAGTTTATATGTAAGTATGACTAAATAAAAATCTTGAACTTTGTTAATACTAGAATTACCAAAGCCTATGAAAAAACTTGTAAACCTGGCCCACCTTAAACCCCTTTGCACCTCTCCGTCAGCGTCATTTGTCTTGTAAATGTGCCGATCAAGACGAGCAGCAAGCAGCCTACTATTCCTTACCCCCACCACCGCAGAACGGGCACAAAGTTCTTCCAGTTCAAACCTTGATAATTAAGGTGGGACGGGTTTACAAGTTTTTTCGTAGGCTTTGGTAATTCTAGTATTAACTAAGTGGCATTTCTCTTTTCTATCAATGCTTAACATCTTTGTATTTCTGGCACTTTCTGACAGGACTGTTGCACAGGTCCCAAAAGTGTATTAAATAAATTATTGGCTTCACGAATAAGGAGTTATTACATCTTACTTCCTGGCATTTAGCAGTGCTCTGTCTTGACAGCTCCTCCAACCACTTCAATTCAGGTTATTGTTATATAGTGCTCTTAACCGAGTGCATGCTGTGAGCACTGTGACAAGGAACATGCAAATACAAGCTTTACAAATTATTAATTAAATGATGAGTACACATGAAGACACAGATGTATTTAAGCTGATGAGAAAACAAAGTGGTTTAAAACTAATTAAAATAAATGTAGCTCAGCAGTATCTGTCCATGACTTCATTTTTGAAATATTACCAGTTGACAATGGAGGAAAGGAAAACAAAAACTCCAGTCAGAAACACCTCTGACGAACATAAACCTAGATGAGGTTCACTCCTGGTTATAATGCAAGTCAAAAGATAAAGTCAGGCACAGTCAGTGTTCTGCTGACTTACACCAACTGACCACCCACCTCCTTCTAAGTATTCTACAGTATATGATTGTGAAGACCCATCTAACAATACAACAGAATTGTCTGTCCATTGATTCCAAGACTCCTCGTATCTCAGGTATCTGTACAGGGCAGGAAAATGACTTGGCAGTAGAACTGTGGCACTTGGGGTTTGAGAAGAGAAAACTAGAGCAGCTCTAGTCAGGGTATGTTAAACTAAAGTAGTGAGTCTTTAGCTTGGATTTAAAAGTTGAGTCGAAAGGGACATCTGTTATATAAGCAGGCAGTTTACACAACATTGTTGGCACCCTATAAATAAGAACTTGAACTCCAACTTTTATTTTTTTTAATCCTTGAAATATTTAGTAGATCTTGAGATCTTAATGCATGCCTCAGTTTGTAAATAATGATAAATTCAGATAAGTAAACAGGGCCTCTGCTATTTAAGCCATTATATGTAAGAAGGAAGGTTCTGAAATAACACAGTTTAACTGGAAGTAGAGTAAAGACTACAGAACAAGAGTTTTGTGTTTGTACTTTCTAATTCTTATACTGATTCTTACAACAGCATTTTGAATTAAATTAAAGATGCATATAGAATGATTTGAATAGCCAGGGAATAACACATTACAGTAGTTAATCCTATTAGAAATAAACATATAAATTATTTTTTTCAATATCATCCATATTTATAAACCATTTTAATTTTTAAGAGTGAAAAACTAATTTTTGATAATTTTGTAATGGATGTTTTAAAAGATGTCAAAGATAATGAGTAAGTCTTGTTCAGCTAAGTAAGTTATAGCATCATTCACCCCAGGAAGTAACATTTATGTTTTGTTTTTTTTGGTATTCAGAAACAATCAGTTCTCATCTATCCTTTCTTTTAATTCACTGATTAATAATAATTAAGGGTACTATCAGAGAAATATCATTTGATCTATAAGAAAGGTGTAGGCAGGTATCATCAGCAAAAAAAAAAAAAAAAAAAAAGAAAGTTTTGTTTTCTACTGATAGTTCCCAATGAAATCATGTAAAGTGAAAACTGTAAAGGTCCAACGGGACAACATGTTTATCTTCTGATTTTTTATGATGGACTTCGGTCAGCACATTCTTCTATGTTCTGAAAATTGTTTGATAAATATAAATTAAACCATGCAAGGACAATTCCTGTGAGTCCAACAAAAATTGCCCAATTAACCGAACACAGTGGTCAGTTGTGTCAGAGGCTGCACTTAAATTTAACAACATAACTACTGTTAAATTTTCTTTGACAGAGGACATCAAAATATTGTTTATAGCATGACTTAGTGCCATTTCTGTTCAGTGACCAGAGTGAAATTTCTTAAAATAAATTCTGATATATAAGATGAGACTGAAGCTGTATGATGACTACTTTTTCAATTATTTTAGAAGGAAAATGTAAATCTGAAGTAGGTAATTGTAAAGCATATGTGGGACTAGCACTGATTTTTTCAGCAATGGTGTGATAACTGAGATTAGGAACTGTACCAGTCAGTGCTAAACTGTTGATGTTAAGAATGGGTTCTATGTGTACTACCAGAACAATGACTGAGATTTTCAGTAGTTTTATTGGGACTTGGTCTAATGGATAGGCAGTAGGTTTAATTTTTTTTGTTGGTATTTTCGCATGACCTTTGAAGATCAGAGAGCAGGGTCAAACATTTTATGGTGTAATCAAATTAAAATTACTAAAGTGCTGTGAATAAGGAAAAACAGTGTATAACAATTCAGTATCTAGTTTGCAAGGTGATGCTAAAATCTGGGATCTTATATAATAAAATTTATCATTAAAGACATTTATAAAATCTGCACTGGTAATGGTTCTAGATTTTTTGCATGGCAGTTCAGAATTCCCATTTTTCAGATTATTGACTATTCTAAATAGTATACAAGGATTATTTGTGTTAATATCTATTAATCTAGAACAGTAATCAGAGTAGGCCATAAAAAGAGCTTTTTTATTCTTTTCAACACTCTTTGCCCACACAATTCAGAAAACTTGCAGCTTTGTTGCTTTCCATCTATACTCCGGTTTTCGACATTCTAAATTTAAGAACTCAAGTGCTCTCATTAGACTAGGGTGAGATTTTATGCACTTCAATCACTTTTGTTTTGATGGGACCTGCTATATCAAAAGCTTTTTTCAAAGTCTCATTATAATGTGTTATTAGTTGATCCAAATTGGTTCCAACCATTATGCTTCAGTCTCTCAAAATTGCTACAAATTTTGATGCAGAGTTATAATCTAAATGACGCTCTGTCCATGTTTTAATCTGCGAGTATACTGATAAAGTCTGAACCAACTCAAACCTAGTACAGTGGCAGTCAGAAATAATTTAAAGGTGTAATGCTTAAATTTTTAGTCTCATCTATGTAAGTATTAATTAGAGCTAATGTGTGGTTATAACTGTGTCGGGCCATTGACAATTTGAATTTAACAGTAAAGTAAAACATTTGCTAAAAGTGTCAGCTTCCACATCAATGTGTTTACAAAAGAATTCTCTAACATGCCATGCTCATAGTTTATGGCTAAATCATATAATAGGCTGCCAAATTCGGTCACAAACATTTGTCTGTAAGAACAAATCGAGCATTTGAAAAATAAAGCAGAAGAAAGCTGAACAATGTGAAAGTGTTAGTGCTACAACAGTAAGGCAAAAATGGTCTGTATGGTTTGTGATAAAGTGCTTGCAAAGACTAAGAAAGCATTAAGCGTGTGGCTAGAGGACATATCAGAGAAGCATATCCCTCTTGATGGCACAATTATGTGTGAAAAAGCACTTAGCCTCTATGAGCACTGCTGTGAGGTGGTTAAGGAGAGCGCGATGAAGGAATTTAATGCTAGTAAGAGATGGCTGGCTAGCACTACAACCTTAAAAACTTAAAGATCATCGGAGAATTGGTATTGACTGATGTATTAGCTATTATTAGATATAAATAATCTAGAGATGATTTAAAGTATATGGCAGGATGTGTGTAGGCTATATGTAAATACTACTCCATTTAATCTAAGGAACTAGGGCATCCATATTTTGATACCTGCCTGCCTATCCTGAAGCCAATAAATACCAACCTGTAAATGTTGTCCAGTAATTATTAACATTAAAAAAAAAGAAGAAAAAAAACTTTGGTCAACAGGGACAAGAGTATCTGGTCCAAGACATTCATGCCACCTTGCAATTCTCAATTCTTAGTGGCCTTCACCACATATGTCCTCAGACACATTTCCTTCCAACTAATTAGGAGTATGATCTGCACGCATTAAGAAAATGAACACATCTTTTCTTCAGCACTCAAACCTCACCTTATTCTGTTCCCGAAGCTTTGGCTGCATTTTATGATTCTCCTCAAATGTCAGCTATTATTAGACTTTCCTTTGCTCTCCTAAGTCACTATGCCCCCTGTAATTAGGAGTGGTAATTTCTATTACTCCATTTATAGGCAATGTAAAAATATTGCCTTTTGGCTGTAGTGGCTATGGCTTTGAATTATTTTAGCTAATATAATTTGTCTTCAATCTTCAGAAATTAGATGAATCTCCTGTCTATGTTAATATTATTTTTTACTTGTTATCTCACTCTGTAAAACATTGAAAAAGCAGGACAAAGTTCAGTATTTCTGAACATTTTGGTCAACAGATTATTTATTGCTGTGATCTTACCTTCTGGTTCATATAGCTTTACAGCCGCTTATCCAGAAATAAAAAGATATGGAGCGTCTCCAGAGGAGAAAAAGAAATTCCTGCTCGAGACCCAAAAACAGTAACAGAAAGGGAAACTGACCCTGGTGAGTTTATTCTTCCTGTGAACATGGTGTTCCAATTGATTTTACAACATTTTCCTGACATTGTGAGATGTGGTTGTCTCATGACAACTACTAAAAAACATCAATCAGCAAGAAAACTTTGGAAATTGGCACCAATTGCCCCGGTTTGGAGGAACATAGTGAATGATTACCCTCTGGTGACTAATTCATCTAAATCAAGATGCAGCCTGCCAAGCTTCCGGGATGTATTTGTTGTCCCACTGCTATACATCTTTGCGCTTGTAATGATGAATCTATGAATCAACTAATCAATCGATTAGTCAGTTCTTGTTAAAGTCTCACAGTGCTGGGTTCATTGAAATACTTATCCTATATAATTGTTATGTGCTCAGTTTCACATTTTCATGTTTCAATGGGAATTATTTATTTTTAGTCATGTAACAATGCTATACATGCATTACTCAAAGAATAGTTGGCTTTGAATAAATATGACTTAATAAATTATTCAAAGGTCCTTTCACTCAGTGCTGTGAGGGATCTCATGTCAAGGCTGGCAGCATAAAGATGCTCATGTAATGTCATTTTTTTTATCCGCTTTATCCAAACCAGACTCGTGGGGATGGGGGGTTACGGCAGTTAGCATAGGGCACAAGACAGGAAGACACCCTGGACAGGGTGCCCGTTCATAGCAGGGCAAACACTCATATATACACACCAGGGCCAATTTAGCATCTCCGGTTCACTTAACCTGTATGTCTTTGGACAGTGGGAGCACCCAGAAGAAACCCAGGCAGATACAGGGAGAACATGCAAACTACATGCTGGGAAGACTTGGGATGCTAACCCTGGCATCCCTACTGCAGAGCAGCAATGCCACAACTGCACCACCATTTTTACAGTACTGCTTTTTACAGATTTTTTATATACTGTAGTAGTTCATCCTGGTGTTGTGCTTGTGTTCTTTACATTGCACCAGACTTTTGTGTAATCATATACAAGTTCAGTGAGCTTGTTCCACTGCTGAGGTTTGTAGTCAGGAGAAAAAAAACTTCCAATGCCAGTCAGTGGACCAATGGAGGTCTGAAGAGGTGATGCTGAGTCAAATGCAGATATTCAATAACTACTTACTTACTTAATCTGAATGCTTCTGGGAAAACTGTAGATATCTGTCGAAGAATGCCTGATGGGTTTGTTATCACTCCTTTGAATGGACACTATCAGTGCTTACCAGTCCTATGGGCAATGGGTTATCTGCTGAAAGGTTTAGGGGTATTATTACATAAACATAAGCCATCCAATGAGAATTTATATATTTAAAGTTTTATCTAATATATTTTGTGTTTAGAAGGGACTTGCCTATCAACCGAGAAGGAACAAATTTTAATCGTTATCATTTAAGTGAGATGAAATTAATTAGGCAACCTGAAATTGATCAACCATTTAATACTGTATAGTTATAAACAGTGGAGGTTTGTAATGTGGGATGCTGCGTTGCTGTCTCCCTCCAAATATTAATTAATTAGGTAATGCAAAATAATCGTAAAATAAATTTGTTTATTTACACAACATGCCTGGTATCTGCTCAAGTCAACATCCATTAAAAATTGGTTCCAACTTGTATTTGTTTAATTTCTGTGTGAATACTTATATTTCCAGAGTGAAGGATGCCAGGCAAATGAAAGCCTATTTTAGTCCTTGATCTTTTGGCAAGCAGGTGACCTGTCGCTTTCAGATTTTTCCAGGGAGGCAGGTCTGTGCACCTCCAGACACTCCCACATTTATTGGCAGTGAATTAGTATTGTTTTAGGTTTTTTTCATCTAATGTGATTGGATAATCGTCAATGCACTATTTTAGATGACAGTTCATACCCGCCATTAATGTAACTGCGAGTGCGACTTTAGGGAGATGGCAACTTCACGTGGAACTTCAGAAATCAACGAAAATTTGATTATTTCTTTAATGAAACACCCCTTCATAAAATGTTTATTTCAAGAAAAAAACAAGACAAGCATACACATAAACTTTTTCTCGCTCCTGTTATTACTTACGCCACATCCAATTAGCCAACTCCATTTGTCATGTCTTTTTTCACTTTCCACGTTTGCTGTTTCAAAGTGTCGCTACTGAAGTTTTGTAGACACTGACGGGTGTACAAGACCTAAAACATCTTTCTGAAAAATGCAAGCAGCATGAAAATAGCCACAGACATCTAGACCAGTGTTTTTCAACGTGCCGTTGAGAACTACCCAGGTGTACAATGCTGTGGGAATAATAATGTAGCTCACTTGGGTCTGAACATGAAAGAAACAAGCTCTGGAGGTGGTCAAAACCTGTCTGAGGAGGATAGGACTACCTGGTTAAGCTGGCATATAAGCAGGTCTGTGATTATCATGTTGGATCACTTTGGGTGTGTCTCCTGTCATGGAGAAATCTACAGAAAATATGAGCAGCGTCTTTAGAAAGGCAGTCAGAATTCAGACTTTATTGCACAGAACAGGAAACAATTGCATAGCACATAAAGTTGTCTCAGTTCATGAAATGACCCCAGTGGTTTGAGCGTATTTATTTAAATTCTAATCACAAAACATTCCCATTTCATACATATTTCTCGTCATCCACTTTACATGTTATCTTCATCATAATGACATCATGCTGTATCTGTTTTCATAACAATTACTCGTCTTATAAACTTCTTTCCCCTGATAATCATCAATCTTTTCATAACAATCACTAAGACTTGAAGGTCGTACTTGCCACCTGGCCCAGAGAAGACCATCACTTGATTAAGTTTTACATTCCTCACATTCTCACATTCCTAATCTTGATCTAATAAAAGTTGGTGGCCTTTTAATTGATCAGTCCTCATCAGTAAGTTGGAATCAGGGTGACCCCACATATGAGAAACTGAACTGTTCAATTAATAATTGCTAGTTGCACCAGCATCCCATAAGACTAAAATCATAGGCAGCTGTGCTAATAAGATCAGCACGCAACTTCACTGATAAGGGCTAAGCTGCTGGAGCTAGAAACAGGCAAGTGTCCTTGTGCTGGCAAGCACAGTGCTAAAGCCTTATTAATTAACCCTTAAATTCTTAAATTGCCCAAAGCTAGCTGATATAATACATTTGCTTTAGAGCTAGATAGATAGATAGATAGATAGATAGATAGATAGATAGATAGATAGATAGATAGATAGATAGATAGATAGATAGATAGATAGATAGATAGATAGATACTTTATTAATCCCAGGGGGAAATTCACATACTCCAGCAGCAAAAAATATTAAATTAAAGAGTAATAAAAAATGCAGGTAAAAAACAGACAATAACTTGAATAATGTTCAACATTTACCCCCCTCTGGTGGAATTGAAGAGTCGCATAGTTTGGGGGAGGAATGATCTTCTCAGTCTGTCAGTGGAGCAGGACAGTGACAGCAGTCTGTCGCTGAAACTGCTCCTCTGTCTGGAGATGACACTGTTTAATGGATGTAGTGGATTCTCCATAATTGATAGGAGCCTGCTGAGTGCCCGTTGCTCTGCTACGGATGTCAAACCATCCAGCTCTATGCCAACAATAGAGCCTGCCTTCCTCACCAGTTTGTCCAGGCGTGAGGCATCCTTCTTCTTAATGCTGCCTCCCCAGCACATCACTGCGTAGAAGAGGGCACTCGCCACAACCATCTGATAGAACATCTGCAGCATCTTACTGCAGATGTTGAAGGATGCCAGTCTTCTAAGAAAGTACAGGCGGCTCTGTCCTTTCTTGCACAGAGAATCAGTATTGGCAGTCCAGTCCAATTTATCGTCCAGCTGCACTCCCAGGTATTTATAGGTCTGCTTTACCTTGATTAAGATATTGATTCATGAGGAAGCATTGACATATGAACGTAAATGCTATCTAGAATGTACAGTATGTATACATGCTGATGTGGCAGCCTGTGAGAACAGGCAGCAACATCTTTAGTCAGTGGGCCGATACAGTCTGATTTACCAGCACACGGGCTAAGACAGTGAAGATAAATGCAGACGGCTGTTTTGATAATCACCTCTCAAACTCCTGTGTAGTTCAAACTAGCTAACACAATACAGCTCGCTTTTAACCTGATCATCTAGAATATTCATAAGCCTTAATAAATAAATTTAAATGCCATTTAAAAATGTTTATATGTTTAAAGTTTTTATGCTCTAGCATGCAAGTTTACTTAGTTTTCTTTAAGGTTAAGGGCCTTGAAGGTTTGCGGAAACTTGTTTAGACTTCGGTGAGTCAAAAGGCCCAGCAGAGCCACCATGTCCCAAAACAAAAGCTTTTTTACTTTGTTCCCTCAAGGCAAAACAAAGCAAGTGAAGCCAGCAGGCCACATTAAAAACAAAAGCAGCGGCCTGTAAAGTAATAGTGCCTGTCTAAGCTACTTAAAAAGATGTCGAGCAACCCCTTTAAATAGTTAATACAGTGATCCCTCGCTATATCGCGCTTCGCCTTTCGCGGTTTCACTCTATCGCAGATTTTATATGTAAGCATATTTAAATATATATCGCAGATTTTTTGCTGGTTCGCGGATTTCTGCGGACAATGGGTCTTTTAATTTCTGGTACATGCATCCTCAGTTGGTTTGCCCAGTTGATTTCATACAAGGGACGCTATTGGCAGATGGCTGAGAAGCTACCCAACTTACTTTTCTCTCTCTCTCTCTTGCGCTGACTTTCTCTGATCCTGACGTAGGGGGTGTGAGCAGGGGGGCTGTTCACACACCTAGACGATATGGACGCTCGTCTAAAAATGCTGAAAGATTATCTTCACGTTGCTATCTTCTGTGCAGCTGCTTCCTGAAGCGACATGCTGCACGGTGCTTCGCATACTTAAAAGCTCGAAGGGCACGTATTGATTTTTGATTGCTTGTTTTTCTCTGTCTCTCTCTCTCTCTCTGCTCCTGATGGAGGGGGTGTGAGCTGCCGCCTTCAACAGCTTTGTGCTGCGGTGCTTCGCATACTTAAAAGCCAAACAGCCTTATTGATTTGTTTGCTTTCCTCTCTCTTTCTGACATTCTGTGCTCCTGACGCACACTCCTTTGAAGAGGAAGATATGTTTGCATTCTTTTAATTGTGAGACGGAACTTTCATCTCTGTCTTGTCATGGAGCACAGTTTAAACTTTTGAAAAAGAGACAAATGTTTGTTTGCAGTGTTTGAATAAAGTTCCTGTCTCTCTACAACCTCCTGTGTTTCTGTGCAAATCTGTGACCCAAGCATGACAATATAAAAATAACCATATAAACATATGGTTTCTACTTCACGGATTTTCACCTTTCGCGGGGGATTCTGGAACGCAACCCCCGCGATGCAGGAGGGATTACTGTTGTTCTCAAACCAATAAAAAGGCATATCTATCCTTGATCTAAACCTATGAATCAAAAGCCATATAACAGTATCAATACACAGGTAGTCATTGAAGTAAACTGCACTGGAGTAGTCAGTATATTACCCTGGTGGTAGGTGGGCTGAATGGGTGATTGACAGCAAAATGTCAAACATTCATGTTACACTTTACTATCCTGGAAAGGTTCAAGAAAACAGGTAGAGACTGTTGGGGGAATTGAAAAGCAGAGCTTTGTTGAAGATATGGGGGGATTACAGAAAGGGACATGGCACATGAAACTGGAAGACAATCGAGAACACTAGAACAGTAGACCTGAGTTCAGACACAGCGCAAGAATAGTCGTGGCTAGTTTCAGTATCTCATACATTATGAATGGTTTCCCACGGTCGTAACAGTGGGAAGGTGATTCTTCTGAAAGTATGGCTGTGGATTATACATTGTTAAATAAAAATGCCTGTTATTGGGCTTTACTCCCATTCAGTGCACATTTTGATCTGTCCACCTTGGTACTTGTTACAGTGTTATTCTTGACATTGTGATGTGGCAACAGCTACATGCAGCTTAGTGCAATATCCTACCTTATTATGTAATCCTTCTTCTTCTTCCCTTTTGAATATTATTTGTGGTAAAGCCTTTGCATTAGTGTTAGAGAACTACAAAGCATCATCGCGATCTCTAAGGAAGCTACAAAATGACTTCATGAATGCCTCGAATGCATATAGCTTGAATGCCATAAAATTGTGCTGTCATTAATTCTCAAATGTGAACTGGTACTCAGTGTTATGAAGAAGAGTAGGGTGCTTCATAAAAAGAAATTCTGAGATGCTTGGTACATACGGCAGTTGTTTACAGAGCCAGTACAAGATATACCTATATATAAGTAGGGTGACTAACTGTTCACTTATAAGGAATTCATATCCAAGACAGCTAGGAATAAGGTAACAACAGCGCAAAGGCTGAAAACATGAGTGAACGATATAAAAAAAAAATCACAGAAAATAAAGTAGTACAGTTTGAGAGAAAAAAGAAACAAAACATTGACCATTACGTCACATTCATCATTGAACATTCATCATAGCTCACAAATTGCTCATTTTTACAAGTAAAGGAGACAAATCCTACAGCTCTATAATAACAAAAGTGAGTGCTGAAAATGTTGGAGGTATTTATATTCAGTAGTGACAGTATGATTTAAAATGAATTTCAGTTCTTCATTTTCACTTGTCCTGGTTTAACCATGAGTTAATAGGAATTGTAATTTTCCATGTAACATTTTAAAGTGAATGGCACTTATACAATAATACTTTAATTATTAGTAGGCCTGAGACTGGACTATTTACATCTTACATTGGGAAGCAAGCAGGCAATATAATTAAAAACAAACCTCACCCAGGTAACCATCTATTTCAATATTATTGCTGTAATGTTACAGCCAGGGTTTTTTTCCCTGGCTTGTATGTATTTTCTGTTTATTGTTGTTTTTGTTATTTTTGAATTATTATAATGAGTTAATTATGTGCTTTCTCTTTAATTTAAGTGTGCCTATGTTCCATGTTCTTTTTAGGTGGTTCCTGAGGGGGCAGGGCCACCCAGACATCTTCACTCCTGAGCCTTCACCTTGGCTATATAAACCCAGAGGAAATATGCTAAAATAGCAGTTCATTGATATTTTCCTTTCAGGCAAGCCCTTGTCAGAATTTCAGCACCTTTTGTGATTCTTTTATTTATAAATATAGTGGATTTATTAAATATCCAGACCCCTTCCTCTGTGCACACTTTATTGTGTAGAAGATTTCATTTTAAAAGGATAAATGTGCCATTTCTGACTAACAATCTACACCCAATAACCCATAATAACAAAATGAGCCAGAAATGTTTCCAGATTTATTATAAAATGAAAAACAATTTTTTTTTATTTATATAAGTATTCAGACCCTTTTCTGTCTTACTGCAAATTGTGGTCGGGTCTATCCCATTAGTTTTAATTATCCTTGTGATGCATCAAGAACTTGACTGGACTTCACCTCTGGCAAATCAAATGGATTGGACATCATTTAGAAGGACACACACCTGTTTATGTAAGGTCCTACAATTCACACTTTAAGTCAGGGTAAAAACCAAGCCATGAAGTCCAAGGAACTCACTGTAGACCTCCATGATCAGGGCAAGGGTATAAAACATTTGTGAAGCTTTGTGTTTACATTAATGCATTTGCCTTCATTACTGTAAAACAAAAGAAGGTTGTAATCGCTTGGACTCTCCCTGTAGGAGAGAAAAGCGTCATGGTCAGGGATGTGACCAAGAATCCAATGGTCACTCTAACAGAGCTTTATAAGTCCTATGCTGAGATGGGTGCACCTTTTAGAAGGATGACCATTTCAGCAGCACTCCCTCAATCATGCAGTTACAGTGAACCCTCATTTATCACAGTTAATCCGTTCCAGACTCTACAGCGATAAATGAATTTTTGCGAAGTAGGATTCTTTATTTATAAATCGAATATTTTCGCAGTTAGAGTATAGAAAACCTGTTTACGACCTTCTAAATACGTTTTTTAACATTATTAGAGCCCTCTAGACATGAAATAACACCCTTTAGTCACCATTACACTCGTATTATCCAATATATTAGACAAAATAAGAGAAAATAAGACATATTAGACGTTACAAATATCATATTATTATTATTGTACTGTACATTTAATTACACACACACACAGTTCTTACACACAACCACTAACCTATGAAGGCACAAGCTCAGTTGGAAAGTCTTCAGGTTGTAAGCTGGAGCGCTGATCGCACCCTCAGAGTACACAGACGCCCCTGGGAAAACTCCTGAAACAGCTGACAGTCTACCTTCACATTGCTCCTTACCCTTCTTACTTGCGGTATAACACGCAATAAACCTCTCACGCGGTACTCCGCTTACTTAAAAGTATTGTGCAGCGCCTATCAGCTTTCGAATTGGTTGTTTTGTTTCTCTCTCTCAGACATTCTCTGCTCCTGGCGGAACTGTCATCTCTGACTTGTCATGGAGCACATTTAAACTTTTGAAAAGAGACAAATGTTTGTTTGCAGTGCTTTGAATAAAGTTCTTTTTTTTCTACAACCTCCTGTGTCTCTGTGCAAATCTGTGACCCAAGCGTGACAAGGTGGTGCAGTATCTTCAGCAGGTGCGTCGTTGTCTTCTTCCGCTGAAGGAGTACTAGGAGTAGGCAGTGGGTGTCTGGGTGCGCGGTTGAAGAACATTTTGATAGGCAGTTGCTGGCGCTGTCTTTTCATATGTGTGAGGAGGCTTTTGTAGGGTATTGCCATCTTTGATCATATGCAAGAGTTTCACCTTCTCCTGGATGGTAAGCATCTTCCTCTGGCACTTAGTTTCATTGTCAGAAGGCTTAGAAAAAGCAGCACGTTTAGGAGCCATCGTGGGGCTTAGATAAAAGTTCTCAGAAAGAGCACGCGTAGTGACGTAAGCGTGTATGAGAAAAAATCGCGATAGAGTGAAGCCACGAAAGTCGAAGCGTGATATAGTGAGGGATCACTGTATAGTGGAGTGGCCAGACAGAAGCCACTCTTGAGTAAAGGGCATATGAGAGCCTGCTTGGAGTTTGCGAAACATTTAAAAGATTCTAAGGAGCTTGAGGAAAAAGTGTCACTGATCTGATGAGACAAAAATGTAACTTTTTGGGCAGACCTCCAAACAATATGTATTGTGAAGACCAGGTATGCTCATTATCTGCCTAACAATATCCCTATTGTGAAACATATTGGTGGCAGCATCATACTTTGGATGGGGTGTCCAACTCCGGTCCTTGTGGGCCACAATGGCTACAGGTTTTCATTCTAACCCTTTTCCTAATCAGTGAGCAGTTTTCACTGCTAATTAACTCCTTTTAATTTCATTTTAATAGCCCAGTTTTTAATTATTCAGTCCTCTGAATTGATTAATTTCTTCATTAAATGGCAGCCAAACAGAAATGAGATGTGAAACGAGCCAATGTATGACCAGCTAAATTTGAACATCAAACTCCAGCAATTTCACTCCAACAAGTTTCTTAATGAGAAGCCAATTCTTGCTGTTGATTAAAGTCGCCATTGAATATCATGACTTGTTGCTGCTCTCATTCATTTTTGATTTTCTGTTTTTTCTAAGACCACCATCAAGATGTTTTGGTGATCTGAGCAGACCAATATAACTGAGACCTTCACCTTTCTTCATTTTCAGGTTAGCTGGTCATATGGTGGCTTGTTTTGTGTCTCATTATTGTTTGGCTGCTTATTAAGGAAAAAGTAACAAGTAAGGAGTCTGAGTCACGGCAATTAAAACTAAGGCAAAACAAGTTAATCAGCAGCATAAATGGCTCACTAATTAAGAAGATGGTTAGAATGAAAACTTGCAGCCACCGTGGCCCACCAGGACTGGAGTTGGACACCCCTGTACTATGGGGTGCTTCTCAGCATCAGGGGCAGGGAGACTGGTCAGAATTGAGGAGAGGATGGATGTGGCCAAATACAGGGAGATCCATGAAGAAAACCTGCTCTAGATTGTGAACAATATCAGACTGGGATAGCAGTTCACCTTTCACCACAACAATGACCTGAAGCATACACCCAAGACAATGCTAGAGTGGCTTCAGTCTCTGACTGTCTTCGAATGACCCAGCCAAATTCTAGACTTAGACCTCTTAGAAAGTCTGTGGGAAGACCAGAAGATGACAGTTTACAGATGCAACCCATTCAATTTAAAGGCACTTGAGAGGATCTGCCAAAAAGAATAGGATAAATCACCCATATCCAGGTGTACTAAGCTTGTTGAGACTTATACAAGGAGACTCAAAGCTGTAACTGCTGTGAAAAGGGCTTCTACAAAGTACTGAATTGTCTGGGTACTTATATGAACGAGAGATTTCAGTTTCTGATTTTAATAAATTTGCATACCTTTAATAAACATGTTTTGACTTTGTCATTATGGGATATTGAGTGCGGATATTTATCAATTTAAAATTAATTTTACAACACAGAACATGGCACCCTCTGTGGCAGATGTGTTTGCTTGCTCCACTCCATGACCTTTTTTGTTTTCTTTTGTGTTCTTGTTTTTCGCCTTCTCTACAGTGCACAGATGTTTTGCACTACAGTAATCCCTCCTCCATCGCGGGGGTTGCGTTCCAGAGCCACCCGCGAAATAAGAAAATCCGCGAAGTAGAAACCATATGTTTATATGGTTATTTTTATATTGTCATGCTTGGGTCACAGATTTGCGCAGAAACACAGGAGGTTGTAGAGAGACAGGAACATTATTCAAACACTGCAAACAAACATTTGTCTCTTTTTCAAAAGTTTAAACTGTGCTCCATGACAAGACAGAGATGACAGTTCTGTCTCACAATTAAAAGAATGCAAACATATCTTCCTCTTCAAAGGAGTGCGTGTCAGGAGCACAGAATGTCACATAGATAGAGAAAACAATCTCTAGCAAACAAATCAATAGGGCTGTTTGGCTTTTAAGTATGCAAAGCACCACGGCACAAAGCTGTTGAAGGCGGCAGCTCACACCTCCTCCGTCAGGAGCAGGGAGAGAGAGAGAGAGAGAGAGAGAGACAGAGTTTGTTTTTCAGTCAAAAATCAATACGTGCCCTTCGAGCTTTTAAGTATGCGAAGCACCGTGCAGCATGTCGTTTCAGGAAGCAGCTGCACAAAAGATAGCAACGTGAAGATAATCTTTCAGCATTTTTAGACGAGGGTCCGTATCGTCTAGGTGTGCGAACAGCCCCCCTGCTCAATCCCCCTACGTCAGGATCAGAGAAAGTCAGCGCAAGAGAGACAGAGAAAAGTAAGTTGGGTAGCTTCTCAGCCATCTGCCAATAGCGTCCCTTGTATGAAATCAACTGGGCAAACCAACTGAGGAAGCATGTACCAGAAATTAAAAGACCTATTGTCCGCAGAAATCCGCGAACCAGCAAAAAATCCGCGATATATATTTAAATATGCTTACATATAAAATCCGCGATGGAGTGAAGCCGCGAAAGGCGAAGCGCGATATAGTGAGGGATCACTGTACTATCATACAGCAGACAGGCATTGCTGGACATTGCTAACACACACAGTCCCCTGGAATTTATCGGTTTTATACCATCTGAGCTACAATTCATTGTTCGCTCCTTCAGTCTACACCACAACCACACCCAGGAAGACCCCGTAGCACCGAGCTCAAATGACCAAGCTGAACCTAGGAGAGTGCTCCAGAGACGGCGAGGCAAGAGGGGAGGGCTCCATGCTAGGCTGAAAGCCTACGCTAGCTGGCCACCGCTACCCAGCCTTTTGCTAGCCAACATGTGGTCTCTGGAAAACAAACTGGATGAGTTAAGAGCCAGGATTACAGCGCAGCGGGAAATAAGAGAGTGCTGCACTCTAATTGTCACCGAGACCTGGCTTTCGGACAAAGTCCCAGAATGTGCTGTTCAGCTACAGACTCACTCCGTGCACCGAGGAGACTACACCACTGCATCCAGTAAGGCTAAAGGGGGGGGGGGGGGGGGATGTGTGTGTTTATTAACAACTCGTGGTGTGGAGACGTACAGACTATTTATAAGCACTGCTCACAAGATGGGGAGTTTTTACTGCTGAAATGCCGACCCTATTATCTACCGAGGGAATTCACTGCTGTGTTTTTGGCCACTGTTTACATCCCCCCGCAGGCTAACTCCGCGGCAGCGTTCGGCAAACTCCATGAAGTCATCACCGCCTTAGAGACGGCTCATCCCAATGCTGTTTTTATTGCACCTGGCGACATTAATCAGTGCAATTTACAGACTGTACTTCCTAAATACCACCAACACGTGAACATTCCCACCCGTGAGAAGAACACACTGGACCATGTTTACAGCAACATACACAGTGCATACAGGGCTGCACCCCACCCCCACTTCGGACACTCGGACCACATCTCTCTGTTCCTGTACCCAGCCTACAGACAAAGGCTGAAACAAACAATCCCTATTATCAAGCAAGTTAAACTTTGGACCCCAGAGACTGAGAGCACCCTGCAGGACTTGTTTTGCTCGGACAGACTGGGATGTCTTTAGGGTTGCAGCCACTCTGGAGGACTCTTCTATCAGCATACAGGACTATGCTAAGTACATGACTGGGTACATTAGCACCTGTATTGACAACATCGTGCCCACAACACCAGTCAGGAAGTTCCCCAAACAGAAGCCCTGGATAAGCAGTCAGGTATGTGCTGCGTGCCCGCTCTCTTGCATTTAGATCAGGCACTGAGACGGAGTACAAAGCTGTGAAGTACGGACTAAGAAAAGCCATCACAGCAGCCAAGAGGCAGTACAGAGAGAAGCTGGAGGGCTTCTATTCTACTGCTGACTCTGGAAGTATGTGCCAGAGTCTACAGTACATCACAGACTACAGGACCACCACCAGCACAATCAGCTCCACAGACAGTCTGCCGGATGATCTCAACACTTTCTACACCCGCTTTGAGATATCCAGCAACAGCACAGAGTGGAGGCACACACACACCTGGACCAAACAAACCCTCTCCCTTCCCCCAATGGTCTCTTCAGGTCAGGTGCACAAATCACTAAGGAAGATCAACCCCCATAAGACAGCTGAAGCAGACAACATCCCTGGGCCGGCTCTCAGAGCATGTGCCAACGAGCTGGCTGATGATCTGTGCTGGTATCCAGAAGGTTGCCGGTTCGAATCCCTGTCACTGCCAAAAGAGATCCTACTTTGCTGGGCCCTTGAGCAAAACCCTTAACCTGTAATTGCTCCAGGGGCGTTGTACAATGGTTGACCCTGCGCTCTGACCCCAAGGGGTATGCGAAAACTAACAAATTCTAATACAAGAAATTGTTTAAGGCAAAATAAAGAACAAAAAAATTAGACAGCCTGCTACTTTGTTATTGTGAAAAAGGTATAAAGCGGCTGATGTTTTGAAACAAGTTGTTGCAAGATGAATATTTTGATGATAATGACAATGATCGAAGTAGTGACAATCAATTGGGTGATGTTTAAGTTGTAGGTTCTTGTACTGATGTGGATAGCTTCCTCGAAAGTGTTTCTTCATTACTAGCTGTCCGACTTTTGATGACTGTCAGAACAGCAATACATGAACATTCTGCCATCCAATGAGCACAAACTGTCACCTTCTACCAAATGTGATGTGTGCAACAAGTATGGACAGTGCAAAGAAATGTGTTATATTTACTGCTCTTGTTCTTCTAAGCCTACACATTTTTTGAGGTACCGTGCTTCAGGGTCTGTCGTTCAAATGGAGACTTTTAGTCATGTTGCTGGGCAAAATAAAGTAATTAACAGTTTCTTTATATTTTTGACAGAGTTACTTTTGATAATAAAAGTAACATCAGGACGGTAGCACTCGGGGTAAGGGCTCCACCTCCGAGGATACAAAAGCAAGGCAAGCACATTGGGCAAACGGTATCCCTTTTACTTTTCCTCCAGCCACTAATACACAAGCGAGGCAAGCATATCGGCAAAACGAAACCTTCGAAGAAAGACAAAATCGCTTTGCCACTAATGCACAAGCAATGCAAGCATGTTGGTAAAATTAAACCTCCTAAGAAAGAGATGCCCTGAGTAGTTCCTTTCAATTACCTGACATCTCTACATTTCCATTTTTTTCTGACAATTTCAATAGTTTCTAGGACCCCATGCTCTTTACAGTATGGGCTTGCACAGCTAGTTTACCTTATATGCATAGACCTATACTGCAGCGTCCTGGTAATAAATGGTTCAGCAGTCAATGTGTTAATCAAATCACCTTACATCTCTGTCCAGCCTATTTTATGTTTATTTTGGAAGACTTAGTTGTACAGAGTTTGAGTGCAATTCTCAAAAGTGTCATTTTGTGGTTTTTGACACAATTAAATTATTTTAATACTGTTCTGTATAATTCTGGCAGTGCTGATTCAATGGATTATCGCTCATTTCTTTGTTCTTTTAGGTGGCTCACTTACTTTAGAAGAACTTCTTGCTTTAGCCAAACTAGAATTGTCATCATGTGACTGTGACTGCACACATTTGAATAATGAAATGCCAGCTTATACAGCTGCCTGTTGCTTACTCAGCGGTGACATCATTCTCAATCCAGCCTTTCCCAGCTGATGCGACAGTTGGCGCCCTTACAATGTATACGGTATAATGCACTGTCAATTATCTTTTACTATTGTTATATTTATTCTTGTTATAAGAAACATTTCTAGCAATAATGTGTAAGGCTCAATTCAGGTATGACTTATATTTTGAACTATATCCCAAATGTATTGCTTATCATGAATTTCTTAAATTGTTGCCAATGTAAAATGAAATGTTAACTTCATTAAATTCTTATTTTGCTACTCTGTAAAGATCGTTGTGTGGTGCAGTGGTATCCAGCATCCATTTGTTACCTGTGAGGTGTTTACATGTTCTTTTCATGCCTGCATGTTTTGTTTTTTTTGTAGTCTTTCTCCCATGTCCTTAGAAATCTGTAGATTAGGTGAGCTGAAGAATCCAGTTTTGTATGTGTGTGCTTGTGTTGTCTGTGATGGACTGGCTCATTGCCCATGGTTGTCTTCTACATTCCACCCAGTTTTGCTGGGATAGACTCTGGTTTGCCTGTGACTCTAAACTGGATTATACAGATTTGAGAATGTATATTTGAAGATCATTTCTATGCTTCACTATGAATGCTTTGAAAAGGAAAACATACCTGAGTTATTGACTACACCAATGTTTTTTGAAATATTACAGTACATATTTATGGAAAAAGGCATAGTTTTTATTGCTTATGCTGAACAAATTAAACATTTTACTACAGTTTAAATGAAATATAATTCTTTCTTTATGACTGAAATGGTAATGTAATCAGTATACTTTGTTAGAAGTGAGTGATCTACTGAGTAGATTATATTTTGTTTTTTCACCAAGAAATAGCATTTCATACGTAAAAGTAAACAGTCTTAAATTTATTAATTAGCACTATGAAGCTGTGAAGAATTTAGTATGCTCAAATAATATGAAAATATATTTCTATATACAGAGTTTGTTAATAAAGATGTATCATTATTATTATTATTATTGGGGTAGCACAGTAGTGAAGTGGCTAGAAATTCTGTTTCACAGTCCAAGATTTCAGTCTCAGCCTGTTCATGGTCTATGTAGAATTTTCACAGGCTCCACATTTCTGATCTTTTTCTTCCATATCCCATAAATATGCAGGTTTACGTGATTAGAATGATTTCTGAATTGTATACAATGCTAAATGGAATCGCTCTTGCCACTTGTGACTTGATTCAGCTCGTAGCTGTCTATGGTCTATTTTAACACCATCAGGTGAAAGACAGGAAATGACTCTGGACAAGGCACCATTTTATTTATTCACATAAACTCCCATTACAGCACCAATCCAGAGTTGCCAATTAACCAAAACTTCACTTTTTTATGGTTGAGGAGCAACACATGGGAGAACCTATAATTTTACACCAACAATACTGGGTCTAAACCTCTAAGCCTGCAAGGGAGGCATTGCTGATCATTACAGCATCATCATCATAACATTGATCATCATCAGTTCTATGCTGTTTTTCCTGGTAAAAGTTGCACTAAGTAATATATAGACACTTCCAGGAAAGTACAGAGAAATAAGCCTCTCTGTTTCTCCAAAATGGCTGTGCCTTGCCTTGTATACCTACTAAAGGAGGCACCAAAGAAAGATCCTAACTATGTGCCCAAGTCTCATCTGCTGACTTCTCTCAGTCTAATCTACGTTCAAATGGAGGGTGAGCCCATCAACTCAGTCCAGTAACATCATTTTGACCCCTACCCAGACTTGTGACCATGGATGAGGGTAGAGATTTTAACTTACAAACAAATCAAAAGCATCAATCAATGACTTTTCTCCCTGTTTGTTACCACAGTCTGGTACAATGTCCACAGAACTGCTAACACTGCATCCATTCATTGTACAATCTCAGGATTATTTCCTCACTCATATTTCAACAAGACCTTGATATACTTGAACTTCTCCACTTGGGGAAGCTACATATCCCTTATCTGAAGAGAACAAGTTGCTCTTTTTTAGGCTAGGACCGTAACTTCACATATGGAAGTTCTGATTCTCATTAATGTCAAGTCACAGTCAAATGATCCCGCTGTGCAAATATCACAGTTTGATGAAAACAAAAGAAAATCATCTCAAAATTATTTTTTGCATTGTTGTTATTATATACTATTAAATTACATTCATCCATTTTATTTCACCTTTATGCTGCTCCAGATCACTAGAAGTAAAGTGTATCCTGGATATCAAAAGGCTGAAGTGTCATGTGCTTATAAATCTAAATGTATTTATATATGGATTAAGTTGCTAGGTAGTGTGTTAGACAATATTACTTTGGAGACCTTCAGCACTCGACTTGATGTTGTTGGTATGGGTTAAGTGAATAGTGATTGATGATCTATGTTGGGCTGAATGGCCTGTTCTCATTGTAACAGTTCTAATTAGTTGTTTTAATCAATATTTAGGAGATTGGCTGGCTGTTTCCACATGATAATTGCTATGACTATGGTCGTCTTGTTTGATCCCTGGTGGCTTATATTTTTTATTATCATTCACCTTGGTTTCTCATTTAGCGAACACAGAAAATATTTTTGTACAATACAATACCACATACAATGAGTCAGACGCGCAGAAATGAGCAACATGAAGTGATGGTCACAGATGAATCAATGAATTACAGCTTACCCAATACATATAATTAAAGCAGTAAATAAGTGCAGGCCAATCATGAAAGTAGAGTCTTTATCAGTAGGAAGGAAGCAACAGAATTATGCTATGCTTCAGAACAGCTCGTTTAATTTTTGTTGCCTTGCTTTCAATGGTTTATGAACACTTAGAACTTTACATGAAGGCCTTTCTCTTTCAAATGGCCACCGTCACACCGATGAGCAGAGATGGTATTTGTGTGTAATCTGTTGTTATTTCCCAATGTTTCAGAAAAAGATGACCATAAATCTGAGTGGTTGGTTGTGGAGGAGGTGAGGGGCGGGCTCGTCACATTGTGACTTTTATAACGGTTACCTTTTGCTTATTTCACGCACTGAAGCACAGAGACAGAAGCGCTTCTTCATTCCTGACTTTCAAGACACCATTTCAGAGAGGCGTTGTTGTTCTGCTCATTTTGTAAAGAATAATTGGCCTCAAGTATATTGAAAACCTCTATGGTAGGTGCATTTCTTATTTTCTAACAACACACGCTTCACATATCCTGTATTGATAGAATAATGACTATCTATAAATTAAAAGAAGAAAGAGTGGCTAAATTCTCATTCAGGCAATCCAAAAATGCAATATAAAGCATTTGCTCTGATATTGGCAAGATTATCCTTTAATTTGAACACTGAAATGATTAGGGTGCTACACACATATTTTATGATTTTATAAAAGGGGGACAATTAAAATATTGTGACTGAATAATGTCTATGCTAAATACGCATTGATGTGGTGTTCTGTACTTACGTAAGTGATAGGAATATACAGGAATTTAATTACAAGCCATTCCACATCACATTCTTAAATAAGAGAAAATGCCTAAAATAATTTACTAATTAAACAAACATAAAAAATTAACATAGTAATGATTAATGACACAAAGAACGTCCTCCAAAATGTATATACTTTATGAACAATTGAAGAAACATTTAAAGATACTATACTGAAAAGTAAACAAAACAGCAGAAGTACTAGTTGATATTACAATAAAAAGACAATAATGCAGGAATCGTTAACCAAAACATCAAAGAAAGGGTCACAACCAGAAGAGCTCCAAAAATACCTCAAGAGAGAGAAGCAATCATCTCTGGTGTTTCTTTTTACATTTTTTTATGTCTCTTTGGTCTCAAAAAATAGCTGAGACACTGTTTCAGGGGTTTAGGAGTGCAAGGAATGTAATAGTTTCATCTGTTTTCTGATTTGATCAACATCATTAAAGTAAATGACATTCTCCGATGACACCATTTTGCTTTTCTTGCAGTGCAGCCATTCTTAGTTGTTTTGAAAGATTGCTATGCCGTTGTTAGGCAGGATGGCCAAAAGCATGTGATGTGTGGTGTCAACTACTGCATGGGTTCAAAGGTCAGCGTTTTGCACTTCCTGATTTGTTTAAGTTTGTAGATACAACTTCTAAACCCTTGCATTAGTTACTTTGCATTGTAATTGATTACTGGTTACGACCGTTTTTCTGTCTTCTTTGACGCCATCCTTCAGCTTCCAAATCTGCCTGCTCTATTGTTTGTTGACTTGTTGATTACATTTTTGGATTTCATGTTCTGAGTTTGTTTTTCTCAGTTTCTGATTTCCCAGTTTTGACCTTGACTATTTGTATGTCCTTTTCCATCATTTAATTTAAATGGCAACAACTTGACAGAAGAATGGAAGCATAATAAACTATTTGTTAGGATTAGATTCCTTTTTCTCATTTTTTAATGTTTTTCTGTTAATCTAACACTCACTTTTTTCAGTTACTGAGCCCAATTCTGACATTGATTTAGTGTGGAGATTCTCTTTAGTCTGCGGTGGGTTGGCACCCTGCCCTGGATTGGTTCCTGCCTTGTGCCCTGTGTTGGCTGGGATTGGCTCCAGCAGACCCCCGTGACCCTGTGTTCGGATTCAGCGGGTTGGAAAATGGATGGATGGATGGATTCTCTTTAGTTTTGAAGATTAACTATGTTTTGGACAATTTTGTCTGCCATTTTGTTATCAACTTTCAGTGTCATTTTAGAGCTCCAGGTATTAGGGGAGAAGCACTTGTTGCCTCCAAAAACTAAAACAGAACTCTGTGAGGCTGTTACTATATTTTTTAAACACAAAGTAGATTACTTTAGAAGTACGAGGGATGTTTAAAATGTTTCCTCACTTTTATATTTTGGTTGGAAACAGTGAAGGTGGGAGGAGTAGTAATTGGGCAGTAAAAAGTTGGTATGACACTGAGAATATTGCATCGCAATTAATGAAGGTGACTGTAGAAAAGTGATATAATTTGTTTTTGAAATTCTTAGTAAACAGAGTTAAAAAAAAGTCTCTCGTAATATAGTACATCCCCCCCAAAATGAATCTGGTTGAGCCCCCAGTATGCCCTTTTAAGCAAGTTAAATTGTTTCAGTGGAGTAGATCTACCCAAACCATGTAGAACAGTTTCTCAGCTGAAAGCCCTCCACCTGCATCCTTGACCCAGTATCAACAGGCTTGTTCAAAGAAGTCTCAGATGTGCTAATTGATAGTGTACTTAACACAGTGAACTCATTATTAGATATGTGGGGTCTTGCTTGACTGTCTAAAGATTGCAGTTATTAAACCTCGGCTCAACTCCTCTGTCTTTAACAACGTTAGACCAATTTCTAACCTTCTAACCCTAATTCTAGAAAAGGAAGTTTTTAAGCACTTAAATGACTACTTGAATAAATATTCTGTTGTTGACAAGTTTCAATTAGATTTTAGAACAAATCATAGTATAGAAACTGTGCTGCTTAAAGTAGTAAATGATTTGCAAGTTAATGTAGCTGCAAACAGGCCATATATCAGGGGGGTATTTTTTGTACGTGGATTACTCGTTTAGCCGGATGTAATTGTTGACAATTTGGCCTGATCCTGGATCTGTCGGTTTTTCGAAACTCTTGCTGGATGTGTTGTCATAGCAACACATCCTAATCCTCAAACCTGCTCGGAGCAGGTTTGTTCGATGTAAACAAGGATTAGCTCACACACTTAATCAGTGTCCATGTGTGGAATTCATTCAGTCATGACTTCGCCGTTCATGAATGAGCGACCAATTGATATCGGTACGCAAATTATAAGAAGAGAATTTCATATAGAGAGGGGTTTGCGCGATCGGCAAGATCCTTTATTGCTCCCGGAGGAAATTCTTTTCAAAAGATACCGCTTTAGCCAAGGGGGAATATTGTACCTCAAAAATTTATTTGGACCTTATATTCGAAGTCAAACTCGGTGAAGTCGGGCTCTCACAACCACACAGACAGTATGCATTGCTTTGAGGGTTTTTGCAAGCGGCACTTTTTTATATACTGTAGGCTATGTGGAAAATCTATCTAAAAGTGCAGTTTGCCAGGCAATTCGTAAAGTCTGTTTGGCTCCGAAATATTTCCTTCGGGTTTTCATTGTGTTTCCTGGACACCTGCGTGTGCAGACAAAAGAGGCGTTTCATGCCATTGCAGGTAGGTAATACACAGGCTAAAACACCCACAGTTCCATAAAGAATCTCACAATCAGCTTAACATTCTCATTACCCAGGATTTCCAAATGTGATTGGGGCACATGGGACTGATCACAGTGGAGTTTGATCAAACATTATTTGGAAAATGTACCTCTCCTCCTGATGAATAATCAGACACAGTGTCTTCATCAAATATTTGACCTTCGTCAATATCTCGTTGGTCAGACACAGGTTCTAGGGATATGACATTCCCTGCAACTGACCCAACAAAAAAAGAGGGCTATATGGAACATACCTATGTCACACATTGAGGACAAATATATGCAATGACCATCCTTTACCTGAAATGAAGTGACCACTGCATCCTGCCACTGGTTCTGAGGTGGAGCTTCCCCGTGGAATGCCCTCAGAAACAGGGAGATGGGCATTTTACTGGATAGCCAACTCTTCTGCAGGGGTTAGGTCTGGACCGCGTGGACCTCCACCTGTTCTTTGCTTGTCTGCCTTCTTATTAGCTTTAAAATTAATGATCTTTACATTATATATGATTCCTTATGTCAACAATTCTTTAAATAGTTATATACCATTATTTACCAGTTTGAAGTATATTCTTGTACTTCACTTTAACATGTTCCCGTGTTCTCCTTGTGCTCAATTTTGATCTGGAATTATGACATATTAAATAATAATTAATCTGACACATAGGAAATGAAACGCTGCTTTCAGTAAGTACAATGCACACACATTTAATTTGCCAGCCGTCTTTTCTGGTTTGGGCTGCTTTTGCAGTGTTACCCCTTGTGCATATTAAATCTTGAAATTCTTCATGTCCTTTGAATTAAAGGTGTTGCTCCGCTTGTGTGAAAAAAAAAATGCGCCCGTTCTTTTGTCATTTTGTTACAGCCTATCAAAGACTTGCTGATCATGTTTTCTAGACTCAATATATATGGGTTTTTCAATCACCGCGGGTGTGCACATTCATCTCGGATGATTAGATCCAGCTAGACTAATCTACTACACGGCTGCGTTTGAAAAACTGACTTATCCCGGATGAGTTTCACTGGCATTAACTCATCCAAGATGAGGCATCTGATCTCGGATGATTTAAGTGACGTACGGAAAATACCCCCCTGTTCTTGTTCTCTCAGAATTGAGTGCAGCATTTGACAACATAGACCACAGTATTCTTAGAAATCACATTAGACAATAGGTGGGCTTCTCCAGCAGTGTCTTAAATTAGTTTCAGTCTTATGTAACAGGTAGAAAATTCTTTGTTAGTTATGGTGATTTTGCTTCGGAGACCCTTGAAATTGTATATGGTGTACAACAAGGATCTATTCTGGGTATGCTGCTTTTTTTAATCTACATGCTTCCATTAGGCCAGATTATCTCAAAGCACAAGGTGAGCTACCACAGCTATGCAGATGACACAGCTTTATTTTACAATAGCATCTGATGACCCTGATGCTCTTGGCTCTCTGATCTAATGTCTTAGCAGTTTTTCCGAATAGATGAGGAGTAACTTTCTCAGACTAAATAAAGAAAAAACTGAAATCTTAGTGATAGGCAAATACAGAAATAATGAGGGTATTAGAAGTAAACTTGATCCCTTAGCTTTAAAGGTCAAGGCGGAGGTAAAGAATTTAGGGGTATTCATTGACTCTGACCTAAACTTTAAATCACATACAGTATTAGCCAGATTATTAGGTATGCATTTTTTCACTTAAGGAATATAGCAAAAGTTAGACTACTTACAACATTACAAGTCGCTGAAAATTTAATTCACGCTTTTGTTTTTAGTCAACTAGATTACTATAATGCACTCCTAACAGGACTACCTAAGAAAAACATCAATTGGTTGCAATTAGTGCAAAATGTAGCAGCCAGAATCTTAACTAGAAAACAGAAAATTTGAGTACATCTCACCAGTTTTTGCGTCGTTACATTGGTTACTCATGTCATTCAGAATTGACTTTAAAATACTATTAATGGTGTAAGAAGCCTTAAATAATCTTGCCCTCCCCTATATTTTGAAATGCCGGTCCTCCTACACTCCAAGTCGTAACCTTAGATCTTCTAATAATAATAAGACTTTAGTTCTTCTTACAATTCCAAGAGCAAAGATTAAAAGAAATGCTGAGGTGGCCTTTTGCTATTATGCACCTAAAATCTGGAATATTTACCTATAGAAATTCGTTAGACTAATACAATGGGACAATTTTTAAAAACTGCTAGAAACCCATTATTTTAATATGGTTTTTCTGTAGCTATATTTTAGTTGTACTCCTAATAGACTATATAGGAATAGAATTATCATATTGTTCTGGGATTTACAATCTTTATTAATCCCTGCTTTTCTCTGCTGTCCCACCTGATCAAGGCACCATGCTGCCACCTGTGATGCTGGAATGAAGGCAGGCGCCCCAGCTGTCCACGAGACCTGCTGCATCAAATCCTCTCATATGAAGCCTGAAAGAAAAGAGGAATGACTTAAGAACATTTATGTTAGGTAGATTGCCCAGTGGTGGCTGAGCAGTCATTTGACCTTGGAACCCCTGCAGATTTTGATTTTTTTCTCTGGCTTAATTGGTGTTTTTTTAATTCTTTCTTGTTTTTTCTGTCCTCCCAGCCATCTGACCTTCTTCTAGTTATATACAGTATCTGCTTTAAAAGATCAAATAGGTTTGTTTTTTATTTGTTATTGTTTAATATTCTTGTCTAATCGTATTTGGTTTTCTTCCCTTGTAACTTGCTCTTTGACATATTGTAAAGTACTTTGAGCTATATTGTTTGTATGAAAATGTGCTACATAAATAAATGTCATTGTTGTTGTTAGGGGCCTGTTCTGACAGATTCTGACCACAATTTTTGTCTCTCATTTTGGGATTTGATGGAGACGAGTATGGGTAAAAACAAGATTCCCAAAAAATAAAGTCCAGACAGAGGTAGGTTGTGTGTAATATAATATGTGTGGTACTAGGATTTGTTCCAGTAAAAGAGATAAGATAATCCTGGATGTCGAAATGAATTCCAGTTTGCTGTAGTGCACTTTGCACCAGCAGATTACTTGGTTCAAGAACACCGGATTTCAATTGGCTCACACAATCTTGGTTAGGCTGATGCCAGTTATGTACCTTCATGGCAAAATGTACAAGCCCTTATGAATTCAGCATTGTACATCCACGGACTACAAGTTAGAGAAACCTTGGGAATAATCTTTATGCCATCAGAGTGTTCAGCATACATAGAGTTGTTCTAGTCATTACTTTGAGAGATGTCAAATGTTATCCTGCCTTCACTGAACCCTGTATTGTCTAGTAATTACATGCCAAAAGAAACCAAAGGTAATTACTCTTATGTACAGATCTGCAACAAAAGGCTCATAGTGCTCATTCTTTGAATGGCTACCTTGTTCAAACCTGAGACCATGGATATTTGGCCTGAACATTTGTACAGTATTTATGTGTGTGGCATCTCATATTATTTTAAGAATGAACACATTGATATTTGTACTGAGTATTTGATATACTGTATATACTTGCCTTGCATTTGTAAAAGCCATTAGGCAAATATAATATAAAGCAGAAGTAATATTGTTGCTCTATTTTATTACAGATCTGTAAGTCAAAACTGCATTAATAAGCATATTATGTATAGGTATCTGTTGAAGAGGACCGTCTTCAGAGGTGTTTCTTTAAAAGCGAGGGACTCCACAAAAGGTGGGCAGCTCCACCAGTGAGTCTATTATCAATTATCATTGCCAAAAAATGTAGCAGGTGTTTAAACTTGTTTGATGTCCCTGCACCTCTCTGGAATTCCTTTTTCATACTGGTTATATACAGTGTTGCTTCAGGAAGACAGCCTGTGCATGTACATGTGTGTGAGCAAGCAAACGCTTCCTCTTCTTCAACGTTGTGATGAAAAATACCTTTTATGCAAAAAAGAAAAAGGAAACGTCAATGATTTGAATCAATGTCAGCTGAAAGCCACAATATGTGACACTGAACATGTTACATATTAGAAGTTTGCTCATATATATTAAAGCCTCAGCCTCATATGTAAACTGGTAACGTTTTATGCAGACACTTCTCGGAGCATGACAGATGTTTTTTTTCTTAGGAGAATCTCGTGAAGGAGTTATGCTTCACAAAGGGACATGACATTTTCAACAGTTTACTGGCATTTTATGATTCTTAAATAATGCACCCTGGATCAGCATTTCTGGCAGGACACTTAGTTGTACTTTGATTTGCCTTTGATTTTATGATTGGATGCTCTGCTCCTTAATTATTGCAACCTCAAAAGTGTTAATCCTTCATGTTAAACCTTCTATTTGCAGATTAGTTTAGAGCATTGATTGCCCCAGTAACTGAACTGGATTTCATCAGATTGTTCTTTCTGGAACAGGCAAGTTCTCAGCCAGTTAGAAAAACAAGGGTTTAGCAAAATATTTTCCTCTTTGGTCTCACAGATTATGCAATTTTGACTTAATCTGTTCTAGAAATGCAGGTTTGGCTAAACCCAGGCTTTCAGGAATGGCATTAGAATAATTTTCATCAATTCTAAATTATTTTAAACAGATTTCACACTAATCATGCTTTCTGGAATACACCTCTGGTAGGCTATTTATTTTATTATTTTAAATTACAAACAAATATAACCTAATAGGTTACATAACCTACCTGGGCAGTGTATCTAGGGCTTGTAGAGTGCCATCAGTAAAGTCATCAAAAAATGTGTCACCCTAATTATAATAATAACAATAATGATCAGAGATAAGCTTTGATGATTGAACAAGATAATGAAATTCCATGATAAATCTACTGGCAAGAGTTGACTTTAGAATATTTTTTCTTTATGAGTAAAGAAAAGTTTTAAAAAGTATGCACAATTTTCTGTCTACTTTCACTTTTACTTCACTACATTTTAAAATGCAAATGGCTTCATTTGCTCTAATATATTTAGCCAGACACATTTGTTACTGTAATATTAGATCAGAAAACAAAAGGGCTCCACAAATATGCACAATGCTTTGTTCAGTGAATTATCTAAAATGCACGCTTCCTCTGTTTTAGAAAAAAATAATGTGTACAAAGAACCTGAAACAATTTTCAAATGTGCACCACTGGCTCTAACACACCCATTCATCTACACAGTCATTCCAAGTACCCCTTGAAGCAGACCTCAGAAAAGGGTGTGGCTGGATGTTGATGATGTGCAATCCTTGTCTCGGTACAACATTGGTGTCAGTTTATTTTTTATACTTTTACTGCATATCAATTTGTTAGATGTACGGAGAAAACATATGCAGAGTATGGACTATTATAAAGGCAAAAGGTTGCTGGCTGCATGATGATGCAAGAACTGAGCGATACAGACAGATACAACTATTTAAAATGTGTAAACAATGCTGCGTTATTTCCCTCTGCAGCATCCTGGAAGATGACACACCAGTCAAAAAGACAATAGTCACTAGAGCCCACCCTCTCAACTTTGATGGGTAGAAATGACAGCTTATATTTCAAGGTTATTTTCATGTTATGCATGCTGTTATTGAAAAAAATACATTATTAAATAATTAAATAAACATATAGAAAAGTAACAATTCATTTCATGATACATTTAATTATTCTTATTTATGTATTGCATTTTACATTTTATTATTATTTATGTACTGTCACATTGCAAACAAATTATTTATTTACATATTTATTCATGTATTTATTTAAATAGTCTGAAATGCTCCTCCCAACAGTAGAAGGTTTTAGTGCTTTAGTATTTGCAGCATTCTCATTAGGTGCAGTTGGACAGAGACCACCCAAAATGGTGCACTGTAGTTTAAAAACATCATTAAATATGTATACCTCAAATAGAAAAACGAAAATGAAATAATTTTAATCACATATCTGATACCTCAGTCGCCTACTCCCTCAGGTGGCCATGAAGTAGGATAATTCTTCAAACTCTTTTTCATCTGTTGCCTCAGTGTGTGCCTTGTTAGGTCTTTCAGAGTTGTCTATCTCCATTGTTGTTCTGCTTTTCCTAGATTCTTTTGATCAGAGGAAATAAGGATAGATCATCCAGCCATGGCTTTTTATACTATGCACAATGCTCTGTTGGGGAGAAAGATGTAGGGGCCTGAAGTTGTTTAATGTTATCTGGATGTCTCTTCTCTATCTATCTATCTATCTATCTATCTATCTATCTATCTATCTATCTATCTATCTATCTATCTATCTATCTATCTATCTATCTATCATGTTGTATACAGTAGAGTGCTCTTCTATCTATCTATCTATCTATCTATCTATCTATCTATCTATCTATCTATCTATCTATCTATCTATCTATCTATCTATCTATATTTAGAATCTGCAATGGGTAGTCATGTTCCATATAACTAAGTGCTCTGGCTTTGTTTAAAGCAAGTGAAAGTGAATGTCTAAATCCATACCTTCATTGGGTAAAAGTCTCTCACTAGTTAATGCAAGTCAGATGCTATAATGGTACTCTGAGTTTGGCAGTGATCCAGAAAATAGCAGCAGAATTCACCGTTCACTCAGAGGTTTTCCAAGGTGGGTCCAGTTGAAAAATCTTCTTAATTCTGTTTAAATCTAACATAACTGGCTGGACAACTGTTTGTTCAATACAGTAACACTGCTAACATTTGCAGTCTGTGTTTCGCTGACATTTATGGTTCACACTTTGATACTTTTGTTGTTGTTGGATGGCATTTTAAAATCATGAATACTGTATGTTCATGACATAGGAGGAGAGGTTAGGAGCACACACAGATACAGTGCATTGCCGCACCCATCACAGGACAAACCAACTCAGAATCCCAGGTTAGGATCTGAGTGCAGCCATGCAACGGGTGATACCTCAGCACCACACTAGTTCAGATGGAGTGGAACAGTGTGAGGTTTTTTATGGTGGCTGGAATACTCAAAATTTCAGAGTACAGTATATCAACAGCTGTAGAAGCATAAAGTAGGAAATAAAAAGAGTCCGATATATATATATATGTATATATATATATATACAGTATATATATATGGGGGGGGGGGGGTTGGGAGCATGCACTGATTTTATTGACGCACCCAGCTCACGACGAACCACCAGGATTGGAACACGAGTACAACTGTGCAACGGGTGACACCTCAGCACCACACTGGAAGAGTGTGAGTTTTTTTTACTGTGGCTGGAGTACCAATCCTGAAACCAACCCTCAAGTTTTCCCTGCAAGTTGGAGTTTGATATAGATGGTTTTTAATTGATTGCCTAAAATGTGGTTAGCACTGAGTTGTTTTGATGCTGCTACCCTATGTAGCTGGACAAATGCAAGTCTTCGTGAAGAGTTCATTATTATCAAAAAATTCAAACAAGCCATCAGTAATAGTCTCTGAATCCCTTTTGTTATTCTTGTAAATCAGGGTTTTTTGGTCCTGTTTTACCCCGTGGCAGTTTTTAAATCTTTGTGCAATTGTTGAAATGAAAGTCTCATGTCATTTTTGGGAAAAATTTAGATCTTCGTGACTACAGCATTTTTAGAAAAATGTACAACCCCGAGTATTCAAAATTTACCCACAGTTGGGAACCCCTGTTCTAAAAGTAATAATTATTTAAGAATGTTTCTTGCTGTAGTCTTATTACTAAGACAGCTTCTTTAATAGTTACATTAGTGCTCTCATCAAGGAAAAAAGAGAAAGGTTCACTCTCAAATTTGAAGGAGCACATCATATACTTTAGTATAGTATTTTAGTGTGTATTTTATTCTGTGGACAGTAATCTTTTTCCCAGAAATGTCCTCCAGAAGAAATTCTAAATGGTGTACAGTGCTTATACTGTAATGACAGACAACAGTAAGAAGCATTTCAAGCTTTATTTTTTCATGAGAAACAATATTGTTGTGGTAAACCCTCAGTTCAGTGTCATCCCCTGGAATTCTCCCAATCCTGTTTTATCTCTGCCATTATTTTGAGTAATTTCTACTGTATTCCCTTTATTTACCTGGCATCTTGTGTTACCTTTCTGAGTGACTATCGAGCGAGAGGTCTCCTCAACAATGTTTCTGTACATTGCTACTGTTCTGGGGTAAGTTTCCCAAAATCATCGTAAAACTTAATTAACAAACAATCCTAAGATGCAGTTAACAAACTCCATTTCCCAATACCTTTATTAACTAAAGTAGTAATTTAAAATTGTTCAGAATTAACTTACCTGACTTAGTTATTATTCACAAAGGGCTTATTTATTTGGACCTTGTCTGCAATTCTACCCACAAAAGTATGAGACTGCTCATTATGATACAAGAAAATTCACAGATGCCTCAGTAGGGTTGTGAACTTTTGAAAGCCTATGAGTTAGGGCACTTAATTTACAGACTAAGGTTTGAATCCAATGCAGTGTAGATGTGATACGTTAAATAAGGATAGAAATAATGTAGAGATTGCTATTATTATGTTAATAAATGTATTTTCAATTATGCCAAAAATTTAATTCAGGAGTGGGCAGACTGTTTTGGTGGCAGGCCAAATTTTCAATAATGACCTGTACTGTAGGCTACATAAAATCTGGGTTCCCCAGTGAACCCAAACACAAAGTTATACTTTTTAAAAACAGACACACACCACACAAAAGGAAAGAAACCACAAAAAGCACACACATTCACCCCTCAGTATGGGCTGTCCTATTCATATGGTAAAGGATTAGCTTATAAATAGATTTTTATGGATGACATTCTAAGGCATCAACACTTACACCAGCCAACTGTAGTGTCATATTGTTACGAACTCTTCATGAGGGCTGGATATCTCTACGAGTAACTTATGTGCCCCTCATACCTGATCTGGCACATGGTCTGTAGTTTGCATACCCCACCTTAATTGCTGGAGGGTTGCTATTGCTAACAGCGGGAGTCTTCTTAGTACAATCTTGCTAACTCCAGTGCTGAACTTCCATATCACATCTGAAGGGATGTATAAGAAGAATTTGGAAGACATGCTTTTGACACCAAAACAAATCATTGGAGTCATGGAGACTTTCACTGGGATGTTGCTCTGCTGTTATTGCTGTGTAACGTTGCAGTACAAGCTGGCATATGCCTTACCCATGATGATGTGAGAAGATGATGAGAAGGAGAGAGAGGAAAAAAACGTTGCAACTAGTTTTACCGAGGGAGTGTAGATGAGGGACTCATCAAACTGGTTTGGAAGCACGGATGAATGTTACCATGAATGTTTCACTTTATCTGAATATTATCTATATTCATAAAATGTGTGTTGTGTTTGTTGACCACATCATGCCAAGTTATTACTTTCTGTATGTGCCATAAAAAAGACAGTATAAAGCAAATATATATATATACTAGCTGTGTAAGCCCGTGCTGTAAAAAGTCATGAAACCATGGATTCTGGAACTTCAATCAATCAATCGCATTGGTTGTACATTAGCTGCTAAACAAGGTTCTCTTTCCTTGGTGGTTTTGTTTTGCCGATGTGCTCTCCTCCATTGCCCATCAGCATCTAAGTGAGTTTCTCTCTCCATGGAGGTTTCGTTTTGCTTGTGTATTAGCGGTTAAGTGAGTTTCTCTTTTCTCTGCAGATTTCATTTTGGCGACAGAATCACTTTCTTTGAGCTTCATGCTGTAGCCTTGCACTTGCATGCCGGACAGACAGACACACTTCCATGTGTAGACATATATATATAAGATATATGTATATTTGACTTTATACAGTACCTCCACTTGTTCTGAAGATAATATTATTGGCACTGAAATGGAAGACCTATTGTATTGTGCCTCTATCAGTGTGAGCTGTTTACTCAGTTTGTACAGTTTTGACTTCTTCATCAACACCATCTCCTGATAGGCTTTTATCATTTCAGCTGGAGGTGTCCTTTCTCTAGCTGAAAGATTTCTTTTTAAGTGCTATCAGTTTCTGACAATACCCGGAAGCGTAAACTATTGTGTCCTGGTAACATGGAGCATGTTAGGTCCATGGAGATAACTCAGTACTGGAGGAAAGATGCCCAGAAAATTGGGCAGGTTGAGGTTGGTTAGATGAAAATTATTTCAGACACACAACTACCCCCTTGATATACCAGCTAATGCACTTGGCCCCAGTATTCCTGGGATTCACTCTACTTCTTGGGTGAGAAGCATTGTGGATAAATGCCACCACCAGTCTAACTCAACTGCCCTTCTCTCATCTGGACTTGAAGGTCTCACCATTTGTTTTACTAACCTCTATGGCAGATCTACTAACAACACTAACATCTTTGTGATATAATTTCATTTTTGTTCTTCTTGGAATTTGTGAGGCTGCCTCCATCTTTGCGACTTTTCTTTCCAGGTCCTCCAACAGAACTTGCAATTCTTCTTTGGAAAAGTACTGTTTTCTTTTAAACCTACAGTCCTAAATTCAGGAAAAAATGTTCAGCTATTTACAGATAATGTGACAAATTGAATGATTGATTAACTTATGGATTTGTCCATTTCTTTATTACTTTAATTTGTGTTTTAGTATATGTGTTATTGATGGTTTTCTAATACTTGCCTTAAAGATTTATAGTGTAATGCTTGTGGCAGCTTGTGTACAAAATGGCAAGAAGGAGACTGCATTTTCAAGGTGTTCCTTCACCGTTTCTTCTCAAAGCTTTGGCAGACAGATGATGTCAGAAAAGAGATAAATAGGAGAGAGAAAAGGTGAGTGTTTCGATTGCATTTTAGGAGGACTTTGAGAGATTTGATGTGAGTGGCATCATTACAGAGTATGAAAAATAAAAGGAGAAATCTCTAACTTATTAAAAATCCCTTGCATTGTCTCCCTCTGTTTACTACATGTTACAATATGACCTTTTTGGTTGTAAAAGTGAAAAATATATTTAATGCTTAGTGCATATAATGCTCAGAAAGTGCATCTAAGCACTAAGCAGAAGGTAGTCTAGCAAGAAATCCAATGTAGAACAAGTCCTATGTGGTAGCAACACAGACCACTCCTTCACCATACTGCTGTATTTAATACAGCATTTTTAAAGTTCTTCACCATGCAGTTGCAGCTTCTAGTTGCCATTAATAAAAGTACCCCCTAAACTCTATAAAAAAAGTATCTATACTTAATGGTTAATTGGGATGAAAATGTTACATACTATCAGACAACTAGCCGAGTCATGAGGTGGTTACCTCCTCTTTGCCCACTGACTTTTTTGCACTTCCACAGTGCTTCTCTGTTTACTAGCAATATTGTTAATTTGCTTTGTGTTCACTATGGAAGGTGCTATAAAAAGGACTGGCTTGCATGAACAGATTGCAGGCTTGCACTTTTCTTTCTTCAAAAATATTTTTCAGTTGCTTAGAGTTGCTGCGAAAATTCAGAAAAGAAAAAGTATTAAGAAGATCTGATGAGATGCAAGCCGATTGCTATAGACAGCAGGGAGGTAAGGTGCATGGTGCACAATAAGTCACAAGCAAGCTGAAATTCAATGTGTCTCATTGTGCACACCACCACTCACGAAACTCCTAAGTCTCCACTGCCAGCGTTGCTCAACACTTCTTTGAAAAACCAAAAATTGAGTCCTGCTGATAGGAGAATTGACGCACTTACATCAAAATAAATATATAAATAAATGTTTTTCCTTGAGAGTAGGAAAGCCCATTCACAAAATATGTTTTTCTGAATTGAAAGCCAAGGCCGGCAAACAATTCCTATAGAAACGCTGTCAAGTTTGTGATGAGTGGTACAATGCATGCTCACTGTGAGGGGCACACAGCTAGACTTCTAGCAGGAATTTGCTTCCTCTTCCCTCAGGTTTCCTGATGATTCGATTTTAAATTAGTAGGATTTTGCAAAAAAACAAGGGTATGATTGGAGGGGCTAATGATTTTTGATATATGTGTGCTGGTCTCAGTATAGTATGTGTGTTGCTCAAATAGCAGACAGTCGGTGAAGTGGATAAGGTACTGGCCTTCAAAACTCATGAATGGTGCCTCAATTCTTACCCTTAATTAACTGTGTTACCCTTAGCTGGTTTCATAACCTGTGGGCTCCCCAATTATAAAAAAATATACATGTAAGCAATTATTGTATATAGCTATGTAATGGCAAAACTATATTTAATACAGTTACAAGACAATATTTGTGAACCATACGTGAGTTTTACTTATAACTATTTGGTCTGATCTTCAACTAAGTCACCATAACAGATAAACACATTCTGCTTAAGCTAATAGTATGCAAAAAAAAATACTATTTCTCATTGCTGAATTCATCATTTAAAATTTTACGAGAATGTAAACCTCTAGGGTACTGATTTCACCAAAAGCTAACTGGAGTCAGGTATTTCACTTAATGGATTGAAGGTGCTCTGCCTTATAAAGAGAAACACAAAAGCACACAAGGCTTGATTACTGACAGGGTCTCATCTTCTCAAAAATGATCTGTCACATGCATCATGAACTGATCAAATAGAATACCATGAACAAGGAGTCCCAAAGCATGTAAGTTCCAAAAACACTTCCAAAAATGCCCAGTAGAGGAGAATATCACCTTCAAACCCTGGTTAGTAATAAGGACAAACATAGGATATTTATAAAATAACATATTTATTCTAATCTCAGTGCTCTGTAACAAAAGCAAGCTCTGCACAGCACAAAAGGCAAAAGTACTGCCGGAAGCAAAGGCAATCCAAGTCAAACAAATTGCCAATACAGAATCCAAGGGAAGGTCAAAAAACAGAACAAATAGGTCAAAAATCTGATAATTCGCAATAAGTAATTTAAAAGACACAAGAACTCACTGACTTCAGAGCGAATTAACAATGAACCACCAGAAACTGTGGGAGACCCTCCAGTTCTATAGGACCGAGGGCAGTTACTGGTGGTGATTGCCAGGAGGACCTGCCTCTAGGAGGATGACAAAACACATGGAACATAATGCAGGTTTAGATACAGACACATAAAGCATAAAAAGTACTGCAATGATTTAGAGTGAAAGAAATAATAACACATACAAATTAAATCAAAAATGTACAACAAAGAGTCAAAACAAGCATATGACACAAAGGTCCTTAGAATGATTGTAGAGATGTATAAGGCTGGAAAAAGGCCACAAAAGCAAGGCCTGTGTGTTCATCAATCCACAGTAAATCAAATTATCAACTAATTCAGTACTGCTCATACTCTCTCTCTCTCTCTCTCCCTAGGAGTCATTGTCCTGCCAAGATTATGACAAAATGTGGTATGAAATGCTGAAAGAAGGGAAACAGTACCCTTGAGTAACACATGGCAGTGCCTGCTTAAAACAGAATGGTGTCATGGTAAATTCAAAATACACTGTTAAAATAAGTTAACCAAACCAATCTAGAAAGGCAGGGAGAACATTTTAGTTAACAATAAAAGTACACAATTTCTGTAAGACTATAAGTAGTTAAATAAACAATCATTTGTACACTTGTTTAATAGTTGTTTTTGTTCAGTACCATTTCAGCAAACTCTTGTACTGTATTCCTTTTGTATTATCAGTAAGAGAGAATGTTTACAGTACAATATATGCCATGCCATTCCATATCAGTCAAAAACACATTATTGAGTTACTTTATGATCAGTTGGGAGTGAGGTCTTTGACTCCTAAGACCTTGGCTAATGGTGGACAACAGCTGAAACATGATGCACTTTAAAGACTTAACTTTTTCTGAAGGACAATACAACCATTTAGACTGTATAACAATTTAAATCTGAGGGTCCCTTGTGGTTCATTGTATGCATATGCTGGGTTCTGGTGGATTCTCTTTTGATTATTACAGTATATTGGATTTTTGAATTGTGTATTTGCTTGGTTTTTTGACCTGTCTTTGGAAATTGTGTGTTTAGGCCTTGTTTGTCAATGACAACTCTTTCTGTGATTTTTGTGCTCCCTGGATCTTGTTTTGTTATAGAGCATTTTTCTGACATGCCATTTTTTTTACACAATCTGAAGGTTGTTGGATTCTTTCATTTGTGGGTCTTTTTGCAACAGGTTATAGACTTTGTTCCAAGCAACATCCTAGATCATAACAAACACACACAAACACTCTCACACTGGGCCAGCATTTCCTGAATTATGTTGCATTTTAGCACATGCAGAGTGGCCTGGTGACTAAGGTTTTGGAATGTAAGTGGCTGTGTTGCCAGTTCCACCCCTGGCATTAACACAATGTGAAGCAGTCTCTTAACTGTTATCTGTTCAAACAGAAAAACGTTCATATTGTAGCTGTACGTTGACTTGGGATAATTAAAGTTACTATATAAAATGGATTGACAGCATAGTGTAGTGGCAAGGCATTGCATCTTAACTACAAGGTCGCTGGTTCAGTTCCTGCTTTTGGCTCTTTCTGCAGATCAGAGCAAACCACTTATTTTGCTGGTGTCCTAATTCAAAAAATGTAAGCAAAAATTATAATATAGCCTAAATTGTTAGTAATTATGTAAGATTTGGCTGATTTGTAATGCAGGACTCTAGGTAAAACACTGTATTCAAAAATATGTTAATGAATGCTGGTAAGGAAAATCTCAGAATTCTAAAGGGGTAAATTAGGCGTTAATTACCATTCTGAAAAGAAACCAGTGCAAATGTTTAAGGTTTAAAAAATGTGTTTTTTTGTCAGATTTATTATTTCTTTGAAAAATTTCTTTTAGCAAACAAATCTTTATTAACCCTTAAAGGAATGGCAATAATTAAACACTGAAATGTGTGTCCATGTTTGGTCTGAGTGACAATATGCAACTATGGCAAAGTCGTGAGAAATTATCACATTTTTTTTCTCTTTTTGCTGTTCTTCACACTAAGGACATGCATCAACTATTCATTTTTATTTTAAAGTTTATTTGTTTATTTGGTTTTTTTTTATACTAATTAGCACCAACATGTAATCCTGCTCATTAAAACAGAAAGACATGATTGAGTAGGAGGATGAGTGATCCTTGTGATCGCAATTCTTCACATTAATTTTTTGCCACCTATTTCTGATGTAATCAGTAGTAATTATGCTCCAACGTGGGCCTCATTATACTAAAGGTGATCGTTTCCTTCTCAAAGCTGCCCTAGAAAATACAAAGCAATTGCAATATGGTGAATAATTTGGCTTGCGTTACATCCTTGGTGAGGCGATAGCAGCACAGAGAGGAAATACCTCTTGATCCTCAGGCTTCTACCTCTCAGTACCTGTGGATTCCTTGACATGGGTAGCATTGCCACAGCACTGTTACAAAGGCCATTGCTTTGATAGCTATGAGAGGAAACCCTTCATTTGAATGAAGCTTTGATAAAAATTCTCCTATCAGACCACCCACTGGCCACACTGCTTATTTTGACAGTTTTGTGCTCAGCTGCTGGTTGTCTTAAAGCAGTATCATGCAACTTGAAAAGAATTCTAGTGCCTGGAAGCCTCAGGGATATTCACTTAATTATTAATTTTATTCACATTAACTTTATTATTATTGACTAATTAAGGTCAATTAATAGGTTTAGGGATTTAGGAGTACCTGGGTGCAGCAAATCTTCTGTTTTGGAGAAAGTACAGTCCAAGCACTTATAGCCATCATGAGCCCACCTTGATTTTTATATGACTATCCTTTAAGATTCTTTCAGCAATAGTTAAACAAAATCAACAATTTTAATAAAAAAAAGTGTTATAAAATTGTCTATTTGTGGGTTACTATGGTTACACCCGCAGATTAGCAACATGAATAGGGAAGAAATGTCCTGATGAATCAGTTCCTGAAGTGCCAATATTCCTTTCCATTTGCTGTATGTCTGCCTCACTCATTGTCATTGCTTCAGTCAACACAAGAGAAAAGAGGCACACAGAGATTCACTTTTTGTTATCTATATGAAAAATAAAAGAGTAGACCTCTAAAATTCAGATGGAGAACTTTTTGCAAACCTGTGACAATGAAAAGTACCTGACGCAAAAATTAGAAACTATCTGCCTCTCTGTTCATTAGTCTGCCTTTTACAGCCAGTAGGGAGTGCTGTTTAGCCTAAACACACAGAATTTCATTGATAAATGAAATTAAAAAAAAATTAGCCCTACTGATATAAAGGTTCATTCCTTAAATAATGAATGGGGAGCCTATCTTTATATATGTACTTCTGCTGAGTCCTTCTGTCCTCTCTTCCTCCTTCTAGCTGAGACCTTCCAACACTATTCCTCCCAAATCAAAGCTGCTGATCTGGTAACTGGAGGCATCTTTATGCCCCAGATAGTAACTGTTTCCTGCTATGTTATAGCCTGGGTCTGTTTCTTGGCTTATGCTTATTTCCCTTATTATTGCTGTTTTTGAATTATTATTTTTCATGTGTTTTTTATTTTTAAGTAATTTCTATTAATATATATAATGTCTATTAATTTAACATTGATGTGTTATAAAGCATACGGTCCTTTTTTCTGTGGGTGGAACCCCTAGAGGTACGGTGACCATTACATTACTGCTGATGGACTTCTCTCAGCTTATTGTCAGACACATGTAAGTAAGGAACATCTTCAGGGCTTCTGTGATTCCACCGTGATGTGTAGGTTGGCACTGTCGCTTATGTATTTTTCTGTTTAGCCGGAGCAGCTCTGACATCATCCTGTCATCCTCTCATCTGCAAGTCCTGCCTTTTCCACCCTGGGACTCAAATAAGAGCCAACATTCCCAGAAGAAGGCAGTCAATGTGAGACTCATATCTGCATAAGATACATATTCAACCTGCCAATGAAATGGCAATCACCTCAGGTGCCCCAATCCTGAATGATTTTCCTTGGCTTTTCATACACGATATATTTCAGAGGGCATTAAGATTCTGACATTCACTAAGGTTGGTGGATCATTATTATGGATGTTGCTTTGGATTTTGTGTTTTTTTGTTGACTTTCTTGCTTCTGCCTTTGGATTTTATCTCTAGATTTCAGATTGGACTTGTTTGCTTTGGATTGCCTTTTAGGCAAATCCTTTTGCCTGTTTTACTTTCTTTTGTTCATTGTTGTAATTCTTTTGTTTACTTAAAAAAATTCATTTATAAAGGTTCTTTGTTTGCATTGCCTTCTCTAACCAGAGGTTTTTAGTTTATCCACTCCAATGAAGGGAACTTTTGGCTAATTTTGAATAATTAATCTGTTTTTGGATTTTTAAAGTCAGTACTCCATTTTGGGCCTCTGCAAGTTTGAAAGTCTACTCTTTTGAGCTTTGGAGCATGGCTGCCTGAGGTGAGGTATGTCTCTAGGCAGGCCAGTGAAGATTCCAGGCTGGTTTGTGTCATCATTTCACAACATTTGCAGGGAAAGACCAGTTATTACTATTGGGGTCAGAAACGGTAAGGGGAATTATTGCAGCCATCCTTGTAGAACTCCCTCAAACAGCCCACATGTTCCTTTATTCATGGACCCCAATAATTTGGTCATTTGTCCATCACCATGAACCCACCTGTATTAGTTGCCAGATCTCTTTGCTTCCAACTTATGAGGTAGAGGATTCTGCTCTCTTCCACTGCCCATTAATCTACACTGATGTCATGGACACTATCCAATTAACTGTTGGTGGTGGGCTTGTGTCACTTACACAATTGGCAGATTATTCAGCAGTTGTCACAGTCAGCACATCATCTTCTGGCTAAGAAACAGAGGCGTAGGAGGGAATGACAGAAGTGATAATACCAACTAGCCATTAGGGACATGTGATTCTAGACACATTTATATATATATATATTACTGTACTAAGCCTCAAACACAGACAGCTAAGGAGCCTCCATGGAGTTTGTCCTTTTAAGGTCAACAGTATGTTTACGGGTGCACTGTACAAGGATATACTAGGTGGAGTTCCGGAGTACTTCAAATCTGTATTTGACTCTACATATAATTCCAAGCAGGGCCTGGAATTTTGACCTCCAAAATGGAAATAAAATCACCTCATTCCAGAATATGATGCACTTGGTGGTAATAGGATAAACATTGACAAAAACTTGAGCTGCAGGACGAAGAGAGACCAGAGTACTGGTGACAGCAGAACGGGGAGTGTTATCACATGTCTAAGTGTTGGAAGTGATCCAGCCATCCCATCAGATAGTGGGGGAAATTTAACTAGTTTAGGAAGATCTAAAATTACTTTAATAGGGTTTTTTTTCCTTTGTTTATTTTGTTCCCATGTGGGTACTGGTTTGCTAAACACCCACTTATGGTTCAACTGTGGTGAAATTAATTAAGAACATGAAACAGACAGGTAGGTGTCAGCTTAGTCAGAGTGTCAGCTTAGTTAGGGCATCTTCTTAGTGAAATATTTGCCATGCATTATTATATTGTGAGTTAATGTGTCCTCTCGCACTTAATGCCTTCTTTATATTGATAACTGATCAGAAGCAGGCATGTGCCATGGGAATTGACATGTATGATTGTTTGGCAAGTCCATTGTGAGACCTGCACAGTTTCATTCTGTGAAGAATGATGGGCTATCTTGCAGTATCTCTGTTCTTACAGCAGACAAAATTAGCTAAGTTCACTATCAGTATTGACTTGATTAGCTTTTATGTTATGATTAGCAGACTGAATTACTTATCCTAATCTATTAAATGCACAAACATGCAATGCTACCTTCAGTTTGGAGCTGCAGGTCACTATTGCTCGGTATTTCATCCTTCAAGACACAATCATGATATTTCTCAGAAGAACTATAATATATAGTGGATGGTATTCTTGCACAACTTAAGCAGTCTATTCCACTTCTCACCATGCCTGCAAGAATATAAATATGGAGTTGTTCTGTGATTGATCAGTGATAACTGAAATACAGAATTGTCTTATAGAACCTCTCACAAGCTGATGGTTCCCGAATTTTTCAAAAAGTCATCAGAAATTCTGAAAGCCACTCAAATCGTATTGGAACAAACGTCACACCCAGTGGTTAGTGAATTTATGACTTTCAATGACTTTCTCATAATTTTGTGCCCATATAGTAAACCACTAGTGAGCTGCTAAGTTGGGCTAAAATTGTATCGTCTATCCAGCATGTGCAATAAATAACAACAAAAAGAACACAAGTTTATAAATGCTGACACATTAAAATAAATGTAGCCCGAAGTTGCAAGACTTTTTCTTAGGAAAGATGCAGTGTATAGTACTGTACTGACCTGAGGTGGTGGAGATAGGTGTATGAATTCAGCCATCTTATGCCAGACTATTGGTGTGTCCATGTAAGGGACCTTTGGTTTCTTCACTGAGCCTCCACTGTGCTGTCTAGTGATCAGAGACATACAATCCAGGGTCCGTCCAAGGCTTTCCAACTGCCATGCACACAGATTGATAGTCCTCAGCAGCAGGGACTTGAGTAATAAAGTGCTTCTTACAGTGCTGGATCTGTAACCCCCACTCATGCTCTGTACACAGACTGCTTAAATAGTAGGCTTCTCTGGACATCCCCACCCTCTCTGTAGTTCTCACCTTCCTGGAGAATGTGTCCTTCTGGACCCAGAGTCACTACAACATATTGCATTTGATTTGTGTGTGTGTGGTTTTGTGTGTTGGCAGAGCAATGGGGACCAAAATGTTGCGTACTACCGTTTCCATGCTCAAATCGCAAAGTATAAAACCTAAACTTGGTGTAAAGTCATGTACATTTTCACGGTAGCTCAAATCCTGGTGTACACAAGTTCTCCACTCAGTTTTGCAAACTGGCGGCACCCAGCATCAAAGCAGTGCTTTTGTTCCAGTGTGGTTTCCCTTTCTTTTTTAGATCCACATCCCTGACACGGCTTTATCATATACACTGAAATTAGCCGCATATTGTTTATCAGTTTAAGGCATCTGATTGTAATTAACCTGTAACAATATAATGGTCTGCGGAATAGCCAAACTATTCCAAATACCATAGCTGCTTTAGCGTTGTTCCTCTCACTGCTTCTTCTTCTTCTTCTTCTTTCAGCTGCTCCCATTAGGGGTTGCTACAGCGGATCATCTTTTTCCATATTACTCTCACTGCACCACTCGTTGTATTTATATCAGTGTATCTGAGTGTGGAATCACAGCTTTACAGCAGCTGATCGGAAAGAGAGTTATCAGTATACAGCATCTAGCACACGCTGCCTCAGCCATGCTGCCTATTTGAACTGCTCGCATACGGCAAACACTTCAAAGCCTTTCCTGTACTGACCTTGCTGTTCAGAAACAGTTTCATCTCAAGAACTATAAACGCAATCAATCAGTCCATCAAGTACTCCTTATAGAAATGTTTGTACTTATAAGTACAATTACCTCACTGTAAACTTGCGATACAGTTATAATATTGCACAACCTGAATAATCTATATTGTTAATAATTAAACATGTGAGGACACAGTGTTGCAGCACTAGCAAGGAGCTGGCGCCCCGTTCACGGATTGTTCCTGCCTTGCGCTGTATTCTTGCTGGGGCTGGCGTGACACTGGAAGGATACATGGATAGAATGATTAAACATGCACTACGAAGATATTTCAATGTTCCTTAAAAGTTTTGAAGAATCGGCGTTCCCAGCTTACAGATGGCTTTACATCTATTACAGAGGTGGTTGTATGTTGATTGGGTATTTGGAGAAAGAAGAGACAGTACTGCTAAAATAAATTATTTCATCGAAGGTTGCGCATGGCGCAGCAAGCATCTTGCGTGAGGCATTAAAAATCTCTGGACGAGGAGCCAGCTCGTCACTATCACTGCGCCACCGTGTTCCCATGTTTAATACATGCTTTAATCCCTATCATCATGAAAATGATATCAAGTATATATCTCAGTATTTAAATTATGCAGAGAGCTGTAATATCATGAATGTAATGGGTTCTGTGTCCTGTCGGAGGAAGATAAATCCCGTTTAAGAAGCACTAGTGGTTTACACACATAGAGCACATAGAAGAACACTTATAAAACAAAGCATTTAACGTGCTACTTTAGTTACGATGGAATTTGAGAAACTAGTAAATTAAACGATTTTAAGATGAAGATTATGATGTTCTACTTTAATGACAAAATAAAGTATGTGATTAAAGTGGAAATTTCGAGATTAAATTTGACATTTCGAGCTTTTTTCCCCACTGTGTCCCTATTTTTTTTTCTTTTCTCGCGTTTTCATGGCAACTTTGATATCTGACAACTTCTTTTTTATTTCGGGCACTGTGCGACTTTGTGAACTTGAGCTTTCGAGTTTCTCTGACACTGTCACTCAATCAGCTTCATTTTGTTGTTTGTACCACTGTTTAAACCAACAGATAGTATGTTTTCCTTGCCTCCACTTGGTATTCGCTCAAATTCTTCTATTTCCCCCCGTGCTTTTCCCATTGCCTTTTCACAGAACGCTAAGCTTAAGGGCTATTTACTGTATATTGATTTGCATATTCAAAGAGGCGTAATCGTGAGAGGAGTTTGGGGAGTGGCAGCAAGCGCATGCATGTGCGTTACTTTTCACGCTGACCGGGATTTATGGAGCGGAAGAACGTGGAAGTTGGCGAACACACAGATTTATGCATCTGGATTTTTTTGTGAGTACGAACATTTCTGTTTTTGTCCATATTCCATGTTTTAATGTGAATTCTATGCACGCCGTTATGCATGAGGCCCCAGGTGTGCCATCAAGTCTTAATCTGGCCCTGCTGTTGTTCTGTAAATTTTCCTTACATTTATTTACTTTAATTTTGTTTTTTCTGTATGTTGTCTTCTTTGGCCATATTCTGAATACAGACTTGGTGTAAGGGCATCTCATATCATCCTCAACAAATTTTTATTTTCCCGACATTTGCCAAGACAAAGAGAAGGTAAATATGTTCCATTAATGCAGAGTACAAAGAAGTAACTTAAGGAAATTAATGCTCTATTTTTTCTCATTCTAATTATATTATATTATATTGTATTATACTAGCTGCTAAGCCCGTGCTATTAAAAGCCTGGCATCCTAGAAACTATTGAAATTGTCAGAAAAAAATTTGAAATGTAGAGATGTCAGGTAATTGAAAGAAACTACTCTGGGCATCTCTCTCCTAGGAGGTTTCGTTTTGCTCGCCATCATTTGTGCATTAGCGGCGGGAGGAAAAGTGAAAGGAATACGGGTTTTCCGATGTTAGCGGCTCAGTGACTTTGTCATTCTTCTGAGGTTTCATTTTGCAGATGTGCTCACCTTGCTTATGCATGAGCGACGGGAAGAAAAGCAAAAGGAGTACTGTTTTGCCAATGTTAGTGGCTAATCAACTTTGTCTTTCTTCTGAGGTTTCGTTTTGCTGATATGCTGGCCTCGCTTGTGTTATTAACGGCTAAGTGAGTTTTCTGTTTCCTCGGAGGTGGAAGCCTTATTACCCTGACTCCACCTCTCACTTCCAGGCCGGACAGAAACACACACTTCCACACATAGATGTTTATATATGAGATTATATTGTAGTATTTATCCATAATCATATTAATTCTAATTATAACCAGTTTCAAAGGTAACGGGAGATGAGTGCACCAAACCAGGAGGCAGTTTGACATGTTTGTGGTGCCACATCCATCCATTGATCTGTTTTCAGACTCTACTCTTTCCATCAAATAAATGTGCAATGAAGCCATAAATGTTACAGAAACTAAAAGCAGAAGGTATGTAGTAAAATTCTCAGGGAACCAATATGCCATCTTTACTTACTTGGAAAATAGCCAGTGTCTATTTTAGCAGCATCAAGTTAAATGTCAGGAACAAAACCCAGATGCGATCTCATTCCTTCACAATACACCCCTAAACACAACTTACACTTGTCCAAAAACTTGCACTATAAAAACCTACTACAAATTATATCATTAACACTAGAATCCCTGAAGCCTATGAAAAAACTCATAATCCCGGCCCACCTTAAATTCCGTCGCACCTCTCAATTAGTATCTTTTGTTTTGTAAATGTGTTGATCAGCACAAGCAGCAAGCAGCCTGCTATCCCATTCCTCCCACTGCCTCAGAAAGGGTAAAATGTTCTCTCAGCTCAAGTCTTGTTTATCTGGGAGTTAGGTGCCTGGAGTTGTATAGGGTAAATAATATATTGTTATTTGGAACACAAAAATTTCATGTGTGTTCCATGTCTACAACGATCTATTTAAATTTAAGATGACAGGAAATGCAATAAATGCTGAACACATAACTAAAAAAGAAACTTTTTTCATACTTTAGAAATAATTAACATAATGTAGACATGAAGTGTATAATGTGTGAAGACTGAAGTCCAAATGTGAAATAAACACTTTCACAAAAGGTACACATATAACAAAACAAACACAATTTTATTCAAGAATATAACACAAGAAAAATATATTGGGTTAGGATACAATGCTGACACGACCGCTTGGATGGTGCAAAAATAAGAACTGCTCTCTCATAATTAAGAAGTCGCAGGATTGAATCTGGGTGCTCTCCAGAATTACCATTTTGAGTAGTGAGCTGCTCTTATTGTTACTATTGTACAATAAAAACATGAGTTTTTTCATAGGCTTCAGGGATTCTAATGTTAAGTACAGTGTAGTCACTGAGCATACTCCATTCCTGATGTACACTACACAGAGAGAATATTGTATAATATAGTAAAATATGACAGAGTCCATCTTATTGGGGATAAAGAGTCCTAGAAAGCAATAATGGGTCAATAATGGCTCTTAGACCAACTTAATTCAACCCCAGGGTTGTGCAGGGCCAGTGCAGTGACTGGTGCAGGTCATGAAACTACAACTCTACAGTAAAATGGGGGCAGCACTGATAATTTGCAACCTAAAATACCGTCAATTAATTTTGAATGTAACCATTACAGTGCTGTTAAATGCATACACCACTGTGCCACACTTTATAGATTAAGGAAGTTAATTAATGCAGTGTCAGTTTGAAATTTATGAAGAGTCTTCATTTTTATCTTCTGTCCTCATGTAAGCTCACTTAAACTGATACTTTGATGTACTGGTCTTCTTCTAGACTACCAAGTCTATAATTAAAAACCTTTGCTTAATTGAAGCCCAGAGCAAGTGTTAAAGTAAAAAGTAAAAGAAATTTCTGACAATCATAACACGTCTGGCAGTTCAACGAAATGTGTATGTGTGATATGTGTGATTTTTTTTTTTATCACTAGAGATCTTTATTTAAACACTAGCTGTATATACAATATTTTCATTTTTTTTAGTTTACCAAAGGCTAATATTATGACTGTTGACCAAGCGCCCTATCTTCAATTCAAAAGTGCCACCTGATGTGAAAGGGTTTCTGGGTTGTGGGCTACTTTGTCTTAACACAGGAATTGATTTAGCAATATTTTAGCAAAAAATGCATGTGTCTTACACATTTTGAACATTTAAACATGATGGAATGTGACACAATTAACATGAGATTTTTCTCATGGACGTTGTGATATTGCTTATTGTTTCCAGCATTGGGCACTGTCCGCTTACATTGAAGAATACATTTTATTAGCTTTGTTTTGCATGATAACCCATCCATCCATCATCCAACCCGCTGAATCCAAACACAGGGTCACGGGGGTCTGCTGGAGCCAATCCCAGCCAACACAGGGCACAAGGCAGGAACCAATCCCGGGCAGGGTGCCAACCCACCGCAGGACACACACAAACACACCCACACCACAACACCAAGCACACGCTAGGGCCAATTTAGAATCACCAGTCCACTTAACCTGCCGGAGCGCCCGGAGGAAACCCACGCAGACACGGGGAGAACATGCAAACTCCATGCAGGGAGGACCCGGGAAGCGAACCTAGGTCCCCAGGTCTTCCATCTGCGAGGCAGCAGCGCTACCCACTGTGCCACCGTGCCGCCCTTGCATGATAACATGAGATTTAAAAAATCCTTAGCCATCACTACAAAGTACATATGGTAAGTAATATTAACAAAAGTCATGTATTCCTTTAATACAACTTTTTTACAATAAATCTTGTTTTTTGTATAGACAATGGCCAGTTAACAATAGAGGAAATTAAAATTGTAAAAGAGAAAATCAAAAATAAAGTCACAGTCCCATAGACCTCTGCCAACTAGACACCTACCCACTCCTGGGTTTTCTACTATATAGTGGAGTCTGTGCTGGCCATCCAATCTTTCCATCCAATGATTCCAACACTCTTTATCCGAGATGACATTTCCATATTATATGCAAGTGGGCAGCCTGGCAGTATAACAGTGGCCCAAAGTGCCACATCCAGATACAAGAAGAAAAACAGAACAGAGGAGTGTTGATAACAGTTTAAGTATATGGTGATACTTATATATCTGTGCAAATTTCTAACCAATAGAAATGCAGCAGGGTATGGGTAGTATACCCATAATGGTCAGGGTATACTAGTCTAAAGTAGGGAGTCTTC